>NC_061511.1:199459433-199573179 GCF_022539505.1 Lolium rigidum | reverse complement strand
GCCAAATTATAATTGCTGCTTCTGCTGACTATATTGGCCCACACGTCATATTCTTTTTTTTTCAATCTCTCTATTGCCACTGAAGAGGGTTGCAAAAACTAATCTGTGCGACCTAGGTATCGGTGTGGGGAATAAAAGGAGAAGGGATGCTGGGTTTTGAACCTAGCACCTATTGGTTAACACTGTGGCTCGGTAGCCATTGTGCTCGTACTTTTAGAGATGTTGCACTCGGTGGAAGCGGCCGGGGGTGAGCTTGGCGGGGCACCACAGTTGGGGAGCCAACGGAGGTGGATGTGGGTGGACGCCGAGAGGTAGAGGAGGGCCGAGCGCTGGCCGGAGAGGCGCATCCTGCGCCGCCGCGCTGGAGACCATCTCCTGCGAGTTTCGGCTGTCGTCGAGGGACTAGAAGGGCTTCACCCCACCGAGGGAGGAGAAGGGCTCCGCCCTGCCGCTAGGCCGACGTGCACATGGGTCAATTCTTGTTGTACTTCGGTAGGCCAGTCGTGTCTTGAATCTCGGCGTTGGCCGTTGCCTCGGCCTTACACAATCATTGTGCCCCTGGTTCGGCCCCCGTGCCTCCCCTAGTGTTGTTGCATGCCTCGTCTGCTCCCCCCCGCCCCCCGCCCTCCTCGCTGATGCAACTAACGACGAGAAGGGAAAGATGTATTTTTGGAGGGAGATTAATCTGACATGCGGGTCTACCTTGTCAGTGAGATAATTTGTATTCCTGGCCGTGATTATCTTTCTCTTGGTGAGCCAAACACATCTGAGATTTGATTTAGACTGGGATTGCAAAGTTCACGGTACAAACGACATGAATTTGAAGTTCAAAGTTTATTTTGTCGAACCTCCACAAGTTTAAGGTTTAATATAGACTTTTTCCTACTGTCTGGATCAGCTCAAAGCCGTGTCCGTCCCGTCAAAGCGATTTGCGACATTACCTGGTTTTAGACCAAACCCCGAGCCCTTTCCAATGAGAAACATAAGTGAACAATGTCCTATTATTAGATATCACATTTCTGAATTATTAAAAAACATAATATAAATTATGGACATTGGTTATGCTCCATATACATATTATGCACCTGCAAAATTTATGTTGAAATATAATCATACGTGCACCACATCTTTGTGCCGTTGCAACCCTAGGTGCAACCACACCTAGACGCGGTTCAGCTGGTAGAGAATGGACCAGACAGACGGCTAGATTATCTCGAGTGAAGCTATGGATCTGGACATCTGTGATCGCCTAGTTAGCAGTCACTGAGCCATAATAAATGACCAAAGGCCACCACTGGAGATGCAAGTGACCAAGTGCACTCGAGCCAGACCCACACGCTCTCTAGCTGGAGACTGCCGGCGGTCGTCGCTGGAGAAGGGCCAGCAACAACACCGGCAGGCGAGGTGACGGGTTGGCTGGATTGTGTGCATCGTGTGGGTTGCCCAAACCATGACCACAGTTTTCGGTGGACCACCACGACGGTCGACGGAAAATGCGATAGGATGTGGCATGTGCTTCGTTGCGTCTCACACCCTGGCGATCCCTCTTTCGTGGGATGCCTCCTTATCCGGCTACCCAGCAGCAATGAGGCTCAGGTTCTGCTTTTTCTTTTGGATCATAGGATTATTAAAAACACGCGAATTTAAAATATATATTACCTCTATCCACAAAAGAATGTCGCAAGTTTATCAATTTTTGATTATCTAGACACTATTTAGTGTATAGAACTATAGATACATCCAAATTTAAAAAAATCTTAGATATCACTTTATAATAGGGGGTAGTAATTTGATAGGATTGTCGGTGCAAAATGGAGATGATAAAATAGAGAAAATTGCACGAATTGGCATTTGAATAGTGCATATATAAATAGATAGGAAAAGTGTATTGATATGTGAATAAGTGTTAGAAAGTGGTTAGAGTACTTCAAAAAAAGAGGTTAGAGTGGATATTTAACTTTCTATATGTACGGGGTGTATGATTGCAATCCATGGAAAGAAAAATCAAAGAATCTATAGACATTTTGGAGGTGTCATTCCTTTCATCTAAAAGGGTATCCTTAGGAAAAGTTACTATGGATTGGAATCCTCCAGATTCGTACGAAAATCCATCAATTCGAAGAGACCCTAAACCATTATCCGAAATTGAGAAACCACGACTGGTGAGCATGCATAAACTCTCACAAGGTACCACGGTTGCCCACTACAAGGATATGTGGGAAACGAAGGTGCCACTGAAGGTTAAGATCTTCTCCTGGCAATTGGCGCTGGATAAGCTTCCAACTTGCAGTCAAATTGCCACCAGACAGGGCCCTTCTAGCGGTGCTTGCTCCCTGTGTGGGAACACAGAGGATGCTGCACATGTGTTCTTTAGCTGTTCCCTAGCCAAGTTTGCTTGGAGCGCCCTTAGACAAATCTTGGGCTGTACTTGGTGCCCGGCTAGCTTTGCACAGTTTCATGCTATCCTTAGCGGTTTCTCGGGCCTTCCCCGTAGGCTACTTTGGGTGCTGTTCCTTGCTCAGTCCTGGGCCCTCTGGCTGATTCGAAATAAGCTTACCATCGAGAGGAAGATTATCAACCACCCCGCTGACGTTCTATATAAAATTGTGATTCTTTTGCAGCTTTGGAGCACCAAGTTCAAAGGAAGGGACAAGGAGGGCCTGACGTGGATGGCGAACGAGCTAAGGGAGCTCTACGCATCTATGAGGCCAAGAACTGAAGCCAAAGTGATGGTTCGTGCCCCTCGCTGTCGCATGGAGGATGGGAGCGACCTGAAGCCAGCTGCTCTGCCCTAGTTATCTTTCTTACATGTCTAGCACTAGGCTCTTATTCTCCTCTAGTTGCTCCCGTGTGTTGGCTAAGCTGTATGCCGCAGCAGTATGTATAACTTGCTAAAACGTCAAGGCTTTATTAATTTAAAGTCGGGCACCTGGTGCCTTTTATCTAAAAAAAGCATGCATAAAATTTCTTAAAACTTCCTTGAACGCTAGCAGTAGGCGGTGATCCCTCCCCCTTCTTGCTACCTAAGAACCCGTGTCTTTGTTATCGCGATGGTAATGAAAAATCGATCCCATGATGGATCGCTTGGAAAAAATGCATCAAATTTTTATGAAAATTCTTCAATCCAAAAGACCTTAAACCGTCATACGAAAGTTAGAAACCACATCTCCTTGGAGGACAAATCACGACTATACGGTGAGTATGCATAAAGCAATTTTTCATGTTTTCTTCATAACAGTCATAGTTTATACTACCTCCATCTAAAAATAAGTAATTAACTTTATCTAGATTCAGATGTAGCTAGACATATTTTAGTTGTAGATATATTCATACTTAGAATTAGTACTTTTTGCCAAACATTACCTTTGACTGCAGACTGCACGGAGCAAGTCAGCTCGTCTTCATGCAACAGGGGACAGTGCTCACTCATGAGCTGTAGCTCTCCATTGGTTCCGTTTCAAGAGTCCCTGCAAATATCCATTTCGCGGCGTAGCCATCGCAGGATATATTCACCTCCGAACTAATGCCCTACCCCATAACACTTTGGCCTTTTGGAATGCATGCAAAAAGATGAAGACGACGGTGAAATATCCCGACGAAATGGCATCATCCGTATTCCATATATCCATATTATCCCGTGGGCTGAGTTCCACGTCGCAGACCCCAAATGACAAAAGAAAGGAGAGTTTCTCCGGACAGGATTTGGTGCACATGAGCACCAGCCTCCACTTCCAACTTTTTGAAAATTTGAAAATCTCACATTTTTTATGTTTTTAAAAATTATGGCGTTAAATATGTGGATAGACACGTTCATCAGAAGTGTATGCACAAAAGTCCCACTAAAAATACTATAAATTTTGAGAAGTACAAAAAACAAATTTCTGACAAAGAGATACACTATTGTAATACTATTTTACTACCATTTACTGGCAGAAATTTGTCTTTTTATATTGTTAAAAATATAAAGTATTTTTAACGGGACTTTTTTGCATACACCCCACCGGTATATATCTATCTATATATTTAACTTCATATTTTTTGAGACTTACAAACGAATGAAACTTTTAAAATTTCCAAAAACCAGAAAGTGAGGAGAGCATTGGTGTCAATGTGTCAAAGACACTTTCCGGAGTTTCTCCGGATCAGATCACAGTATAGCACTACGCAGGCATGTGATAGACGGACAGACACAATGGTAAGCGATTTTATTTCTTACTCTGTCACTAAGTAACGTAGTTACCCGATTATTGAGTTACAAAAAAATCAGAGGAGGATAATTTCCTTTAAACTATTCATCTAAAACTTATAATTTTTGTTTACGCTATATATTTTCGTTTATGCTATAATTTTCGTTTACGCTATAATTTCCTTTAAACTATTCATTTAAAACTTATAATTTTCGTTTACACGTACATACATGCGTGCATTCTCTACATGCAAAAAAATTGTTTAAATTATTTAAATGCTAGAAAATACTAATTTTTAGCTTACACGGTAAACCGGGTTCAGTAGAGTTGCACTAAGCTCCGTAAGCGCTTACGAGTCTGGATTGCGTCCAATCTCGGTTTTCCAGCCCCACGAGGTAATTATTCCAGGGTAGCGAAATTTTGCTCTTCCTGTAGCCCCTAGCACTACAGGAAGCAGACAAGAGGCCGACGGTCGGCGGCCTGTGCCAACGGCAACCGTCGGCACAACAATGCCTCGGCACAGCTAGGCTGGCCGTCGGCATAGGCACCAGCCTGACGGTGGGCCCGAGTTGTCGGCACATCCACTGTGGGACCCATCGGACGGCTAACAGCCGTTAGCCCAGGGAGGAATCTATGCCGACGGCATTGCTGTCTTCACAGTCCTTTGGATCGGCTGACGACACGCCACTACGCGTTCCACATGGCCGGTGCCGTGCCAACGGCAATACCGTCGGCACAGTTTCATCAGCACAATGGCTGACCAGGGACGTCCCGAACCAACCCCAACCAAAAAATGCAATGTTGCCGTCAGCACAGCTGCCGATGTGTCGATGGCCAAGATGTGCCGACGGCTGGATCCATGGGTGGATGTCGAGGCGTCCTGTGCCGATGACCCCGATATTTTATCATCAGCATAGGATCTGGCCGTCGGCACCTTGTGGCATTCTCCGTAGTGTACATGGTTTATGAACCACCCCAACCCAACAATTTTCTTCATACTCGGTCTGGATAAATAATCTCTTCATCTGGTCAATGGAAATAATTCCCTGAGAGAACGAGCGAATGGACGATAGGCGACATGCTAGCGATGGGCCTAAACAAACATGTTCCTCAAGATATGGATTATAAGAGGGGAAATTCAATTCGGCTCCCGGGTGCGTATGCTCCCTCTACCAAAAAATCATATTTCGAAATGTCGAAAAATTTGGACAAAAAATTCTACATGTGCGTTCGTCAAGTTTCACGAAAAACCAATATTTTGTCTGGTCTATATAAAAAAGAGAAAGTTTATCTTGTGAAAAGCATTATTTTTAGCACTTAATTTTGTCTTTTTTACACACGATTTTTTATGAAACGACTTTGTGAGCACGTAGCACGTGAAGATGTACGTGCGAACTTTTAGTTTCAATTTTTTTAAAATTTAAAATGTATGTAAGATGCATTTCGAAATATAGAAAGCATATGCACCCATGTTCCAAAACACCGCTCTCTTATAAGAGCAAGTTTAATAGTATAGCTGGTTGGTGGCTATAAGCAATATGCCATGTCATCTATAGTCAATATATAGTTAAGAGCATCTCCACTCGTCTCCCCGACTAGGCCCCCGAGCGATGTTTTTCCAATCCGGATGGCGTTATTCGGCCCAGTCGCGCCCCCGGTTCCTCGATTTCGTCCGGATTTGGGCCTAAATTCATCCGGCGATCCCACGCCATTCCCGCCCCCCCGGGGAGCGGTCGGGGACTCCGGACGAAACGAAAGCGCGCGAAACGTCCAGGAAACTTCCCGCGCGTCTGGTGGCCCCAACTTGTCGGCGAGAGACACCGATCGTCGTCCTCATCGCATCGTCTTCCGCGCGCTGTAAAAGCCTGCCGCCGGTCAGTATTCGCCGGACGCGTAGCTTCCACGCCGCGAGGTTAATGTCGTCGCCTCGGTATCTGATACGTCTCCGACGTATCGATAATTTCTTATGTTTCATGCCACATTATTGATGATATCTACATGTTATATGCACATTTTATGTCATATTCGTGCATTTTCTGGAACTAACCTATTAACAAGATGCCGAAGTGCCAGTTCCTATTTTCTGCTATTTTTTGTTTCAGAAATCCTAGTAACGAAATATTCTCGGAATTGGACGAAATCAACGCCCAGGTTCCTATTTTGCCCGGAAGCATCCAGAACACCCGAGAACCGCCAGAGAGGGGGCACAGGCCCACCAAACGCTAGGCCGGCGCGGCCAAGGGGGGTCCCGCGCCCCCCTATTGTGTCGGCGCCCCTTCGACCTTCTGACGCCGCCTCTTCGCCTATATAAAGCCCCTGGACCTAAAACTTTGAGACGAAAAAGCCACGGTACGAGAAACCTTCCAGAGCCGCCGCCATCGCGAAGCCAAGATCTGGGGGACAGGAGTCTCTGTTCCGGCACGCCGCCGGGACGGGGAAGTGCCCCCGGAAGGCTCCTCCATCGACACCACCGCCATCTTCATCAACGCTGCTGTCTCCCATGAGGAGGGAGTAGTTCTCCATCGAGGCTCGGGGCTGTACCGGTAGCTATGTGGTTCATCTCTCTCCTATGTACTTCAATACAATAATCTCATGAGCTGCCTTACATGATTGAGATTCATATGATGATGCTTGTAATCTAGATGTCATTATGCTAGTCAAGTGGGTTTTACTTATGTGATCTCCGGAGACTACTTGTCCCACGTGTGTAAACGTGACAGTGTGTGCACCGTGTGGGTCTCTTAGGCTATATTTCACAGAATACTTATTCACTGTTATGAATGGCGTAGTGAAGTGCTTATTTATATCTCTTTATGATTGCAATGTGTTTTGTATCACAATTTATCTATGTGCAACTCTAGTGATGTTATTAAAGTAGTTTTATTCCTCCTGCACGGTGTAATAGTGACAGTGTGTGCATCCGTGTTAGTACTTGGCGTAGGCTATGATTATGATCTCTTGTAGATTATGAAGTTAACTATTGCTATGATGGTATTGATGTGATCTATTCCTCCTACATAGTGTGAAGGTGACGAGTGTGCATGTCTGTGTTAGTACTTGGTTTAGTCGTGTTGATCTTTCATGCACTCTAAGGTTATTTAAATATGAACATTGAATTGTGGAGCTTGTTAATTCCGGCATTGAGGGTTCGTGTAATCCTACGCAATGGTGTTCATCATCCAACAAAAGAGTGTAGAGTATGCATCTATCTATTCTGTTATGTGATCAGAGTTGAGAGTGTCCACTAGTGAAAGTCTAATCCCTAGGCCTTGTTCCTAAATACTGCTATCACTGCTTGTTTACTGTTTTACTGTGTACTGCTGCGTTACTGCTGCTCATATATATTCATACCACCTGTATTTCACTATCTCTTCGCCAAACTAGTGCACCTATTAGGTGTGTTGGGGACACAAGAGACTTCTTGCTTTGTGGTTGCAGGGTTGCATGAGAGGGATATCTTTGACCTCTTCCTCCCTGAGTTCGATAAACCTTGGGTGATCCACTTAAGGGAAACTTGTTGCTGTTCTACAAACCTCTCGCTCTTGGAGGCCCAACACTGTCTACAAGAATAGAAGCTCCCGTAGACATCAAGCTATTTTCACGGCGCCGTTGTGGGGAGGAAAGGTAAAAGGTACTCACACTCCGGATCTCGGCTACTAAGCTATTTTCTCCGTTGTAAGTACTCGAAGCTATTTCCTTTAGATCCTGCAATTGCATCTTTTTGTTTCTTGTTTACACTAGTTTGGCATAATGGACATGAATGAGCTTCTTATTCTGTTTCCTGATTTAAAACATGGATTGTTTGATGCGAAAATTAAAAAACCTATGAAATCTTATTTGCATGCTGTTGGTAATATTAGTATGAACGCTTTGAACACCATTATTGATGATGATATGGAAAATTCTAAGCTTGGGGAAGCTGGCTTTGATGAGCATGATATTTTTAGTCCCCCAAGCATTGAGGAGAAAATTTTCTTTGATGATACTTTGCCTCCTATTTATGATGATTATAATGATATTGGTCTTTTAGTACCGCCTGTTATGGAGGATAAATTTGATTATGATTACAATATGCCTCCTATATTTGATGATGAGAATAATAATGATAGCTACTTTGTTGAATTTGCTCCCACTACAACTAATAAAATTGATTATGCCTATGTGGAGAGTAATAATTTTATGCATGAGACTCATGATAAGAATGCTTTATGTGATAGTTATATTGTTGAGTTTGCTCATGTTTCTACTGAAAGATATTATGAGAGAGGAAAATATGGTTGTAGAAATTTTCATGTTACTAAAACACCTCTTTATGTGCTGAAATTTTTGAAGCTACACTTGTTATATCTTCCTATGCTTGTTACTTTGCTCTTCATGAACTTGTTTATTTACAAGATTTCTATGCATAGGAAGCATGTTAGACTTAAATGTGTTTTGAATTTGCTTCTTGATGCTCTCTTTTGCTTCAAATACTATTTCTTGCGAGTGCATCATTAAAACTGCTGAGCCCATCTTAATGGCTATAAAGAAAGAACTTCTTGGGAGATAACCCATGTGTTTATTTTCTACAGTAACTTGTTTTATATTTGAGTCTTGGAAGTTGTTTACTACTGTAGCAACCTCTCCTTATCTTAGTTTTGTGCTTTGTTGTGCCAAGTAAAGTCTTTGATAGTAAAGTGAATACTAGATTTGGATTGCTGCGCAGTAACAGATTTCTTTGCTATCACGAATTCCGATCTTCCTCTCTGTAGGTAGCTCAGAAAATTATGCCAATTTACGTGCGTGATCCTCAGATATGTACGCAACTTTCATTCAATTTGGGCATTTTCATCTGAGCAAGTCTGGTGGCATTTTAAAATTCGTCTTTACGGACTGTTCTGTTTTGACAGATTCTGCCTTTTATTTCGCATTGCCTCTTTCGCTGTGTTGGATGGATTACTTTGTTCCATTACCTTCCAGTAGGTTTGAGCAATGTCCAGAAGTGTTAAGAATGATTGTGTCACCTCTGAACATGTGAATTTTTGATTATGCACTAACCCTCTAATGAGTTTGTTTCGAGTTTGGTGTGGAGGAAGTTTTCAAGGGTCAAGAGAGGAGGATGATATATGATCAAGAAGAGTGAAAAGTCTAAGCTTGGGGATGCCCCCGTGGTTCATCCCTGCATATTTCAAGAAGACTCAAGCGTCTAAGCTTGGGGATGCCCAAGGCATCCCCTTCTTCATCAACTTATCAGGTTTCTTCTATTGAAACTATATTTTTATTCGGTCACATCTTATGTACTTTACTTGGAGCGTCCGTGTGCTTTTATTTTTGTTTTGTTATTTTCATTCTCTGAATAAATACATGCTTGTGTGGGAGAGAGACACGCTCCGCTGGTTCATATGAACACATGTGTTCTTAGCTTTTAATGTTCATGGCGAAGGTTGAAACTCGCTTCGTTCATTTTTATATGGTTAGAAACGGAAAATGCTACATGTAGTAATTGGTAGAATGTCTTGAATAATTTGATACTTGGCAATTGTTGTGCTCATGTTTAAGCTCTTGCATCATATACTTTGCACCTATTAATGAAGAAATACATAGAGCTTGCTAAAATTTGGTTTGCATAATTGGTCTCTCTAAGGTCTAGATAATTTCTAGTAAAGAGTTTGAACAACAAGGAAGACGGTGTAGAGTCTTATAATGTTTACAATATGTCTTTTATGTGAGTTTTGCTGCACCGGTTCATCCTTGTGTTTGTTTCAAATAACTTTGCTAGCCTAAACCTTGTATCGAGAGGGAATACTTCTCATGCATCCAAAATCCTTGAGCCAACCACTATGCCATTTGTGTCCACCATACCTACCTACTACATGGTATTTCTCCGCCATTCCAAAGTAAATTGCTTGAGTGCTACCTTTAAATAATTCAAAATTTATCACATCTGATTTGTGTCAATGTTTTATAGCTCATGAGGAAGTATGTGGTGTTTATCTTTCATTCTTGTTGGGCAACTTTCACCAATGGACTAGTGGCTTCATCCGCTTATCCAATAATTTTGCAAAAAGAGCTGGCAATGGGATTCCCAACCCCGATTAATTAACTTGCATTAATAATTCTCTTCACATGTTTTGCTCTGATTCATCAGTAAGCAACTTAATTTTGCAAATAGACACTCCTTCATGGTATGTGAATGTTGGAAGGCACCCGAGGATTCGGTTAGCCATGGCTTGTGTAATCAAAAGGTTGGGAGGAGTGTCATCCATAAATAATGAAACTAAAGTACATGTGTCAACAAAAGAGAAGAGGGATGATCTACCTTGCTGGTAGAGATAACGTCCTTCATGGGAGCCGCTCTTGAAAGTCTGGTTGATGAGGTAGTTAGAGTGCCCACTACCATTCGTTGACAACAACAAACACCTCTCAAAATTTTACTTTTATGCTCTCTTTATGTTTTCAAAATAAAAGCTCTAGCACAAATATAGCAATCGATGCTTTTCCTCTTGCGAAGGACCATTCTTTTACTTTTATGTTGAGTCAGTTCACCTATTTCTCTCCACCTCAAGAAGCAAACACTTGTGTGAACTGTGCATTGATTCCTACATACTTGCATATTGCACTTGTTATATTACTTTACATTGACAATTATCCATGAGAAATACATGTTATAAGTTGAAAGCAACCGCTGAAACTTAATCTTCTTTTGTGTTGCTTCAATACCTTTACTTTGATTTATTGCTTTATGAGTTAACTCTTATGCAAGACTTATTGATGCTTGTCTTTAAGTACTATTCATGAAAAGTCTTTGCTTTATGATTGAGTTGTTTACTCATGTCATTACCATTGTTTTGATCGCTGCATTCATTACATATGTTTACAATAGTATGATCAAGGTTATGATGGCATGTCACTACAGAAATTATCTTTGTTTATCGTTTACCTGCTCGGGACGAGCAGAAACTAAGCTTGGGGATGCTGATACGTCTCCGACGTATCGATAATTTCTTATGTTCCATGCCACATTATTGATGATATCTACATGTTATATGCACATTTTATGTCATATTCGTGCATTTTCTGGAACTAACCTATTAACAAGATGCCGAAGTGCCAGTTCCTGTTTTCTGCTGTTTTTGGTTTCAGAAATCCTAGTAACGAAATATTCTCGGAATTGCACGAAATCAACGCCCAGGTTCCTATTTTGCCCGGAAGCATCCAGAACACCCGAGAACCACCAGAGAGGGGGCACAGGCCCACCAAACGCTAGGCCGGCGCGGCCACGCCCCCCTATTGTGTCGGCGCCCCTTCGACCTTCTGACGCCGCCTCTTCGCCTATATAAAGCCCCTGGACCTAAAACTTCGAGACGAAAAAGCCACGGTACGAGAAACCTTCCAGAGCTGCCGCCATCGCGAAGCCAAGATCTGGGGGACAGGAGTCGCTGTTCCGGCACGCCGCCAGGACGGGGAAGTGCCCCCGGAAGGCTCCTCCATCGACACCACCGCCATCTTCATCAACGCTGTTGTCTCCCATGAGGAGGGAGTAGTTCTCCATCGAGGCTCGGGGCTGTACCGGTAGCTATGTGGTTCATCTCTCTCCTATGTACTTCAATACAATAATCTCATGAGCTGCCTTACATGATTGAGATTCATATGATGATGCTTGTAATCTAGATGTCATTATGCTAGTCAAGTGGGTTTTACTTATGTGATCTCCGGAGACTCCTTGTCCCACGTGTGTAAAGGTGACAAGTGTGTGCACCGTGTGGGTCTCTTAGGCTATATTTCACAGAATACTTATTCACTCGTTATGAATGGCGTAGTGAAGTGCTTATTTATATCTCTTTATAATTGCAATGTGTTTTGTATCACAATTTATCTATGTGCTACTCTAGTGATGTTATTAAAGTAGTTTTATTCCTCCTGCACGGTGTAATGGTGACAGTGTGTGCATCCGTGTTAGTACTTGGCGTAGGCTATGATTATGATCTCTTGTAGATTATGAAGTTAACTATTGCTATGATGGTATTGATGTGATCTATTCCTCCTACATAGTGTGAAGGTGACAGTGTGCATGCTGTGTTAGTACTTGGTTTAGTCGTGTTGATCTTTCATGCACTCTAAGGTTATTTAAATATGAACATTGAATTGTGGAGCTTGTTAACTCCGGCATTGAGGGTTCGTGTAATCCCACGCAATGGTGTTCATCATCCAACAAAAGAGTGTAGAGTATGCATCTATCTATTCTGTTATGTGATCAAAGTTGAGAGTGTCCACTAGTGAAAGTCTAATCCCTAGGCCTTGTTCCTAAATACTGCTATCGCTGCTTGTTTACTGTTTTACTGTGTTACTACTGCTGCGTTACTGCTGCTCATATATATTCATACCACCTGTATTTCACTATCTCTTCGCCGAACTAGTGCACCTATTAGGTGTGTTGGGGACACAAGAGACTTCTTGCTTTGTGGTTGCAGGGTTGCATGAGAGGGATATCTTTGACCTCTTCCTCCCTGAGTTCGATAAACCTTGGGTGATCCACTTAAGGGAAACTTGCTGCTGTTCTACAAACCTCTGCTCTTGGAGGCCCAACACTGTCTACAAGAATAGAAGCTCCCGTAGACATCAGTATCACGCGCACCTACCTCTATTTATCGCCGAACTACCGTGTCTGCCCCGCATTTACCTCTCTCGCGTTCCACCAAATCTTCCCCGAACTCGAAAGAAGTAGCAATGGCAAACGACGGTGCGGCCAACAACGGCTTCGGCCGCCACTCTCTCCACCAATGGGAGGGACGGCTCCTCCACGCGGCGGGCTACCCGGCGCCGCCGGACTTTCGCGCACCGGGGGGATGGAGGCTGAGCGCAGGCGGCATGCCGATCCCGCCGCCGCCAACGGGTGGGGACTTACTCGAAACGGCGATCAACGAGGTACTCGTCACTCTCAGTGACGAGCAGCGCGCGGATCCGCGTTTCTTCCCCGACAACCACGAATCGTGGATCGCGTTCTTCCGGCGCAGGTATGAACGCGAACTCCGGGCGTACGACGGACCTCCTCCTCCTCCGGCAAGGAATAACGCCGCCGGCCGCCGCCGATGGTGGAGCGCGCCTGGCCGCACCCTCGAGAATGTGCTCGCGCACATCGAGGACGGGAACTCCCCCGTCCTGGGGATGCCGCCGCTGGTGGCGGCTACCGTGTCGCGCCGGCACGGTAGTTCCTGGATGCCGAGGAGGATGGCGCCATCCTCCTCCTCGTCTGGCTCGCGGTCGGCGTCGAGGTCCGGCGGGTCGACGCCGGCCACCGTCAAGCAGGAGTGGGCGTCTCCTTCGACCTCAAGAAGGAACCAGCGTCGCCACCGCCGACCAGAGGGCGCAGCAGCGGCGCCCTCGTTATAAAGTATTGCGTGTGCGCTGTAGATCTTTTGAATCCCTGTCTGGATGCTCGGATTCAATCCATCGTAACCGAACGAGGCATTATCTGGGTGTGCTTCTAGGTCAGCTTGGGACTCATGTCGTAGGAAATGTTTTTTGCAGCAAGAAAACGATGTCGCTGGAAATAGTTCCACTTTAAAGTTCAAACCATCGTTTCGAAACTCAGAAATCATGATTGTGCGGTGAGCGTGCATGGATCTTTTTTCCCGGTTTTTCCGAGAATGGTCGTAATTTGTGGTACTTTCTGCCAAACATTATACCTTTTACTACACCGAGCAAGTCAGATCATCTTGATGCAACAGGCATCGGTGCCATAGTTTTAAAAACCGGACTGGCAACTGAACCGGCGAAGTGACTGGCTCACTAGTTCATCGGTTCAACCGCTGGTTCAGTCGGTTCAGTTCTGATAATTAAAACCGCTAAATTTAGAAATTACTATGGTAATTTTGGGAAATATTAGCATCTAATCCTATATATTGTATTTACTTCTATAGTATATCACAAATCAAGCCTAGCAGAGGTGTTATTTGGGCCACAAATGAGCAGTTTTGAGCATTGTGACATGTCATAGGTTCGAATCCTATGGAAAACGAAATATTTATATACATTTTTTCTGGTCGTTTGCTAATTATACCAGTGTCACTTAAAAAATTGGACAGGGCGTCGGTTCCGGTTTTTGCAGTCAGACCGCCGATTCGGTTCAGTTTTTAAAACTACTCGGTGCTCGTTGATCAGTTGTGGTTCCGTTTCCAAAGTCCCCGCAAATATCCTTCTCACGGCGTAGCCATCGCAGGAATATATTCACCTCCGCAATTATTTGTCTAGAACATTTTGGCCTTTTGGAATAACCTGACCCCTGTGGATGTTCTGTACTCTTTCGTTTCAATATATAAAATTACATCGTAAGGGATTCCCCTACGGTAAAGGTGTCAAAAAATAAATTCATGCAAAAGATGAAGATGAAGACGACAGATGAAATATCACATCATCTGTATTCCATATGCCTATTATCCTGTGGGCCGAATTCCACTTAGAAACACGAAGAGGGAACAAACGGAATACATAGTTTCTCCGTCTAGATCAGATAGAGAGTTTCATATTCTGCTTACTATCCGTGCGGTGCTGTTCCATTACGTTTTGGGCTATTTTTATAGAAATAACCCTTTGAACGAAAGAATGCATAAACTGATCTCCCGGCAAAACTATAATGTATCATTCTATCTATCTCTGAAAGTAATAGGGAGTAGTTAGCTAAGAGTTCTCCCCGAACGTGATGTTGTGCCTCTTAGTTAGATTTAGTTCTAGTAATTCTTAGTGTTGAAATCTAAATGTGCTTTTACAGAAACGTGATACTCTGAACATGATGATTGAGTCATTGTTCACCTACAATGTTAATTGTAAGTGAGAAAATGAAAAACAAGTTATGTTAATTGTTCGACTGAATCCAATCGACGAGGTAAGATATGGGACCACATCCTTTAGGCTTCAGCAAAGACGATGTTGTATAGAAAATGTGTAGGGACCATTTTGCAAAAATACCGAAGCCACGTGTCAACACCTGAATAACTTGGGGCTAGTTTTGCACATTTTGACAAATGTTGGGACTAACTGACTTCATTTTACAACTATTGGGATTAAACTGCACGTAAAGTATAACTCTTAGGACTAGTAGTGTATTTAGCTTTTTTCAAAAGATGTGGCCTAGAAGCACGACATGCCACAACTAGGGTGATTAGAAAGTACTCTGGCCATAAAGCCCATAAAGCCTGCTGTTTAGTTACAGCCCATCCACAAACTCACAAGTGTTGACCATCATCCACACATTTGCTCAGGCGTTATTGATGAATAAATAAAGCTTTATGCTCAATCAAAAAAAAATGCATCGCAGCCAGATTTCGTCTCCAAAAATAGCAGCATGCAAATGCTATGCCAGTGCACACTAATTACCACTGCAACGGAATTGCATCTAAATGTCACTGCAACGGAATTGCATCTAAATGTCGTATATACATGATGCATGCATGCACGATGGTAGAAGAGCACTCGTTTTGGAGTGGCAGGTCAGAATATGCCTGCAACACCGAGCGATGTGCTCTGACCAATCACAGCATCGGTCGCCTTGAAAGACGGCGAGGTGTAAGGGCGCGAAGAGGCGAACGGGTGGCTGGGAGGACGCAGGGATCCGGTCTTCCGTTTCCATCCCCTCCCTATTTATGTCCTCCACCATTAAATCCAAAGCTCGAACTCGACACCTTCGATCGATCCACCCCGAGCAGTACCCTCTCCGATCTCCCCTCGCCGTTCCGGTAAGCAAACGAGAGAGGACCGAAGATGTCGTGGCAGACGTACGTCGACGAGCACCTGATGTGCGAGATCGAGGGCCACCACCTCGCCTCCGCCGCCATCCTCGGCCACGACGGCACTGTCTGGGCACAGAGCACTGCCTTCCCCCAGGTGATCATCGTCGCACACACCTTGCCACATTCTCTGGATCACTGTATGATCGAGTTCAGGTCTCACGTACGGTGCTGGTTAATTTTGCGTGGTTGTCCAGTTCAAGCCTGAGGAGATAACCGGCATCATGAAGGACTTCGACGAGCCGGGGCACCTCGCCCCCACCGGAATGTTCGTCGCAGGTGCCAAGTACATGGTCATCCAGGGTGAGCCCGGCGCGGTCATCCGTGGCAAGAAGGTACGAAACTGTTTTGCATCTCTGGAGTTTCCTAACTTATACTACATGCTCTCGCTGATCGATCGATCCTTCCTCTTCGTTATGTTAATCAATTTGCCATTGATTCGGTCTGTAGGGAGCAGGAGGCATAACCATCAAGAAGACCGGGCAGGCGCTGGTCGTCGGCATCTACGACGAGCCCATGACCCCTGGGCAGTGCAACATGGTGGTGGAGAGGCTTGGCGACTACCTTGTTGAACAAGGCATGTAGTCAGCTGGCCGATCAATGGCTTTCACGTCTCCACGATCAATGACGATGATCATACAGTTTTTCACGTTTCTTTGAACATCTATCTATGGGAATATATATGAGGCTTCTCCTCTTTTACCGGCTCTGGTCATGGATCACCGATGACCAGTTGCTCTGGAAAGTTCTATTTGTAATGCCATTTCTGGCTTTCCTTTTTTTGTTGCTATCAATGCGTTGTTTTATGGTTGTCCATCGTATGAATTGTGTGTTGAGAACAAATTTTGCGATATATCCACGGTTGCTTAATTTGTAAATTTGTATTTTCTTATGTTAAAGGCCTCTCTGATAACAATGTGGCACATAGGCCTTTCCAATCCTCTACCATGGCGACAAGTCATAAGTTTGTTCGGAGCATACACTAGTACAGAACATACCTTCACACTCGGCACGGCGAAAATGATCTATCACACATGATAAACGATCACTACACAAGGACACGATATATGCCAAGCTGAACACCCATGCAAATAGAGTAGAAAATCTCATTTAACTTGATTCCACATCCAAAACTGATCATATGTCTACATATATTTGCGACATAGCTTCATCAAGTAGCTTTACAAACGAGAAAAGTACACAAAATAAGAGTCTTGGTCACATCTTTGTCCTCGTGACGGTGATGTCTGTTGCAAGGATAAAACAGATAGATTTCTCCATTTGTCCTTGGGTCACCATCATCGTAGGGTAGACGTCACCCGTTGTAGGAGGTGCACTTTCGGTTTTACAAATATTGCTCAAAAAATCTGAAAATATAATATAAAATGATATTCAATGTGAGAATAGTAAACATTATTAGATGTGCAAATTGAATTAACTAGTCACTTAAATGCAACTGCGAATGACGTGGATGGAGGAACTTGGGTACAATAAGAGAAAGGCATAGTGACAACATAAAAGTTGCACACCTTTCCTTGCCTTCTTTTTTTAATCCTTTTTATGCAGTGTTATCAAAATAAGTTCCCTATTACACAAGTATAGAATAAAAAACATTAATAAAAGTGAAATAATATGTAGATAAAGCTTAACCTAATTTTGCTTCCATACACAATAACATATACACGATAATATATAAATCAAGCTAGCTAACTCTAACACACAATAACATGTAGATCCAACAACCAAATCTTTCCATATACAATCATATATAGCCAAGCTTAAACTAATTGCGCTTACACAACAGATCTTGTCATACACAATATTCTAAGGGGTCTCGCCTACTGCATATGTAGATCTAAGAAACACATTAGTACTAAACTAAACAAATAATGGATCTAACTCATGAATAAAACATGGATTTCAAAGACTTTATAATCCAATCTTGCCGCCAAAAATACCGGCTCTTAGAGTAGATCCGAGCTATAATAGAAGGTAAACATGTAAAATCTAACAATGTAAACATGTGGCGGGATGAGGACTGATGGCGTGTGCTCGTCGTATGCAGACACGCTATTGGGGAACCCCAAGAGGAAGGTGTGATGAGCACAGCAGCAAGTTTTTCCTCAGTACGAAACCAAGGTTTAATCGACCAGTAGGAGAAGACGTGACTTCTGAAGGTGTTATTGGCTGACTAGTGGCAGGACGCACTACCGGTGTAGGATAGGGTAGTATGGGATCCACCATATTAGGTAAGATAATTTGCCCTTTGATTTTGATTCAATATAGTCTTTTTCCGCCTTTACCACGCATTATTGTATGCGCTTCTATAGGAGTATATATACTAGAAGTAAATTCTAGCCGTTTTCTTTTGAATCCTAAAATTCGATTAGAAAGATAGAAAGGCCATGAGGGTGGGAAAATAAAAATTAAATCAGCAACAACGTGGAACCTGCACACAACACAACCAAAGTACTTTGCCCCAACTTACAGTGAGGTTGTCAATCTCACCGGTTTGCTGAACACAAAGGATTAGATGCATCGAATGGAAGGAGATATTTGTAGAAAGTAAACATAACAGGATTGCAGTTGAATTTTTCAGTAAAGGAAATAGGACCGAGGTCCACAGTTCACTAGAGGTGTCTCTCCATAAAGAAAATAGCATGTTGGGTAAAAAAATTACAGCTGGGCAATTGACAGAATATCGATCGATACATGACAAGATGATTACTATGATAATTTGGTATTGGGCATTACAACATAATACATAGACCATAATCCAACCGCGTCTATGACTAATAATCCACCTTCAGGTTAGCGTCCACACCCCTTCCAGTATAAAATTGCAAGCAACAGAATATCGCATTAAGCAATGTATGTAAAGTAAATAATAGAGTTACCCTTGGATAAAATATTGTTGGTTTATCCCTAGTAGCAAAAACACATCTACAACCTTAGAAGTTATAAAGTCACTCTCCCAGGAAACTAGAGGCATGAACCTACTATCGAGCAAAAATACCCCCTCTTGGAGTCACAAGTGTCCACTTGGCCAGAGTTTTACTAGCAACGGATAGCATGCAGGATCACAAATAACATATGACATGAATATATAATAAATCTCCACATAGTATTCAACATTCATCGGATCCCAGCAAACCAAACATAGATGATTACATAAAGATGATCTTGATCATGTAGGGCAGCTCACAAGATCGATACATGAAGCACATGGTGGAGAAGACAACCATCTACCAACTGTTATGGACCCATAGTCCAGGGATGAACTACTCACGCATCACTTCGGAGGCGGTCATGGCGATGTAGATGCCTCCGGCGATGATTTCCCCCTCCAGCAGGGTGCCGGGAAGAGCTTCGGAACCCCACGAGATGGGTTCAGCGACGGCGACCGCGACGGAACTTTTCGTGGATGGAGGCTCGGGTATCCAGGGTTTTCCCGAGAAGATGTATAAATATGCGGAGGATTGAGGTCGGTTGGGCGCCTGGTGGGCCTAGACCTACCCTAGGCGCGGGCCAGGTCTAGGCCGCGCCTAGGGGTGGTCTGGCCGACCTGCTGCGCCTCTTCATCTCCCCTCTCGACATCGTCTTCGTTTCGGTAAAATATTGACTTCGGCTTTTGTTTCTTTCAATTCCGAGATTATTTTCTATACAACTTTTCTGAAATACAAAAACATTAGAAAACAGGGAACTAGCACTGTGGCATCTTGTTAATAGGTTAGTGCCGAAAATCATGTAAAACTGCAAAAAAGGGTAAGCAAAACACATATGAATTGGTGTAAAACAAGCATGGAGCATCAAAAATTATAGATACGTTTGAGACGTATTAAGGACGCAGTCTCACGCTGTCGTGGCCACGATGGAGGTCGAGGACGAGCAGGCTTGACCAAAGGTATTAGTTGCAGATCCTCCCTACGAACATGTGGATCGTCCGACTCCACAGCCAACATGAAGCATGGGAGTTCATAGGCATTCTTGTGAGGAAGATCTCGGGCCAGAAGGTTGTTTCCGCCTCGCTGTCTAGGTGCTTTTCCGGAGACTAAGTCGTCTTAGTGTGATTCTAAAGAGAAGGGCATGACTGTGGTCTATCGGTTGAGGTGAGAATGGATAAGGACGATGTTGGTCCTAATTTATGCATGATAGTAGCAAGTATTGCGATTGTCTGATAAGATGTGCCCACATAACATACATATTTAGGGAGGATGTATCGTTTTTGTTGTTGGAGGAAGTGATGTCAATCATACACAATTATACAACACAAAACCGTGTGCGATGTACAAATGTTGTGTTTACATGTTGTAGTACATAGCACACAGTTCTGCTGTAACAAAACCGTGTGCGATGAAAAGTGTAGTTCTACATTACAAGGAAGTAAAAATGCATACATTTAAAATTCATTAACAATATTCATAATTCATCCAAAGTATATAACTTCATTACATAGAATGATTGATGGTCCACTACATCATCTATACATTGAGCCGATCCATAATGCTATTGTAGCTGAGTAAACGCTAGTGTGTCCTAGCTATCACGAAACCGAAGTGAGAATCCAGAGCGGCATACTTGATACGATCAAAGCGTAATGGAAACTCGGACCATTTGTCGCGTTGTCTCATGAAACTGCGATCCTTCTTCGCAATTTCCGTCCCAATATAATGATTGGACAAAGCATACAAAGAAGGAGGATAGTTAGTCATTGGGTTCGGGATCATCCTCTAGAGGTCGCGCTTCACCGGAATTAATGTGATGCCATAGTACTCGAGCATCTTCACATCATTGCCAACAGAAGCGCCGCATAAGTTGATAGAATCGTCGCCAGATAATTTTCTTACGGCCTCCAACACTACATCAGCGTGCACAATCTGAAAAACGAGGATCTCGCTAGCGACACAAGGTTGGAGGACAGCAGCGCGCTGCCCCTCCTCCAATGGAAGCTTCTTCTTGCTACCTGGCTTCGCGAGGGTGTACTCGCAGTCCATCCCAAGTCACTTGGTCGGAGTGGCGTCGATGTACTGCTCCTTCACCCAGCGGATCCACCTCCCCACCCTCACTGCACGGAGGGTGAATGTCACGTAGAAGGACATGTCCTACTCATAGAAACTGTACTCCATGGAGGGTGGCAAGAACGCCATTGGAGCATATGCTTTGGTGTTCTTGGAATTTGGTGCGCACAAGTTTGGAAGCGGTCAATCCAGCGAGAGGACATGGGCTGGGAATATAATTTTATCGTAATCTTAGGATTTTATAGTACTAGAATCCAAAGTGAAAATGATTACATTTGATCAGCGTGATTGAAGGTAACCTCGGAAAAGTTCTACGCACGATTTTGAATTTGTTACCATTTGAGATAGGTAGAACAAAACGAGACGAGCGCATTAGAGGAATTATCACACAAAGTTTGCACACGATGGTTTATCCTCCAACTGTTTGCGCTAGTGGACATATATGCCGACGCTTTCTCTGAAGTCGAGTATGTGTGAATATAATATTACATTCCAGAAAGCGTTTTTGTGTGTGTTTTATCCGCGCAGGGGCTACCCGAACTACGCGCACACGGTTCAAAATATTGAGCGTCAGTTTTGTTCTGCCACACACAGGGAAAAGACATTCAATGCACCTGGGAGCTGAATTGAATTTTCGATGTCAGAGAGACTATAGATTTGAACTTGGGTTCTTTACAATAATATGAAGAAGGAACTTTTTAATGCATATTTAGCTTGAGCTTTTCTGGTTTGGTCCACTTCATGTTGTTGTGGCACCGATGCATGTCCTTAAGCAATAAATATACTCCCACCAATTCATACTAGGTATCCATGTTTTAGTTTACTTTGGTCCAAATGTGAAATAAAGACACAAAACTTATTATGGATTGAAGGGAGTACCTATTACCGATTGACATAGGCATCCCCAATGGACCTGCCGAAGAAGGTACCCGGGGTTTACTGAAGGCCCACGAACCGAAGGATAAGAAGATTCGGAAGCCCAAGATACTATTAAGGAAAGCTAGAGTTGTAATAGGAAGCATTATTTGTAATCTTGCGGGACGGGTTAGAAACCCTCCCGGACTCTGTAAACCTATGTATCACAAATCCCTCGGCTCCACCTCCTATATAAGGGGGAGTCGAGGGACAAAGAAAGGATCGAATCATTGTCTCACAAACCCTAGCTTTTACATCGTCGAGTACTTTTCGGCTGAAACCTTCGAGATCTACTTGCCCTCTACATCCAACGAAACCCTAGTCTACTACTTGTAGGCATTGACAAGTTAATCCCTTGTCAATTGGCGCCGTCTGTGGGATCTAGAGGCGACAAGGAGCTGATCTCGATGGCACGTTCAAGATCGTCGACTTCATCGATAGCAAGCAACATCATGGACAGAGGTAAACAGATCGAAACTGGTCTCGTTGATTTTGTTCCTCACCCGCCCTTCCGTTTGGATGCATATGCGTATCTGGAGGAGCCCATGGAGATGACGTTTGGAAAGTTCCACTTCCGCGTCGAGAAAGAAGGAGCGTATCGTCTCGAAGTTCCGATCTCGTCGGGATTATCGACGGTCGATCCCGATTTTTCAAGCTCAGCATCATCCATCGAGTCAGGCGACGAGGAGATTTCGTCGCCACGCTTCATCAGCACCAAAGCAAGCGAAAAACTCGCCAAGATCTTCAGCGACATGTCCTTCGAGTCATCCGCGGACTCCTATATAAGCGCTGACTCGAATAGCATCGACAGCTTCGACTTTATCGACAAATCCATCAATGTTGGCAAGGTCTTCACCAATCTCTATGATGGTGTCACCAAACCCAGCAAGGTTCAGAATCCAAAATATCATCAGATTTACGCCATTGGAGAAGCAAGTCGCGATCAGGAGAAAACATCAGAGGCTTTCGATGAATTGGGAAATCCATATGTCGATCCCTCTGACCTAAGGCGAGGTTTGGGCAATAAATATGTCGGACCTACACCACGTGCTAGGGTTCAACTGCCACAAGCAGCATGGGATAGAGCCGCAAGAGCTATGGATGGTTCAGAACCAATGGCGACAACTGCTACGACTGAAGAATTGCAGGCCTACCAATATAGGCTCGCTCGAGCTGGAAGGGAATTGGAAAAACAGACAGCTGCTCTGAATAGAAGAAAGGAGGCAGCTTCAGCATCAAGCAGGCGAAGAGCGGAGTTAAGTCGACAATCAGGAATTTCGGGAGATAGCCACAGAGAAGCTCGGCAGAGAGCAAGATCGCGGCTGCAAAATATACCTGAAGCCGAAAGAGAGACTTTAATTCAAAACCTCGACATGTCTTTTATGTCAATCGACACGAGGGGGAATATCATTCCAAAAACACCGGAAGCAGGGTACATGGCAACGCAAGCTTTCATCCTAGCGTCTAGGCCACCTCCCGGGGATCTAAGAGAGGCGTTGTACAACATGGCCATGGCAGGATGTGGAGCCATGGGAGCAGCATTCGCAGCCACACCTCCCGAAGGATCTGCAAGACAAAATAGCCCGAGACCTACTACAGCAGTGCAAGATCCACCAATAGCAAGTGGAGTCAGAGATACGGCGGCTCAGGCCAGGGTAGATAGAGCGCGGCAAGGTAGAAGAGAACATCGGCACTCACCAGAACTTGCTGAAGAAGATTTGTGTGGACTCCCGTGTTTTACGCGACGGGTCCGAAAAAATCGAGTCCCCTCAGGATTCAAGTTACCCGATAGTTTCAAGAAATTTGATGGCCTACAAGATCCCGAGGATTGGCTAGTCGATTACCTCGAGACGGTAAAGCTGATAGGTGGAACCAGATCAACAGCCATGCAGAGCATTCAAATACACCTGAGTGGAGCCGCAAGATCTTGGATAAAGAAGCTTCCCCCAGGCTCCATCGACAGCTGGGATAGTTTTGAGGATGTGTTTGTCAAGAATTTCCGATCAACCTGCAAAAAACCTGCGACACTAGAGGAGTTGAGATCATGTCTATAAAAGCATGATGAATCAATGAGGAAATACATTCAAAGGTGGAACATCATTAAAAACTTGGCAGAGAATATATCTGACGAGAGAGCGATAGATGCGTTTGTAGCAGGAGTTCGACGAGGCGATTTTGTGGAGGACTTGGGAAGAACCAACCCAAGGACAGTATCAGCACTAATGGAAATAGCAAACAGATGGGAAGATGGCGAGGATGCTGTACATAATAAACGACACAGGTCACCGAAGGAGGACCGCAGTCGAAATTTTCAAAATAGACGACGATTTTCTCGACAATTTTCGAGTTACGATGCCCCTGGCCAAATATCGGCTGGGTTTCGGGGAAACAATGGAGGAAACAATAGAGATGATTATCAAAGGAGTAATGCACAGCAAGGCGACAATAGAGATGACTCTCGAAATAACAGGCAAAATAGCGGGTCGAGATTTCGAGACCTTTCGTAACTCCCGAAGATATGATGAACGGGCCATGTCGGATGCATTTTTACCTCGACAGCAATGGAAGAAGGCAGTCGGGGCATCTGCAGAAGGACTGTCGAAATTTCCAAGCAATGCTGCGAGTTGCAGGAATAGCCAATGCACAAACAACAAATAGAAACCCCCAGGGGCCCAAGAGTGAGATTCACTTGCCACCTCCTCCCGCAATTACGGACGAAAATCGACATCAGCTCAGAATAGCGGCAGCACCAGCACCACCACCTTACGTTGATCCCAACTCTCATGGAGCGGTCTCGATGATTCAGAAAGACGAGGCCATCCAATAGAGCTCGAAAGTAATCTCGCGACAGTGTTCATGGCGGAGAAGATGCCTCCACCAACGGTTGAGTACCTCAATTGGTCGGGGCAAGACATTGGCTTCACGATAGCGGACCATCCGCAGGCAAGTTCCTCGACCGGGGCAGTCAGCACTTATCTTACCGAGCAGTAATCGCGGGATTCGACGTATCGCGAGTATTCATAAATGGCGGCAGCAGCCTAAACCTTATGTATGCAGATACGCTAAGGAAGATGAACATCTCCCTAGCAAATTTGAAGCCAACTGATACGCGTTTCCATGGAATTACGCCGGAGAAGCCAAGTTATCCGTTGGGGAAGATCAATCTCGACGTTCAGTTTGGGACCCGAGAAAATTACAGGATAGAGAAGCTGGAGTTTGAAGTCGTGGATTTCCCATCACAGTATCACGCCTTGTTGGGGCGGCCAGCATATGCCAGGTTTATGGCGGTACCACATTATACATACTTGTTGTGGAGGTTACCTGGACCTAAGGGACCAATCACAGTCAAAGGAAGCTTTGCGCTAGCCGATAAATGTGACAAAGATTTTCATCGACTGTCAGAAACTTTCGGGATGCAAGAAGAATACATGGAGTCAAGGCTTACGACTGATTATGATGTGCTACCAGATGCGGGGAGGCCTAACAAGGAGCCAACCTTTAACAATGCAAAGGATTCCAAGGAGGTGCAGATTCACCCGACAGATCCGAAGAAGACGACGTCCATCGCAACAAACATGGACCTCGCATAGGAAAGCGCGCTCGTCGAGTTCCTCTGTGAGCACTGGAAAATCTTCGCATGGTGTCCGGCTGACATGCCGGGAGTACCCGGGGAACTTGCCGAGCACCACCTAAACTTGGATCCAATAGCAAGACCAATTAAGCAACCTCTAAGGCGTTTTCGGAGCCAAACCGCAAAGCTATGCTTGTCAGAAATTGATCGACTAAGAGAAGCTGGTTTCATCAAGGAGCTGCATACAGAGGCCACGTGGGTCGCAAACCCAGTGTTGGTCCCGAAGAAAAACACTAAAGTCCTTCGCATGTGTGTCGACTTTACGTGTCTCAACAAGCATTGTCCAAAGGATCACTTTCCCCTCCCAAGGATCGATCAAATTATCGAATCCACGGCAGGATGTGAACATCTTTTCTTCCTGGATGCATACTCTGGTTACAACCAGATCAGATTGAAAGAAGAGGACGAGGTCAAAACAGCGTTCATTACACCTTACGGCGTGTTCTGTTATAGAACAATGCCCTTTGGTTTGAAAAACGCGGGAGCAACATATCAGCGGATGATGCAGAAGTGCTTAGCAACACAGATTGGGAAAAACGTACAAGTATACATTGACGATGTCGTTATAACATCAAAAAAGGGGGCAACGTTGATCGAGGACCTGAAGGAAACTTTCGACAACCTCGACAAATTTTGTCTCAAGCTGAATCCGATGAAGTGTTCTTTCGGCGTCCCTGCAGGAGAACTTCTCGGGTTCTTAGTTTCAGCAAAAGGGATCGAAGCAAATCCCATAAAAATCCAAGCCATCGTAACGATGAGAAAGCCAACGAAGTTGAAAGAAATACAGCAGCTAACTGGGCGAGTCGCAGCTTTAAGCAGATTCGTCGCCAGGTTGGGAGAAAAGGCGTTACCATTTTACGCCTTAATCAAACAAGGAGAGAAGTTCCAGTGGAATGAAGTGGCAGATAGAGCCTTCGAGGATCTTAAACGCACAATCTCGACACCACCAATCTTGGTGGCGCCTAAAGAGAAGGAACCCCTCCTGTTATATATTGCGGCTACACCTCAAGTGGTCAGCACGGCACTTGTTGTCGAAAGAGAAGAAGAAGGAAAACTTCATGGAGTGCAGAGGCCGGTATACTTCATCAGTGAAGTTTTATCGCCTTCAAAACAGCGATACCCGCAGTACCAGAAACTAGCATATGGAGTGTTTACAACCGCAAGAAAGTTGCGGCACTACTTTTCGGCGCATCCGATAATAGTGGTCAACGAGGCGCCTTTATCCAATATACTAAACAATCCAGAAGCTACAGGTCGTGTCTCCCTTTGGGGAATAGAACTTTCTCCTCGGGACATCACGTATGAAAAAAGAAAAGCAATAAAGTCGCAAATTTTGCCAGACTTCATCGCAGAGTGGATGGAGCTGCAAAATACAGGACCTCCGGATCTATCAAGAACCTGGATTATGAACTTTGACGGGTCCAAGAGGTTAGAGGGAGCTGGAGCTAGCGTGATACTCATATCACCTGAAGGCGACAAATTAAAGTATGTTCTACGGATGACGTTCCCAAATGCGTCAAACAACGAGGCAGAATACGAAGCTCTTATACACGGGATGAAGATGGCGAAAGCTTGTGGCGCAACTCGACTAAAGATCTTTGGCGACTCACAATTGGTGGCTCAGCAAGTCATGAACCAATGTGATGCAGTCAATGATAGCATGGTGGCATACAAACAAGTGTACAACGAGCTCGAGAAATTATTTGATGGATGCGAGGTAAATCATATAAGCAGGCTGAGCAACGATGAAGTCAATGTTCTTGCAAATATCGGGTCGCAGTGCCTCGCAATTCCACCAGGAGTGTTCTGGGAGGAAATAACAGAGAGATCAACAAAGCCGAAGAAATTGAAAAAGAAGGATGTTGTGGATATACTTCATAGGTATACCATCGACATGGTCCGATTCCGGCAAGCCCGGGTGGCCCACAGATGGTGGTGGTAGCATATGGCCCACCGGGCAGCCCAGTTGTTGTTGATCAAGATGGAAGATGTCCAACCCAGGAACTAGGAGCCGGATCCGAACCGCCCTACGAAGGTAGCCGGATCCGAAACGCCTGCGAAGGTAGCCGGATCCGAACCGCCCTACAGAGGTACCCGGATCCTAACCGCCCTACGAAGGTAGCCGGATCCGACCCGGATCCGAAGAGGTCTATGCCAGGAGTCAGATCCGTGAAGGCCCATGAAGGAAGCCGGATCCGTGGAGGCCCATAAGGAACCCGGATCCAGTACGACGTAGATGGAAGGCGGATCCTTGACGTACACGGCAAGACATTGTACCGTAGTTAGGCAACCTGTAATCCGGCTAGGACTCTCCATGTAAACCCTAGATCCGTGCGCCTATATAAGCCGGATCCCGGGAGCTCCGAGGGGAGATCTCGAGCTAGAAGCGAGACAACCACAACTCATTGTAACAACGCGAAAGCGCCCGGATAATTCCGGACAAGCAGCGGTAGGCCCTGTCATCGTGCAGGTGTTCCGAAGCTGGGTAACTCGCGTACCACCGTCCCGTGTGCACTCCGCCCTATGGCCCCTACTTCTTCTCCCCCTCGTGAGGATTCCTCCTCCGAGGTACCGTCGATTAGGCAACGACAGTTGGCGCCCACCGTGGGGCCTGCGGCTTCTGGAGGCCGGAACCGGGCGGGTTCCACATCTTCATCTGCGAGACCGTCGATTTCGACGGAAACGCACTGGTAAGTAGTGTAGCTACGACCGCCGCCGAGCAGGACGCAGCTGCAAAGATCCGATCCGAGTCGCCGGAGCTTTCCACGGAAGAATCCGCCTTAGACTCGGAAATTTCAAATTCTGGTTTTGGTAGTCGGATCCGCACCTATATTTTGGTAGCCGGATCCATACCTATTTTTGGTTGCCGGATCCGCGCCTACGTTTTTGGTTGCCGGATCCGCGCCTACGTTTTTGGTTGCCGGATCCGCGCCTACGTTTTTGGTACTCGGATCCGCACCTATTTTTGGTAGCCGGATCCATTCCTATTTTTGGGTAGCCGGATCCGCACCTCAATTTTTGGAAGTCGGATCCATACCTATTTTTGGTAGTCGGATCCGCACCTATATTTTGGTAGCCGGATCCATACCTATTTTTGGTAGTCGGATCCGCACCTATATTTTGTAGCCGGATCCATACCAAAATTTTGGTAGGTGGATCCGCACCTAAATTTTTGAAAGTCGGATCCACACACCTAAATTTTGGTAGGTGGATCCGCACCGACAGGACCACTGCGACAATCAATCTCGCACCGGCTCGACGGAACGCCAAAGAAAAACCGCCATGACCGACGTTGACTCCGCTCCAAACAGCTAAGTCCCTATTTATATTTAAAATTTTAATATTTTATGATCATGAGATTAAGATTGGTTCACTCATATCCTGAGTCTTTTACCGCTTTCACTGTTGGTCATATCTTTCCCACGATTTGCCTCGCGCTCGTGAAAAACTTTGTACTTGTTTTTGCCGCTTAAGGCTCCAGATACGCTGCAAAATTTCCGTCTTCGGGCGTTAGCTTGAGTTTTCCGGCCTACACGTTTTTCGTTGTATATATGTGGATTCCTTAGTAGTGACATTTCGGTACTTAAAGCCGGCCTCTCGTTTCGAGGTTCTTGATTGTTTCGCTATTAAGCGCTATCGCCTCGACGAGATGTTCTGTGTCTAAAGTTTGCCGTCTCGCGAAAAGTCAAGCATATAAACCAGAAGAACGGATAAACCAGCGCTTGCTTAAAACATATAAATTACATTAACTGTTCAAGATAGTCGAGTTTTTTCCGCCTTGACAGTTTTATGTTGTTCAACTGCTGCATAGCTTCAGCTTCAAAACATTTGTTCAAAGGCCGTTTTTGTTCCGCCTTACATTTGTTTGTTGAACATGGTCAAAGAAACAATTTAATACAAATGTGTTTTTGTGTTTATATATCAGGTACATGATGCTTGGACCTTCAACAGTCCTCGAACTAAGGTGTTTTCAAGCAGACCTAGCAATCGCGAGAAGCCCAGGGGAAGCTAGCCGGATCCATATGAGATAAGGTTAGGCGGATCCGTAGCATGCACAGCTGGAAAAGCAACTTGAGTCTTGATTCCGCTATGCTTAGCCGGAACCAACCCTCGGGGGCTGCGATTTTGATCTTAAGTGAAAAGTGTGTTTTTCCTTTCGAGTATTAGTGCTGGAAATTTCCGCCTAGATGCTTGGGATTTACACTATTCCTTGGTCACATATAAAGATAAAGCTACTCTAAGAGCTCCAAGCCGGATTTTCAAGTAAATTCACCTTGGCGCTCGGGGGCTACATCGATGAAGTTCTCTTTGGAGCAACTAACCGAAAAATTTCCACCTTGACGCTTGGGGGATAAGTTTCTGAGCATCGAGTCTCCTTGGAGCAAGCCGACTCAACGCTCGGGGGCTACATACATATGGTTATGTCAAGAAAAATTTCAAAGATGGCGAAATCTGGCTAACTAGTCGGATCCGCACCTAACTTTTTGGTAGTCGGATCCGCACCTAATTTTTTGGTAGCCGGATCCGTACCTAATTTTTGGTAGTCGGATCCGCACCTTAATTTTTTGGTAGCCGGATCCGCACCTAATTTTTTGGTAGCCGGATCCGCACCTAATTTTTTGGTAGCCGGATCCGCACCTATTTTTTGGTAGTCGGATCCGCACCTCAATTTTCGGTAGCCGGATCCGCACCTAATTTTTTGTTAGTCGGATCCGCACCTATATTTTTGGGTAGTCGGATCCACACCTATATTTTGGCTAGTCAGATCCGAACCTACATTTGGCTAGTCGGATCCATACCGAAGATTACGTTGGATGGTGTCTTCGAAGAATCTGACCATTGGATCATGAAGTTTCCGACCAATACTTGGTTGGAGATATGAAGTTTGGAGTCCTTCAAGATTCTCTATTATTCGTTCCAGCCAAAGGATGAAGATACATGCGCAAGTTGAGCTGGATGGAAGAACGGTGAATCTTGGAGAACTCCGGGGGCTACTGTTGTGGATATACTTCATAGGTATACCATCGACATGGTCCGATTCCGGCAAGCCCGGGTGGCCCACAGATGGTGGTGGTAGCATATGGCCCACCGGGCAGCCCAGTTGTTGTTGATCAAGATGGAAGATGTCCAACCCAGGAACTAGGAGCCGGATCCGAACCGCCCTACGAAGGTAGCCGGATCCGAACCGCCCTGCGAAGGTAGCCGGATCCGAACCGCCCTACAGAGGTACCCGGATCCTAACCGCCCTACGAAGGTAGCCGGATCCGACCCGGATCCGAAGAGGTCTATGCCAGGAGTCAGATCCGTGAAGGCCCATGAAGGAAGCCGGATCCGTGGAGGCCCATAAGGAACCCGGATCCAGTACGACGTAGATGGAAGGCGGATCCTTGACGTACACGGCAAGACATTGTACCGTAGTTAGGCAACCTGTAATCCGGCTAGGACTCTCCATGTAAACCCTAGATCCGTGCGCCTATATAAGCCGGATCCCGGGAGCCCTGAGGGGAGATCTCGAGCTAGAAGCGAGACAACCACAACTCATTGTAACAACGCGAAAGCGCCCGGATAATTCCGGACAAGCAGCAGTAGGCCCTGTCATCGTGCAGGTGTTCCGAAGCTGGGTAACTCGCGTACCACCGTCCCGTGTGCACTCCGCCCTATGGCCCCTACTTCTTCTTCCCCTCGTGAGGATTCCTCCTCCGAGGTACCGTCGATTAGGCAACGACAAAGGAGAAGGAGGAAAAATCCGCGGGGGCTGCAAAAGAAATAGAAGAAGAAGAGGAACAAGATCTAGTATTGATGGTGCAAGTACCATGGATGCAAGCGTACATATCATACATCCTAAGAAAAACAATACCTGACGATCCAGTTGAAGCAAGGCGAGTTATTCGACGGTCCAAAGCTTTTATAGTGGTCAAGGGGGAGCTGTAGAAACGTAGTATTTCAGGTGTGTTACAGCGATGCGTCACACCCGAAGAAGGAAGGATAATCTTGAAGGACGTACACGAGGGAATATGTGGTCATCACGCGAGCAGTCGAGCTATTGCTGCCAAGGTTTTTCGAGCTGGATTTTACTGGTTGACAGCAATCGAGGATGCAAAGGAGATAGTACGAACTTGTGACGCGTGCCAGAGATTTGCCGCGAAACCTCATTCTCCGGCAGCAGAGTTGACACCAATACCATTGTCCTGGCCCTTTGCTCAATGGGGCCTTGATATGGTGGGAAAGTTACATAAAGCCTCGCCAGGAGGATACGAGTATATGCTCGTCGCTGTCGACAAATTTACCAAGTGGATAGAAGCCAAGCCGATAAATTCACTAGACGCAGCATCCGCAATAAAGTTCGTAAAAAGCATTGTTTTTCGGTTCGGAGTACCTCACAGCATTGTCACGGACAACGGCAGTAACTTCACATCCAAGGAATTCAAGGCATACTGTGCAGAGGTAGGCATCAAATTGCACTTCGCGTCAGTCGCACATCCACAAACCAACGGTCAAGTCGAGAAAGCCAATGGTATCATCTGCAACGGTATCAAGAAGCGCTTGTTAGGACCATTGGAAAAAGCTCGACACACATGGCCAGAGGAGCTGCCGAGTGTATTGTGGAGTATTCGAACAACACCAAATACAGCGACACAGGAAACTCCGTTTTTTCTGGTCCATGGAGCTGAGGCAGTATTGCCAATAGAGATAGAGCATGATTCCCCAAGAGTCACGGAGTATGATGAAGAAGCTTCTAGAAAGGCATTGGAAGACGATGTCGATGCATTGGATGAGGCCGGAGACGAAGTACTATCACGGGTCACCAAGTATCAGCAAGACTTGAAAAACTATCATAGTCGACGTTTGAGACCAAGGTCCTTTCAGGTGGGAGATCTAGTTCTGCGACTCAATCAAAATAGTACTGAAAAACTCGAGTCGCCATGGCTCGGCCCTTACATCGTCACAGAAGTAATCGAAGGAGGAGCATACATGATCAAGGATAATAAGTCAGGGGCTCCCGAGAAAAACCCCTGGAACGTGGCACAGCTAAGGCGTTTTTACGCTTAGTGTCGAAATATAGTCCTCCTTGTAAAAATACAATGTACTGAAACGCCCGCGAGTTTTCAGACGCACTCTTTTCCTTTTTCGGGGCACCGAGTGGGGCCGGAAAAGGTTTTTGATGAGGCGGGCTCGCGGTGCTGCAATATAATAAAGATAGTCGAGATATATATCTTTTTCTCCAACAGGCTCGGGGGCTTGTGCTCAAGACTTACAATATATATTGACGAAAATATTTCGCCTGGGTGCAAAAGCACCTCGCAAAATAAATGAAGATACAAAAAGCGATCAACAACAAGGCCCGGGGGCTCGTACCCGGAAATATAGCATATTCCATATAATTTAGTTGCCTTGGTTTACAACCTCGCATATACAATAAAGAAATTCACCACCGGGACACTCGGGGGCTTGATGAGGAAAAATAGAAACATTTATTGACTTTACAAATATAGAATATGTTTACAACATACAAGAGGCAATTCCTGAGAAAAACTCAACAAATTCAAAGAAAAAGAAAGTCAATTGCGGCCTAGTATATTATCTATGGTCATCCGATTTACAGTACGAGTACTGTGTTCAGCATAGCTGCCCTTCACGAAGAACTCAGCGTCCATCCGAAGAAGTTCATCCATCATATCTTCCGCTACAGGGGTCACATGATCATCAATTTTGCCAACATCCCTTTTCCTTTTCGCCATCTTGGCCAAGCACTTGGCAACAATTTGGCTCATGTCAAACTTGGGATAGCAGATTTTAATCATCATCATAGCAAACCTGGCGCCAGCAGAAAGTTGGGCCCGAACAAATCCATGGATTTGAGGAGCATCTCGAAATTTCTCCATCAAGCCAAGAAGAGTGTCGGGTGCCTCGTTCCGAGGAAACATCGTCTTGTAAACCAGGGACAATGTTCTAGTGCAGAAATCAAGGAACTCGCGAACCTGACGGGCGCGGTCTTGAAACCTGACAATCTGTCGGGTCCGCTCTGGAGTGGCCCAGAACAGAGAACCGTGGTCAAGAGAAAGGTTAACGAGAAGATTGGTCCTCGCGTTTACCCTCTCGTCTTCGGCAGCAACGTCGAGAAAGGAACCTATTTGGCGACGGCACAGGAATTTCAAAAAAAAAGGATACAGCAGGAAGACAGAAGAAGTTTTTTGATTTGAAAAAGCATACCTGACATATCCACACTGGCTTCATTCATCAATTCGAGCATAAAATTTTCTCGGGTGGTTGCCTTTTCAGCTTCAGAAACGGCGGCTTCCTTGGCAACTATGGCCTCTTGAGCTTGTTGAAGTGCAATTTTCTCATTTTTGGATGCCTTGCGAGACTGCTCCATCATCACAAGTGTTTGCTTCTTCGCATACTGAAGCTGTTGACGAAGTTCTTCCAAGTCTTGCGATAAATTCTTACTCGAGGAATCTTCACCAAGTTCAGTATTAACAAGCACTTTCTTCAAGCAAGAAGAAGTAGGCAAAATATCGGAAGGAGCAGGAGTTGGAGTATAGTTATCAAATATCAACTGAAAACAAAAAATTCGACATCAATCACCAAGCAAAATAGAATTCCATTGATTTTCAGAATATTTACAAGGCATTACAATGGAGGACACCCTAACGAGCTAGTGGGATATGTGTCGCCAAAAGCTACCTTGGAGACAACATCAAAAGGAAGAAAGAAAAAGAAAAAGGAAAGACAGGGTGGTCTACTTGACCTCCGGCTTGGATGAGCTTGGAGCTGGAGTTGGCTTGCACCCAAGATAGGCGAGGACCTTCTTCGAGTTTGGTTTAGCAGCCTTGATCAGCGACTGCCACTTCTTCGTTTCCATTGTCATTGTGTCGCCAACTTTCGTCCAGTCGACGTCTTGTTGGCTGTCAGCAACCAAGGCGATAGTGCCCTCGACGCCAACTTTTAAATCTTCTTGGCGAAGTTTAAGCCCAAGATCTTCTTGGGAGTTGAAGTGCTTGGCAAGTTTGGTGAAAATCTTGGGCTCCTGCGTCTTCGGGAAGAAATAAGGGAAAAGACGCGACAGACCTACTCTGGCTTCAGCAAGGCCTTCGCGTGCCTCCTCTGCATGAAATTCAAGCAGGGAAAGCTCGTCAAGCAGCTGATCGCCTTCAGGACATTCCAAGTCAAAATCCTGATGTGTTTTCCCTACAAAGAAGCAGAAGGAAGATCGTCAAAAATTGCGCAAGGATAAAATTAGGTAACCCGAACAAATAGCAAAGGATTAAAGACTTACTGACAAAACGTCGACTTTGCGATTGCAAGCGTCTGAGGATTTCAGCTTCACGAATAGTTTGTTCGGATATGTTGTCGCTTAAGGCAGTTTCCGCCTCATGAAGCCTTTTTCGAAGGTCTTCGACGGCGGCGGCATCAGCTTCAGCTTTCTTGCGACGTGCCTCGCTTTGCTCTAACTTAATAGCAAGAGCGTCAGCACGTTTGAGGGCTTCGGCAAGAGTTTCTGGAAAAAATAAAAACAACAGTAAATACCACGACAAAACACCGAAGGAGTAAAAACAGCAGAGAGGGCAAGGAAAAATAGTACCTTCAAGTTTATTCGCATGATCACGGTACCCGACGACTTGGGTACCGAGGCGAATAAATTCCTTCATCACAGGCTGAAGAGAAAACAAATGAAAAAAGAAAAGTCAATTTAGGAAGGGAAAGCTCGACAGAACTTATGAAAGAAACAAAGGGGAGTCGACAAAAGTTGAAATGTTCAGAAAAAGAATAGAGAAAAACTTACATCATCCAGTGACGGAGTCGTGGAACTACCAGCCAGCAGGAGAGGGTCCTTGGATGTTTCTACCCTAGCTCTCTTTGGTGAAGAGGCTCGGGGGCTGGCAATAGGAGAGGGATGCTCTTCATCTCGCTGAAGAGGCGAAGTTTCATCTCCATGAGCTTCAGAAATAACTAAAGTACGAGACGTACTCGTTCGAGCAGTCGCGTAAATAGGTTGAATTTCATCGTCATCATCACTACAAAAAGGCGACAAGATAGTAAGAAAATATAGTCAAAACAATCAATGGTAAACAATAAACAGCGACAAGAACTTACGAGCTGATAAGAGCATCGGTATAAGGGTCGAAAGTGGTCCTTTTTTCAGTAGGAGCAACTTCTTCGGCAAGAGGTGTGCCGGTCTTGGAAGGGCCGGAGTCGACAGTTTCCCCCCTCTTTCTCTTATTCTTGGGAGAAACAGTTGGGGGAGGAGACTGTGCTGATCCGGTAGCCTCGGAGTCAACTTCCTTTTCAGAGGATACCGCATATTTTCGAGAACCTGCGGCTTCACTCTCAGGGCGACAAATACCCTGGTTGTCGTCAGTGACAACGGCCTGTTCTTCGACTTCTCCACCTTCAGGAAGGGGAGGAAGAGAAACAAGATCTGGATGGTTCTACAAAAAAGAAGAATGTCGACAAGAAAGTTATGCAAAAGATGTCAACAAAAATAAGTACTCGAGAAAAATAGTTCATACGAGAATTACCTCAGGGAGCGCGTTGGTGGCGCTATACGGCTTTACGCGGCAAGAAGAGGGGACATGATCTTTCTTGTTGAGGGAGGAGATTTTTCGGACAAGTTTTTCTAAATCCTTGACCGACAAATCCACCGACAGGCGATCCACATCTTTGTCGCCAGCATACTTCCAGAGGGAATTTTTGCGAGCTTGCAGAGGCTGCACTCTAATCCTAAGGAAATAAGCCGTGATTTGGATACCCGACAGTTCTTGTTCTCGGGTATTTTGGAGTTGGTGGATGCGTGTCATCAAGGCTTCTGTTGCCGCTTTTTCTTCGTCGATAGCCTCTGCATCCCAGGAACGACGGCGACAGATTTTCTCGGTGCCATCAAAAGGAGGGATGTTGTCTTCAACAGAGCCATGATTCTCCTCATGAATATACAACCACTTTTTGCGCCACCCTTGTACTGAGTCAGGGAATTTGACGTCAAAGTACTCGACGTCGGGGCGGACGCAGATGACAACACCGCCAATGTTGTAGGAAACATTGGGAGAGCCATTACGGCGACAGAAGAAAATGCGTTTCCATAGAGCCCAGTTAGGCTGGACTCCAAGGAAAGCTTCGCAAAGCGTGATGAAAATTGAGATATGGAGGATGGAGTTTGGAGTAAGATGATGCAGTTGTAGTCCATACATAAAAAGCAACCCCCGTAAGAAATTGTGAATGGGGGCGGAAAGACCACGGATGAGGTGGTCGACGAAACTGACCCGATACTCCATTGGAGGGGTTGGGTAGCTTTCTTCGCTGGGGAAGCGGAGCGCACCTTCTTTCTTGCTGAACCCCAGTTTCTTCAGAAGATTGATGTCCTGAGGGGAGATTTTGGATCTCTCCCACTCCATATTCCCCAGATCTTCGGTCGCCATCTTGGACTCGGCCGTGTTGTGTTTGGTGAGCTTGCGCGGTGGCATCAACAATGGCGCAGGAGTACAGTGCGAGCGTGGTGGAGTTCCAAGAACTATGGGGCGCAAGAGAGAATTTTGCACAGGAGAAGCAGAGGTGCGGCGCGAGCGAAAGGACTAGAGGAGGAAGACGATGCCTCTATATAGAGGTGCGGTGAATCGACGCACCGTTGGATTAAGAGATTGTGGGACAGATGATGTACACGTGGACAAGGGGTAAAAAGTAAGTTCATACAGATGAGAAAGCACAGGAGCTACAGTACGTGCGCCAGGAAAAGCGGAGGACGTGTGTCCCCCACTTGCACAACGTGTCAATACGATGCGTAAATTGGGCCCGCAAGACAGTGAGAGTGAAGTTCTCGCATTTTTCTGATAAAGTGATCGTGGCTATCGTCAGCAATGATGTCACCTTGGCAAGAGAATACCTCGGCTACGAAGGTTCATCAAAGTAGTGACAGCAGAAGATTCTTGATTTTTTCGAGAGCCTTTGATCAAATACAAGTTTTTGCCCAAATGCTCGGGGGCTACTTTGGAAAAAAGGAAAGAATACGAGTATGGCAAAATAGAAATGGCGAGAGCCTATGATCAAATGCATGCATTTGTCCATAGCCTCGGGGGCTACTCCCATCGGGAGCGCTGTTCGCGCACCCGATAGATATAAAAGCTCGAGAAAGAATGACAATATAGCGACACGAGGCATTAAAGTGTTGAGCCTACAACCAAGCACTAGTCATTGGCTGTAGCCTCGGGGGCTACTCCCATCGGGAACGCTGTTCGCGTGCCCGATGAAATTATAAAAAAAAAGAAAGAAGAAAAAAGAGAAGAGAAAGAAAGAAAGAAGAAGTGAGTATATTTCGAGTTATATAAATAACTCTGCATATACTCCCATCGGGAGAGCAATATAAGTCATCCGCTGACTCAATAAAATATGCTATTCCAACAGCCGAATAAGCACTCGACAATATATTCTCAGAACGCCAAAGTTGCGAATAATTTCTGAATGCCGCAAAACTTTGCGAAGGTAAGACCCCGGATCCGTTCTGCGTGGCGTGGCGCCGTCTCTGACGTCGGTTTGCTACCTTTTTCCGTATCAACAGATACGAAGAAAAATCCTAACGGACGCGTTAGGTACCCGATAAATATGACTGGGACTCGACAGAATGGTAAGACCTTAAGCGGCACCTGTCGAAGTTTACACCAGTATCCCAAGATCATGTCCAAGGACGTGATCTTGAAGTAGGTTTTTGCGCAACTAGAGCAGTTAACTAGTACCTGATCCGTCAGATGAACGAGCCCCAACTACCATTATCCCTGTACAATATAGAAATTCATATGCAAAGATATGTGATAAACTTCAAAGTTATCGAATAAATATAAAGGTGGAGATTTTCCCTGACTCTACGATTCAAACAAAATCTCGGGGGCTACTAGGCATCCCCAATGGGCCTACCGAAGAAGGTACCCGGGGTTTACTGAAGGCCCACGCACCGAAGGATGAGAAGATTCGGAAGCCCAAGATACTATTAAGGAAAGCTAGAGTTGTAATAGGAAGCATTATTTGTAATCTTGCGGGACGGGTTAGAAACCCTCCCGGACTCTGTAAACCTGTGTATCACGAATCCCTCGGCTCCACCTCCTATATAAGGGGGAGTCGAGGGACAAAGAAAGGATCGAATCATTGTCTCACAAACCCTAGCTTTTACATCGTCGAGTACTTTTCGGTTGAAACCTTCGAGATCTACTTGCCCTCTACATCCAACGAAACCCTAGTCTACTACTTGTAGGCATTGACAAGTTAATCCCTTGTCACCGATAGTGAAATTGACAGCGCCAGCTCAATTGTTCACCAACACTTACATTGTCTACAAATAAATAGAGTAAAAAAGTTGCATGTGCAATTTTGCAATTACATCGTGTATGTATTGGACAAAACCCCTGCTTCTTATAGACAAAATTTTCTAAATAATGCTCTCAGTTTCATGTGTTGGTACACAGCTTTTTTCAAAAATAAATGTTATTTCATATAAGTATTCCATTTGTCATATTGCTAGCAAGATATTTTTATGTTGGCATTGGTAAACATGGCTATACATATATCTCTTGGATCTTAGGCATGATTTAGATACTGCACCATCCATTGAAAAAAGATATTGGAACATCCTACTAGTACACTTAGTGTGTTAAGTGAACACAAAATGTTTGGTATATAGTACATGGATCCTCACTAAAACCATGATTGTAGTTTAATCTAGAACCAACATATCATATGTTTGCTAAAGAATATATTAGTCTCCTTAATGAGCTCACATACTCCTATATTGGATGTGTTACTCTACAAGTTAATGATCCACATAGTCATATGCATAATAGGCATGCGTAGAAGGAACAAGGTTAAAAAAAATCCCGATTCACATGCAACAAAAATAAAATAACATGTAATAAGTAAAACAAATGGTGTTATTTAATTTAGTTAATATCTAGTCTTATAATTGATCCACAATAGGACATATAAAATTTGATGTCTTTTCAAAAGATAAATTTATGAGTTGTTACTCGCACAAAGACGAGCCAAAATCCTAGTGCAAATTAATGTCGTGGTGATGGTGCCTGAGACTAGCTGTGGCGGTCGGAAGGTTGTGCATCCTGATAAGTGAGAGCTTATGAAATCATGGAGATGCTCGTCGGCAATTAGTTTGTCGATGTAATGGCATAGTGACCATTACTAGCGACTCCAAGAATATATATATGGACCTTATGTAAACAAAATGTACCATAGCTAGGACGACAAATATCAGATTGGTCTTACCTGGTATGAAAGTTACAACAAGTAATGTTTGCAACTTCATGTATTTCTTGCTTTCTTCGCAAGCTTTTTGACCAACTTGCCTATATGAAACCGATTTGATGTCTCCTATATTTGCATCAACATATACAATATTTTGTGTGGTAATAATTCTACTTGTTTCAGTGTTGATGCCAAAGAGAGAGGATTGGTCTCTGTCTCTCTGATATGAACAATGCAAACTTTATTTAACAGTCGCGACACCCGCAACGTCAAAGGACATCCCCTTTTACAGGGTTGTGTGATCTCATCACTCTCATAGGACCCCTAATTTTGTGAGTCCACACTCAGGGGTATGATATAGGTATGGGCTTTAGGTAGAAGAAAATAAGGTTGCCAGTTCCCATCGCGTACAATGTCTGGTCTCTTATCATGCTATCTCGGCTTGGATGCAGATGACTGATGAGGAAATAACATGAGACCGCGAGATTGTATCTACTCATCCCTACGAGTCCATGACACGCATAAAACACTAGGAGCTGAGTATCATGTATGCCAACTTCGTCCCAGCATGTTGCCTAGCCCTGTCGGACGAACGCCGGTCCACTCCAACAACAAGAGCCTCGATTTAGCGCCCCCTGCTCCCCGCTGTTTGTCCTATCAACCCGGGGGTTGATACGAGAATGTCTTCGAGTGACTCCCATTTGTGTTTCATAGTTGTTCTTTGTGCACTAATGGTCGACACAACACATCAATATCACAAAAACCGGAAGACTAAGAAGCACAAAAGTTAACTTGTATCCAAGTAGAACATGAGGTGGATGTCAGTTTATTGCTTTATTTCTACATTTTGTATGAATACCACATGTTGACATTATGTAATTAGGTGGAAGTATACTTTGGTTATGCGGTTTTAAAAGTTAAAGCTTACTATTTTATATTAAATTTCTTGAGCTGGTCTCAATGAACAAGTTTAGACCATTGGGAGCGGCGACCCCAAGGGAAGCTTCAACACACTTTACGAGTTCGCCGAGCATTCGTAGTGTGAGGCTTTCGAGGGCCATGTTGGCGTTCGACGACTAGAACAACGTTGTGGATTTGTGCCGGTGGAGCTCGTCTTGTTGGTCTCCTTCATCGATGCCACACCCGATTGTGGTGGGGAAGATAACCTATCAGGCTAAGTGGCGAGGTGAGATGAGAGCAAAGTGTTGATTATTACCATATGTTAGTCTAGAAAAATTGATCGCGATTTACTAAACAAATGTCCTCTTTGTAGTAAGTAGACCAACATGCACCTTTTACTCATTATGTTCTGGGTAATTGAACAAAAATAACGATTTCTCAAAACTTTAGACAAAATAAGCCCTATCTCACAAATAATCTACAAATAGTGCTTCCCAACAGAATTATACTCAATAGCATGACTTTGTAAGCAAAGAAATCCCTAATCAAAGGAGTCATGGTCATGATTCCTCTGAAGCTCCTCTTTCCTAATCTATATAGGTTCTTACATGTGTGATCCTTTGCTCCCTCCGCCTTTTCTTGTTGGATTTACCTTTTCCTTCCTGATGAAATCATAATTTTCTGCAATGAAATTCGATTTGGCAACAATGCTACTATAAAGCATCACTCTGAAGCATGACATCCCAGGGCACAACGTCATATAATAAAATCCCAGGGCACGACGTCATATAAAAAAGTACTTAAAATTATTTTCGAGATAAGATTATTTTATGCCAAGTAAAAAGAAAGTTATTTTTGTCTAAATCCACGTGTTCTGCGGCAGCGTCTTTTTTTAATAGAAAATTCTGGCAGGCTGCTTGATATTCCAACGGGCCATATTAGGCTAGCGCTGACGGCGGCCCATCAAAAAGTGTCATCGTGCAACATTTTCCTCCTTCTTCCTCCACCTCTCTCCACCTCCATTTCTCCCCTTCTAGAATCCCCTCTCCCCCTCTCAGCTGCAGTGAGCTACACTGCACCTATCCCCACCAATTCATCGAGGGGTCTGCACCTCCGTGCTATTCCGATCGAGCTCCTCGAGCCATCCAACCCTAGCCCCATCCTCACTACCGCCCGAGGAAGTCTCCAGGCCCCTGCCGCTGCCGCTCGTGGAGGCGCAGACGTCCTCACGCGTCGAAGTATTGCCTCCTACTCCCGCGCACTGGATGTCTCTCTTCTGCATTCTATTGATTGCTGATCTATTGTCTGATTCCCGTGCGTGTGGGCCGAGGCGCGGAGCTGTAACATTAAATCGGGAAGTTCTTCCTTGCATCTAAGGGTTAATTTACTGCATGTGCGCCAGCAATGTTACGTGTGCAGCACTTTAGGCTAGGCGTTCTGCGGTCTCCTAGCACCTAGGCACGCTTAAAGTTAAATGCACGCCTTCTTTATCATCGAGCTTGCAAGATAGTGGTTCTTGTAATAGTACAGAGTACACACCCTAATTTTCCTTATATATAAAACATTAGTTCATGAAGGTTGTGTATGTAATGCATGTTTTATTTATCGCAGATATATTGTTAGCCTTCCTGCCTATCTTTTTTTTTCCAGATTACCGTTTGCAATTTCATCTAAGAGCTATTGAAGTAAATCATCTAACCTCCAGTGAATTGTCTTTCAGGTAGTTCTGTGACTATCAATGGTTTCCACAAGAAAACTGAGAAACCTAATCAAGCGCAATGCCAAGATTGATGAAGATTGGAATGATAAGGATGCAACAGTTGTACATAGAAGTAGAGTGCGAGTAAGTATCTGCACTTTGCAGTGTCTCGCGTTTCTTAAATCAATTTTTGATCTGTCTAAGTCCACACATTTGTAAAGGCTTGCAATGGCAGCTCCAAATTACAGGCCAGTGGTATGACTTAGGCAAAAAATGCCAGCCTCTGATTTTACAGAAGTTTTAGTGTCAGCTGAGTTTTATTGTAAAATTCTGTGCTACTATTGTCTGCCATATGGGCACTACTTTGTATGGTATGAACAATTGTGTGTTTCTATTAATATGCCAATAGCATAGATGCTAAAGCACTTTCTAATGAAACAATTAGGATAACTAAGCATATATGTATAAACAAACCAGTATTTTTGTTCTTGCGTGCACTTTATTTTCTTACTTTTCTTATTGTGTAATATCCTGAACTGATATTTTCTTGATACTGTATGTGGAGCACTAGTGTCTACTGTCAAGGATTATTCAATATCTCTAGACATCTTATATTTGTGTGGGAAAAAATTCAAGCATGGGTTGGGAATTCCATAAAAGTACTGTACTGAATGTGAGGTTATTATTGATATATGCAAAAACTATATCAAGTACAGACTCTGAAAACAAGAACTATTTGTTGCATCTGGTAATATAGCAGTATGAAATGCTTAGGAGCTCCAACTATCAAGATTGTAATAGTCACAGCACCTGCAGGCCTAACAAAGTTAGCTGCCTGTAGCCCCTGTATAGTTCTTTCTTTTTGCTTTCTTTCAGTTTTTCGTAGCCTTGCTACAACCCTGTATGCTCCCACCTTCTCAGCGGTTTTCTCTAATATATAATGATGCACGCCTAGGCGTGTGTTCGAGAAAAAAAAAAATAGTCATTTGTTTTGACTACATTAAGCTATGTTATGTTTAAAGGCTGACATCTGCAAGCAACATTCTTGAGGTGTTACTTCAATATCGTCAATTGAAATGAATTTATCCCGTATAAGATTACAGCATATGGGTGTTCTTGTGAACTAGTGGAATGGTAGACCTAGAACTTATGGTGGCATATGTGCAGCCTTGGGTTACACTTCAGAAAAAATATTCTTCCAGTATGATATATCATTTTATTGCGTTTATCTAGAATGTTTGTAACCAATGATATCTGATCTGAACTATAGGATCGAAGTTACAGTGATTGTGAGAGTAACGGTTCACCGGAAACTTCTAGGAATCCACAGAAGCCTAATCTTCCCAAACTTCAGTCTATGTCGAAGACATCTGATACACGTTGCCCTGATCTATGGCAATCTCAGTCTGATTCATCGAGCTATGGATGCCTTTCTTTGTTGAAGGAGAAAATTCCTAGAGGTAATTTCAACACCAAATCTAAATGTGTTAGAAGAAAGGAAAAATTCAAGTATGGGCAAAGCTTTCAACTACTTAGTGACGAAATCTGGCACTGTTTAATCATAAAAACAATGTTACAATTTTTAATTTCCTTGAACAAAGAAAATTTAAATTGAGGTATTGAAACATACCACGTGGTGTTGGAAAAAGGACTCCACGAGTGCCTGTTGCAAGCATGTACCACCAAGATGACAAGATAGGTACAGAAAATAGACAATCAAAACTTATTAATGGCAAGGATGAAGGTGCTCATATAGCTGCTCTTGCTCAAATAGGAGGCTCACCTCAGGTTTCTCAAACACCTGGAAGATCGAGTGATCGTATGTTCCTGTCTCCTGTTATAAAGTTGTACAGTGCAGTATCTTCTCAACTATCGTATACAATATAGACATATTCATATTATCGAATGACAATAGCATTCCATCAAGATGGACAATGGGTGGAGTTTCTTCTTATATGTATGTACAGTACAATATTTTCTTGATTGTGTGGTGAAACGTAGGTATGTCCTATGCTGTCATGGTCAACCACCATAAACTATCAATCTCCCTACCATGGGAACCTCAAACATAACTATGTAACAGTTAATAGATAGAAATCGATGTTGCCATACAAACTTCCTTCTGTTCAGCTTTGCTTTGCGCCCATATATTATTTATTTTGTTTTGTAATGCTTGATCCTCCCTCTGTTTCAAATTAATCTGTATAGTAGCTTTGGTCAGGGTCAAACTTTCTAAAGTCTGATCAAATATGTAGGAAAAATTATAAGGTGTAAGGATAACTTGTTAGAATTCTTGCTTACATATCTATGGCACAAACCTTTGGTCCTGATCGCATGATTGGACTTTGTTTTGCAGATGAAACTTCAGCTTTTGATTCATTACATACATTAGCTGATGGACCTGTAAATATTCTACGACCTTTTTCCAATGCTGAAACCGGTTAGTCTTATCTCATACTATGGATCTAATTTCAGAAGTTGCAAGCTATATTTTCATTATTTAATTCCCGTTCACCTTATCTTATCCATTAACATTTAATAGTATTTATTTATCTGATGATTATGTGGTGTGGCGGTGGAACCATGCAATGGAGAGTTTAGCAGTTTAGTACTTGAGCTCTTGCAATTGTATTTATTTGCTTATCTCACTCTTCTTGACAATGTTTTTGTGTGGAGATACAGAGTTCTTAGACAGAGTCATAGGGATTAGGCTACATGATAGACAGTGCTGTACAGCGGTGGAGTCAGAGCTGATTATCTGTGGGGTCCATTATATAGTTATAATCTTCTGTGGAGTCTAACCTTAAAGGAGTTCTGCATAAATTCCAATTTCTTTTTTTTTATCCGAACCGCAGGAGCTCAGCCTTTTCATTTATAGAGGGGGGGGGGGTGGATTTTACAAGCCAAAAGGAAGATTTTATCAGAGAGCCAACAACCTGGACAACCTCTGAGAAAGACAAACAGACAAGAAAAGGTTGCTCACAGCTGACCCTAGTCAGCCCAAACTCCTACAACAAGTGGGCAGTTTGGACCTGATTGACCTCCTCTCTTATGTGCTGGACAAGAGCAGCAATATTCATGGCTTTTCCTTCAAAAATGCGCCTACCACGCTCCTTCATACAAGGACCATTTATGGACCCCCACAGTTCCAAATGTGCCTGCGCCGCGCCGCCACTGGTGCAGCCTTATGTTTTCTAAAAGAAATGGACGCAGTGAAGCACCTGCATACGTCGTCGACTAGTTTCCAGGCAACACTGTAGTTGTGCTCTGCCTTGGATGTATACTCTAAACAAAGATTTTCTCTGCATGACTACATCTATTTTACCTGCAATACACTTAATTCCATTTTTCGGCTTCTATTTGTAACAACAAGACTTCTAGATACTGTGCATACTGCTAAGAGGTCAACAAATTGTTTAACCAGGTCCACAGTTAGACTTTTCATAAGTTCATGCGTCAGACCATCATGTGAAAATCCCACAAAAGTTATGTACAAAATGTGATTTAGCAGAATTAACTTTTGATTGATATGCTAAGTTTATCAACGGTTTGTGTTTGATTTGTGCTATTGATACTGCCCATACTAATTTTTCAGAATCATCAGCACACATTAAGGGAAGCAAAGACAATGAATCCGATGACAAGCCTAGTGCTCCTGCAACAGTACAATTATTTGAGGAAAATGCTAACTCCATAAAAAGGAAGAAGATTAAAAGGCTGTCAGGAATTGCAAATAATGAGATGGTTACTAGGAAAAGTGCTAGACTTATGAAAGATCCACACCATGATGGGAGTACTATTTCTGAAGTAGAGCAGAAAGATCCACGTAATGATGGGAGCGCTATTTCGGAAGTAGAAGCCATGGATAATATGGACGTAACACAAAATGCATTAACTCAGAAATCTGACTCGATGTCGAAGGCTATAAGCAGTCACAAATTAGGCATTTTGAAAGCACTTGCTCCAGAGTATAAGCCCTCTGAGGTTGTTGCTGATTACCGCAACAATATTACCAACCCAGTGAATAGCGTTGTTGATCTTAAGGTTGGATGTTTTGTCAAGAAAATTTGCTGATCAATTCATCTCATCATTTGCAAGGTTTAGAAGTTGCAACTTATATTTACCCTGACCTCTTGCAGGACAAGCTCCGGAGATGGTGCATGTCTGAATGGTGCTGCACTGCAATTGATTACCCATGGTTTCCCAAGAACGATTTTTTTGCCGAGTACTTGAATTTGGGTCATGAGTCAGCGAAGAATGAATTTGTCAAGTGCCTGAATCAAGTTGAGCTGGGACATGCGCCAAAGCTGACTCGTGTTGAGTGGGGTGTTATTACGAGGTCTGTCATCATTCAGTTGATTTGTTTGCTTTAGCTTTTGTTCATTTTCTGAGTCTATTTTTTGCAGTTCTTTTGGAAAGCCACGTCGATTCTCGAAGCAGTTTTTACAGGAGGAGAGAGAAAAGCTTTCTCAGTATCATGAGTCAGTTGGACAACAGTATCCTGATCTTCAGTCTGTTGTTCGAGAAGGCCTACCGACTGACCTTGCTCGGCCTTTAGCAGTTGGACAGGGTGCTATAGCCTGTCATCCCAAAACAAGGGAACTTCAGGATGGCAGTGTTTTGACTGTTGACCGTAATCGTTGCCGGGTTCTTCAAATTGATGGGTCGGAGCTAAAAAACGGTTATGAGTTTGTGATGGGAACCAATATGCAGAGGGAAGTGACACACCTAAGGTGGAAGATAATGTGCGAGGTTAGTTCGTCGAGGGTGAACATACGGGACCTCCCAGGGTACTTGCTTGCCAACGATTGGTAGGCCACAGGTAGTTTGTGCCTTTGTGGGGATTACGGTGGGTGGCAGGAGAGTTAGTAGGTACTGACAGGATCGTGCAGAATAACCGTGTATAGGTTAACGTTTTGGACTTTTTTTTTTTTTTTTGAGAATAAACGTTTTGGACTTTGATATGCACATCATTAGCTGATATCCACCATGCGAGTGGCAGCATGCTGAGCCTGTTATTTTGGTGGCATGTAAGCACGTAGGTCGTGTGGCCTAATTGTTGGTGTGTCGATAGTAAATGGCATGCCAATGGAACCTGGTAATGTAATGGTTAGGTGTCTACCAGGGATTCAACTTCACTGACTTTGCCAGCCCACAAAGTCACTGACTTTGAGTCACTTACAAGTGGGGCCACGTGGGACCCACATAATGAAGGGTTCCACCTGACCCCATTTGTAAGTGACACAAAGTCAGTGACTTTGTAGGCTAGCAAAGTTACTGAAGCTCAATCCGTCTACCAGATGTGAACTATTTATCCTATCGAAGCAGGTAATGTAATGTTTATGGAATGATGAGACATCCGTTATTTTATTGCATTTTAGTGTTGTTGCTTGGTTGCAACAGTTATATTGCAAATTTACAGTCCTAAGTTTGGGCAAATGGGATGTGGGCATGTTTGGAATATGAATTGTCAGCTTCCAACATGTCCCATGCACCTTGTTCGTTGGGACATCGTACACGAAAAGCATCTTGGGACCGTGACACATGTGTTGAGGCCGTGACAAATGTGTGGCACACACTGGTGAAAGAGAAGCTCTCAGCGTATTGGACTGTCATCCCACACGTTTCACCCACTATAAATCGTGTGCAACATATTTGCGATGTTGGTTGTACTTCCACAGTTTTTTCTTTCATTCTCAAATGGTGATACATAAATGGTCTTCTAGTATGTTTCCGAGATTGCCTCCTGGTATTCCATTTGATGTGTATAGCCTCTTTGTCTTCCTCTTGATGTCGATGACGCAAGGATACATGTGGAGGTGGGTGCTAGCATCTAGCGACAGAAGGTAAAGGTAGGACATGGGCACGCGTGAGAAAGGCCCCCGCGAAGGAAAATCTCACAATAGGACGAACGGTGAGACTAGGGCGATGCACGGTGATACTAGGGCCGAAAGAGGGGGGGGGGGGGTGGCTTTGTCTTGATGGCTCTAAATGTCGTAAGGAGTTGTCACCGGACAATCCGCTGCTTTCGGAAAAAACGTAGTTACCAAATTTCACCGAAACATTCGCCAGCTCTTAGTTAGTCCGATATGGAACATCTTTCAAAAAAAAAAATAACTAATCAAATATGTACAAGTAAAGCATGTATCATGATTTCGGGGAAGGGGGAGACTAATGTCATATGCTGGGAAAGAGGTCATGATTAAGCAATCCTCCAAGCTGTACCAACATTCCGTATGGGAGTGTTCTTGTTGTCAAAAGGAACATGCGAACAAAAAAAACTCCCTCATCGCTAAATTTTAATGGAATGGATCTTTGGACAAGAAAGCAATGCACTGGCTTGCCTGGGACAAAATTGCAAAACTCAAGAATATCGGAGGTATGGGATTTCGAGATTTGCATTTTTCAATTTAGCACTTCTTGGGAAGCAACGTTGGCGACTCCTTACACATCCACGTTCCCTTTGTCCCCAAGTACTTCAGAGTAGGTACTACCTGAATAGTGATTTTATGGTCGTCACCTCGCGATCGTTGCTCCAATTCCTCAACGCCATTAGGGTTCAGGGAGGAAGTATTGAGTTCTGTTTTAATCCAAGTCTAGTTGTTTTTGCAATAATAATTGTACATATTATGATTCTGCCTCTGCAACAAGTGGTACTCCCCGATTTTTGCCATGGTACTCGGATGTTTATTCTGTAGTACGAGTTAATCCGATCACTGATTGGGGGTGAATGAACGGTCTATACTCACTTGAGGGTACAGTAAAACTGCTCCCCCCGATTATACGACATGAAACGAACCTTTGTCAAATCAAAATCTAACCAATCAAAAAAAAAATCCAAGCGATCCAACAAGGTATCGAATTTCATTATCAGCTAGATAACGAAACCATGTTCAGGCAGATTACAAGTATCACAAAATAAAAGGAAACGTCGCCCTAATGCTAGCGTCTGACGAAGCAGCAACATAAACAAACTTGTAGCCTTATTACAGGGAACGATGGCAGGGCAACACATATGAAAACGATCTCCCACCGAGATCAAGCCACAAAACAAATGAGCATCAGGCGATAGACATCAGAAAAATCAACATCCACATGCAGTCCCCCATCGCCTTTCTTCAGACAATGTCTCCAGGTTTCTTGTCTTCGTCTGGCTTCTTATCTTCAAGACGAAGTGGAGGATCTGGGCCAGAATTCCGAGTCTCGGCATTTCCTCCTGTTGATGCCATCGCATGAGATTATCTGCGCCAGCACAAATATCTGCGGCGTCTTTCTCACCATGGAGCCCTGGAATGTTTCTAGCTTCAGTATTCTCCCTAGCTCTAGTGTCGATTCTTGTATTATGGACTCCAAGAGACTCCACCCTGGAACTCATCCTGGGCGCAGGCTGCTGTACTCCACCACCAGCAATCAAAGTATTGCCATCACCTGGAGATTCATTGAGAGGATTATCAACCTGAGAGAGAGAGGTTCTTCTTGTGTGTTAGGCTCTGGCTGAGAGCCATCAATAGGGATAACCATTGCAGTTCTCTCATGCCTAAGAGAGGGGGTAGCATGCAAGAGCAAGGACGCCATGACCCTGTGTGAGATAAGGGACATCAGAAGTTTGAGAGTTTTCATCAGATCCACTGTTGTCATAGTCCACCATTTCATCAGACGGTCCAGCTCCTTCATTCACATTTTCAACAATTGGGTCTAAGATCCCACTATAGGCTTTCTGTATCATAAAATCTTTATCACTTTTCGACTTGGCAAGAGAATTGATGAACTTGCTAAAGGAATTATCAACATTCTGACTAAAAGAGCCTCCTCCTTCCTTCAACGGCACAGAAGCCAACGCATCAACCACCTCTTTTTGTACCTTAGGTAGAACAGGGGACCATTTATCATTGGCGGTAGAAGAGGAGCATGGCCCTCCCTCCATCTGACAAACATTTGCAGAAGAATCGTCTTCAAACAGCTTCCTCTTACCAGTGTCCTTGTTTCTTGGAGTAGGTGATATTTGAACATAGTTCTATCTATGATTACCAGTGTGCGAATTGCCAGCGACTTTGGGAGGAGAAGATTGGGAGCCAACATCAGAATCTTGTAGCCCAGTTCTCTGCCTTTTTTGTGTACCTTGATTGCCTTCATTGCCTTGAGTATCAGCAGGCACACTAAATTTTTTTACCAGCATTGGGGGTGGGATCAAACAACTCCCTGGTATACTCAAACTCATAGAATCCCTTCTTGATTTCTCCAATTCTTGAGTTGGGAACAAGATCCATGTCCTGACTGCCAATCTTCACTCTCACATAAGAGAAATGCAGGAGGAAATTTTTATCAAGAGCAAGTGGCTTTCCAACAAGACTGGTTGCATAAAACACTGTTGACTTGTTCCTGAACTTCATTGGTATCCCTTTTATCCTAAACTATGCCTCCTGCATGATAGATATTGGTTCAATATCTTCGGACCATTTCTCTAAGCTAATGTAGCACCAGGCACAGTTCTCATGAACAACTTTCCAAAGTGAGCCAATTCATCAATAGCTTTCGCATAGGAGAATCTAGTCCTAAACTCAGTGGAAGAAACTTCTTTGGCGAAAAAGCGCCAATTGATCTTCATAGACTCAGCCCAAACATTGAACTCATGCTCAATATTCATGCAATTCACCTCACCCTTCTCCACAGTGATATGTCCATAATTAAGTTGGTCAATAGGATAGTTATCTTCCTCAGTAACATGGATTGAGTAGAAGCCAGAACCAAATTCCTCACTGCCGAAAAAGGGGCATTGTATTCCCAAGGATCACACTCTTTACAAATAGAAACATGATGACTACCACCACAGTTACTGCAGATGCTATAGCACGAGTTTCTAGTAGTATTATCCACCTTTCTACCAGCGCGAACCAATGAAGCTGGAGTAGGTGGAGATACAAAGGATCCCACCGGCTCCGGCAACGAAACAAGAGAAGGCGAGTTGTCTGCTACTACCCCTGACCGAGTCTGAGTTTGGATATGAGGAGCTACTGCTACAACATCTGCAACTACAACATTAGAGGATGGTAGGGATGAGGTAATCGGACTTACATCAACAGATCGAGCAGAGGTAGGGTTGGAAGAAGCGTCATGAGTCATCTCAGCACGATGAGCCCACCGATCTCTTGCCCTCATCTCATCTTCTTTGCGGATCCTCTATGCGAGAGCACGCTCGCGTGCCGTCTTCTCAGAGATCTGGGTTGCCTCCCGGTGACGCTCTTCATCGAGTCGCCCACGCTCCTCGACTCTGCGCCGTTCTTCAAATCGGAGTCGCTCTTGATCCGCCAGACGCCACTCATCTTCTCTGTGGCGGTTATCCTCCTCCCGCCACCATTCATATTCACGGCGACACTCATCTTCCCAACGACGTTTCTCACCACGTCGATCTGCATCAGATCCAACCCTCGACGATATCCGAAGTAGTTGCATGGTGAAGATCTTCTCGGAGGAGAGCGGCAAGGACCGCCGAACCTCCGATCCATCCTGGGTTGTGAAACGACCTGCGCAAACGACCTATGGTCGCCGGCAGTCGTCCCCGACCAACTCTGCGTGGATTGGGTGGAGGGAGAAGTGGATCTGGGCGACGGAGGGAGAGAGAAGAAAACGACCGCTCCGGTCTCCGCTATTTTAGGGTTCGCCCGAAACTGGACTGGGGGCAAACTGATTAAATCTCTCACGCGTATGCACAGTGTTGGGCTGAAGCCCACCGTCTCTCCCAAAGGCCGCCACGGACGCTGGATCCAAAGCTTTGTTGTTTCGATGCAGCCTAACCACATCGTAAACTCGTGCAAGGGGCGGTCCGCAGCGATGGGCTCGGCCAAAGAAATTCCGGTCCAGGCCGCACCCCAGAACTGTGCCGACCACGATTCGAACTCCATTAATTTCCTGCGCAACACCAAAATCGAACTCACAATCATGGCGGTCGGCTTTGCATATGAAATTCCGATCAACAGCAAGCAATCGGATTGTCAATCGATCCTGAACCAGAACGCCGGCCCTATGAGAAATAAGACCATCTCGAATGGAAAGGAAAACCGCTGCCCGCTCAACTAGCGGCGACGGTTCCCCATAAGAAACCCTTTACGGTGGTGTTGAAGATGGCGGAGGGAGTGGTGGCGGTGGCGGCTGTGGCGGCGGACTTGGTGGGTTACTTGGTGGAGACGTCATCTCGGCTCTTATGACATGCCCATGCCGATCCAAATCATCACTGCAATGCAAACATGTACTTTATAACCAATCAATTTTGTTGTATCGTGATTTTGGTGAAGGATACAGATCAGGTGACATGCACCTTTGTGACATGCGGCCTAAATTCAAATTTAAACATTGCGAAAAAATTTGAAAAAAATCATGCATGTTCACAGCACATATTAAGATAACCCCTAAAAAGTTCAGATCAAAATTCGAAACATACATCAAGAAACAAAAAAGAGAGATCTGTCAATTTTTAGGAGTTATCTTAATATGTGCTGTGAACATGCATGATTTTTTTCAGATTTTTTCACAATGTTTAAATTTGAATTTAGACCGCATGTCACACGGTGACATGCAAAAGGTGCATGTCACCTGATCTGTGTCCTTCGGTGAAGGGAGTAGTAGGAGAGATAGAGCGGTCAAAAATGCTTTGCAAATTATGGTAGCCCCTTCCATTTCATGGAAGTAAAATCTCAGACAGTTTCGTGAAATGGAGAGTATCCCACACTTTCTAGATAACAGCGACTCTTAGAGATCGTTTGGTATCTATTATTTGGGTCTAGAATTCTGGAATTTATTTTGAAATTACATAGGTGGGCTGTTTGGTTGCCACAGAATTGGGCCATTATTTCATTTAGAAAATCCAGCAAAATGATACCATGTGTAAACACAATTCCGAGCTGAAACCTGTCATTCACGTTTCTCCATTGAAGCCATTTATAAAATCAACATTGAAATCTACTGTCATTTATAATTCTTGTGGCAACCAAACAAGTATCCATTTATGGAATTACGATATAAATAAAATGAATACACGTATTCATTTCAAAATGCTACTCAAAATGTATTTGGTGGCGAGGAGCAAATCATCGCGCTATCCCACCTGGCACCTCGGGCCTGCATAATACGCGGGCAGGAACAGGAGCCCAGGAACAGAGCACGCCTCCAGGATCTGCTCGACTCATCTCCGCCCAACCAGAGCACACTAGCCCTCTCCACACGGATCACCCTACCGAAACCCGATCTCAACCGTCCACATCCAACCCATCCAACGCTCCTCGCGCATCTTCTCCACCAAAAAATCCAAAACGGACGCGCCAACGGCGCCACCATCACCAAAAAATCTCTCGCCACGCCTATTTAAAACCGCCCCATCCCCATCTTCGTCCTCACTCCAAATCCAGTGCCCCCAAATTCCGAATCCCAATCCCGCTTCCCTCCTCCTCAACCACCCCGCGCACAAAGCCATGGCCCGCACGAAGCAGACGGCGAGGAAGTCCACCGGCGGCAAGGCCCCGCGCAAGCAGCTGGCGACCAAGGCGGCGCGCAAGTCGGCGCCGGCCACCGGCGGCGTCAAGAAGCCGCACCGCTTCCGCCCGGGCACCGTCGCGCTCCGCGAGATCCGCAAGTACCAGAAGAGCACCGAGCTGCTCATCCGCAAGCTCCCCTTCCAGCGCCTCGTGCGGGAGATCGCGCAGGACTTCAAGACCGACCTCCGCTTCCAGTCCTCCGCCGTCTCCGCGCTGCAGGAGGCCGCCGAGGCATACCTTGTGGGGCTGTTCGAGGACACCAACCTCTGCGCCATCCACGCCAAGCGCGTCACCATCATGCCCAAGGACATCCAGCTCGCGCGCCGCATCCGTGGCGAGAGGGCCTAGGCGACCATGGTTCCCGTTCTTGTACCTGTGGGTGTATCGGTCTGTGTTAGGTTCTTGTTTTAGCCGGTGTTGAGTAATGGAGATGTGCTAGCGTTGTAAGAAATTTAATGTTTCTTGCCTTGTAATGGCGTATTCTGATGGTACCATCTTGTTGTCATCAGTAACTGAATCTGTCTCTGATCCTCCTCAATGCTTGATTTTCCTTGTATGTGTTCTTGTGCAGTTGTGCTAGAGTGCGATTTCACCAAATGGTGCGTTAGATTATCTAGCTTGTCAATCTTTCTGTCAGTTTCCGCTATTGTGCTCTAAATATCTATAGCAGTTTCAGCTTTATTGGTGGCTGGTGGTGTCAGACATCACTAATCTGCATGCAATCCTCTGAACCTGAACTAACATGGTGTTACGATGGTCGTCTTCAGTTCATGTTTCTGCCACTTGATTATAGTGCCACCATATTTTACTGTTCAATCCACTGATTCTTGTGAACTTTTGCTAGCTTTAGCTACTGTTTTCTAAATTGGTTTCATCCTTAGTTTAAATGTTGCCTTGTAAGCGTATTATTTTGTGATCACTAATCTTGTCTGTCTCTGAACCTGAACGAACTTGTTGACATGCTCGTGTTCACTTCTACGGATGCACTAGTTGCATGCCAGTATCAATACATGTTTCTTTTTTCGAGATTGGTATAAATACATGTTTCGTGTTCAGTGTGCAAATCATTGGATGCTTTTCTTGGCTTCCTTATCACAACTCCTAGAAGTGTCTCAAGTCTGAACCTTGTTCCTCTGCTGTATAAATAATGTTGAAACTACATAGTTACAATACAGCTTCTATGGATGTCTTCATCCGCAGTGTTTATTTTTTGATGAAGTGTTAACCACAACATTCAGTATTGCTGTATAAATAATGTTGAAACTACATAGTTACAGTACAGCTTCCATGGATGCCTTCATCCGCAGTGTGTTTACTTTTTGATGAAGTGTTAACCACAAATTTCAGTAGTATTTATTCAGAACTTTTAACTTTAGCTGCTCCCGGTAATTCAAGTGCCAATTTGTCTGTACCTAATATACAATCAATTAGCAAATTACGCTCTCAACACAAAACACGAATTCTGGGAAGTTCACAATTTGTGCTTGAAAAGTTGATGATTAACTGATACCGAACATATGCTTGGCAATGACTGCATTTTCTTGTATGTGAGGTTGTGTCCATATGATATTTCAGCCAATCGCCGGTCAGATTATACAAACTTGTGAATTTTCCTGCCACTTTTAGTTTTAGCTCGCGTGTTCTGAACTTTTTTTTTTGTTGCTTATATGATGTTGTGGCTGCGTCAAAATTCGCAATACTGCGAGTATATCTATTGCGCAGATTTTTGAAATGATCACGTGAGATTTTTAATTATGTCTAATCTAGTTGGATATATCTGAACCTGAACGAACGGACTGTTAACATTCTCCTGTCCGATTCCGTCTATCTACAAGCTGCATAATGCTACCACGCTGTTTTATGTTCAGAACGCAGACTATCGCTCAATCCTGGAATCCTCTGAACCCTTCTCCTGTGCTGTATAATTTTAGCACCACAAACATAGTTAGTCTGAACCTTGCCACACTGCTTAATTACGGCACAGCTTACAACATGGATGTCTTCAACTACAAGTTTTTTTTGAAGTGTTTATCACAGACTACAGTATATTTCTTAAGAGTATGAATCGAGTTAAAATCTTCGGTGGACAAGCAAGAAATATTTAGTCTATCTGATCCACCGAGAAGAGAATTTGTTAATGTAAAAACCAATTGTTAAGCAAGAAATATTCAGTCTATCCGTATAATTATCACCCCTTTTGTGAGTAAGATTACAATTGTTATAATTCTATGGATACTAGAATCTTTATTATTAAATTGGAGTTGGTCGTTTAACACTCAACGCGTTTGATGGTCGTTACTGGAAGCATCCAGACCCTCCAATCTATTTTCCCTGTGTCCGCTTCGTCCAATCAAGTCAGAGCTCACCCTATCCTCCTGTCAGCGCTGAAGTTAATTATGGCATATCATCAATCACGAGATGGTAATCATATCTTAGGCGGTCACCGTAATTAGCAAGATACGCTCGAGATCTTCCATTTCCTATTCTAGACCTGAGCTCGTATCGCGTAGGATTTCCTACCCTGGTTCCCACAGCTCCACGGCTCCCATGCGGCGATGACGGCCGGAACCGCTGCGACGATGAGCTTCTCCATGCACTGCCGCATCGGCCCCACCCGAACCCCCTCTCGGCTTACATTCACGAGATCGAATTCTGACCTCCAGGTATATGCCTCCCGCCGCTTGGATCTCACACCAAAGAGGGAGATGCCGTCGAGCGGAGTCAGGTCGAGCGGGTTGAGTTCTTCCACTACACCGAACCATCAGAGTCTCCTTTCTGTTGATCCGCCTCCTCCTCACCGCCGCCCCGCCCGCCTTACTTACTTTCCCCTCACCCACAAGACAACGTCGGCGGAGGTCGCCGGTCATGTAGGAGGCGGAGGGGATCTTTGACGAGGAGCACCTGCGGTCCAGCATGGGTAGGCTCTCTGCGCGCGCGGGATCGATTAGACGCGGCCGCAACTTTGCTAAGAACCAGCTACTGTAAACTCTCTGCGCGCGCGGGATCGATCAGACGCGGCTGCAACCTTGGGGTATTGCTGGGCCCACTCTGATTCATCATGCGGCGCTTGCGGTTCTCATTGGATTGATGCAGTTTGCCCTCCATCTGGATGGCTGAGTCCACCAGGGCTTCTAAGTCAGCAAAGGGAATGTTCACAAGCACAGTCTGCATCTCATCGTGCAGTCCGTTCAGGAATCTCTCCTTCTTCTTCTCGTTGGTGTCGGTTTCATCCGGGGCGTACCTTGACAGAGTGAGGAATCTGTCGCGGTATTCCACCACGGACATCCTGCCTTGTTTGAGTTCCCGGAACTCATCCCTCATCTTCTTGATTAGGCCCGGGGGCACATGGTACTTGCTAAACATGAGTTTGAAATCCTCCCAAGTCATCATCTATCCCGCATTTATTGTGCGGGCGCTTGTCCACTAGGCTCTGGCAGGTCCTGATAGGTAATGGGTGGCGAACAGTACTTTCTCTGGGGCTTCTACTCCCGCAACCTCTAGGTTATTCTCCATTGTCTGGAGCCAGTCATCGGCATCAAGTGGCTCTTCGGTCTTACTGAACATCGGAGGGTTGGCGTTCTGAAAGTTCTTCAGCTTGGACCCAGGGTGATCATGGTTTCCATGGCCTTGGTTGTTCTGAGCTATTTGCTGCAGGGCTGCAATATTGGCTTGCCTTTCAGCTCTTTCAGCTTCTCCATCTGCCATCATCATCTGCAGCATTTGCATCATTGCATCCTGATTGGTGCTGCGGGTTGGAGGGGCCATCTGAACATTGAGATAGATCATGAGATAAGAGGGAATTTTCTATGGCTTGTTTTGAGGTAAGTTTAGAAGTTTAAAACTTGAGTACTTGTCATGTTGAAAACAAACAACACTTTCATTCATTTCAAACAACACACATTACAAGCTAACACATTAATGGTTTTAAGAACCATTTCTCCATGCTCGATACAAGGGATCCTGATACAAACTCACACCTACGCAAGTGAACAAGTGAAACTACTCATCATCTACATCTATCGGGATGTAGTCATCTTCTCCGGCCTCCATGAACTCATAGTCTTCCACATCGGTGTTCTCATCCTCTTCGAAGTCATCATCATCACTCAGGTAGGCTGCTCCTCCCTGAATGTCTTCACCTTCTTCCTCCAGTTCCCTCAACTGAGTCTCCTGAGCCTGAACAGTCTCCTCCAAGGATGCTATCTTCGCGCGAAGGCGAGCGATGGTGGAGTCCTTCTTGGCTCGCTCGTCGGCGGAGTGTCTTACGATCCTTGGCAAGCATCTTGATGGTCTCAGTCTGCTGAGACAGGTGGAGGTGAGTCTGGTTGGCGTAGATGCGGGAGTTGTCCAGCTCCTTCTGGGTCTCGTGCAGCATATAGTCCAGGTGCTCCACGTGATGCTTCAGCTCGGGGTGTGACTGCAGGTCCATGGGTCCTCCAATGGAGTCATGCCTCGCAAAGTGAGCGAAGCGAGTTCCTTGGATCCCAATCACATTCTGCCCGCACAGACGGGCAAGTGCTTCCTGCAGAGCACGAGCGAGTCCATCCAGCCAGTTGCTCTCTCGGATGGAGAAGTGGATCCTCTCGGACATGGGAGGCTCCATCTTGCCTCTCAGATCCGCAACGACAACCCACTGTAGTTCCCCTCCGGGCTGGTCGTTGACTTGAGTTCCGAAGAACTCCGGGTGTGGGCGCCCGAGATGCTCAGACAAAGCATCCAAGTCCCTCTCGAAAATCAAGCTACCGCCATTGCCCAGCTGATAAAACTTGGTCTGGTTGAGTGGCTCCATCTGTAAGTGAATTGGAGGAGTAAGTTAGAGAAGTGCAGTGTATCAAAATTTTATGTAGAATTTCAAAGTGAAGCATGAATTTCATATTTTGGAAAAGGTCTCAAGGGTAAGAGTGTGAATAATTTTTTCGCAAATATTCACTTCATTGTTTTTTTGAAACTAAGTTTTTCAGACGTCCATTCTAACTAAGGTCTCCTAAGGTCAAACAATGGCTCTGATACCAACTTGTCAACACCCGGATTTTTAAGTCCAAATGCCTATTATGTCATACATCGCAATCCCAGGAAGATTGTTTTTACGAGACATAACAATTGAATATCATAGAGTCATCATTCATTACAAACCATAGTCGTCTTACAACAATAGATCACATGATCCACACTTACAATAATAGTTGATCTAGAGATCAACACACACACAACACATAGCAGAAGCGAAGTTGTAGTAGTCCATCTAGTCCACAGGCAACGCTTGACGTTAGAAGACGATCCTAGTTATCGTAGACGTCCTGCTGTCCGTCATCCTAATACTGCTGCTCTTCTTCATAGTCTGGCCATTTGAATAGCCAGGACACAACCGTGAGTACTTTCAAGTACTCGCAAACTAATACTAGTGTAAGTACTAACAGTTTAAGTGAGAGGGTTCTAAGCTCTAGGTTCATTTGCATAAATCCAAATTTATTTTATAAGCATTTAGTAAACAAGGACTCCTCATTTGCCTAACTTAACTCAAGTGGGAACATTAGTGTCATTCCCACAACTCTGTTGTGATTCAAATCAAAGTCACCTTTCAAGTTCAATTCACAAGTCATCTTTTGGAAAAGTTCTGATGACGGAACAGTATGGCCTTTCCAACTGTCCATGACCGCGGACGCGGCTATTCGAATAGGTTTACACTCTACAGAGGTTGCACACTTGTGCCACAACATTTGATTACATCTGTCAGGGATAACCCTGAATAGTCATAACTCAGTATGCGGATCATCAACCATTAACCTTTCACTTACATACCCTAGTATAGGCACCTCTCCCCATTAGCTTGGCCTCCCAGTGATAACCAACTGCTATCCCAGGAGCCGCACGAGGGCTTGGGTACGACATTCAACTCTTTTCACGTCATTTCACTTTCAACGGAGGCAGCCTTGGCATAACCTCTATGACCTTGTTCAGAGGGAACCCATACTAAGACACATAAATTTCCAGCTAAAGCCTTACCCATAATCAGGTATTGTGGGGGTACTCAAGAATTGGAATGGTATCGCATCCAAACCCAATCATCAGTTTTTATCAACATCACCATTTCATTCAAGTCACTTTCACCTTCAAAATCTTTCAATAGAATGACTCATCATTCCAAGGTTTTAAAATTCAAAAGATTCACATATTCCCAGCTAGAGTAGTCACTTTTAGTTTAGCACTAGCAACTAGTCATGAGGGGTGCTAACTAGCTTGTAGCTCTCTAGGCTAACTTTGATGTTCTTGCACTACTCCTTATCTAGACTCAAGTTAACTATAAAAGTAAGACTTGGGAAATCAAAGTAAAAGCTTTGAGAGATAAAAACTGGGACTTGTAAAGTAAAACACAAAGTAGTATGGTAGGAGTGCCTTGCTCAAGTTGAGCTTGCACTAGGGTAACTTGCAAGAGTATAGCTTGCCTTGATTGGTACAGTGATCAAAGCTTTCTTCTTCTTCCTGGTAGTAGACCTCCTCCTCCTGGTATTCCTCGGTACTAGCGTCTATAAACGGATACGAAGTATACAATCACCAAACAAATCTTAAGGGCTAGACTAAACACACAAATGGTTCACACAAACTATTCTAGTATCACAACATTATTAACATGTTGGTTGATTTTGGGGTTCTTGTTAAGGAAAATCATTTCCTCTCATTGAAAGTATTTATTAGGGTTTCGATTTAGTTCTTTGGAGAAATAATTTTCTCTCATTGAATCTTGTTAAGATTTAATCTCCTCAAATAATAAGATATGAACACATGTTGACCAAGTTCAACACTTCATATTTATCATTTGGGAAAATGATTTAAATGAGGTATTACACCTATGCAATTTCACATTCCCTTAGTAATAATTTAATATCACCAAATAATACAAGATGAGATTATATAGACCAAGGTCAATACCTCATGTTGAATTACTTGAGACAAAGATTTCAATGAGAGATTACCTCTCCTACTATTTAAGAAATAACTTTTGATCATTTAAATGGATTAGAAATAGCCACATAGCCATTATTTTGCTCTATCCCATGATCATACAAACAACTATGTGATGTTTTTACATATTCGTGCAGAGTATGTGAAATGTGATTTATGAGAGTTGGAATCAACTCAAAATCACTTAGGGTTGATTTTTAATAAATGTTTGAATTTGGAAAAGGCGCCGCCTTGTTATATTTACTACATTAATTCTATAATACATCTTGGGTTGAGACCAGTGTGGTTGGTTAGATCTTTTCCTAAGCTTTCCAACAATATCAATTTCACAAAATTTGGCTTAGTAGATCTTCCTAAATTAAAATTTGAATTTGTTTCCAGTATTGAATTTGAATTAAAACTAAAAATCCAGATTTGAATTGATGGGCTTGGCGGGAACGACTTAACGGGCCGAAAGGGAAGAAAAGGAGAAAACCAGCCCAGCAGCACGGCTCGCACGCGTTGGTTGCCTGACAAGGTGGGCTCCACCTGTCAGCAACACTTAAACAGCGAAGCGGTATGAATCAATCTGGTGCGTAGGATTAGAAGGGGATCGTGTGGCTGGCATGCGTCGTCGTCGACGACGAGCGCAGCTCACTGGCGCGGCGAGGGCAGGGGGTCGGAGGCTCACCGACGGGGCGGCAATCGTCGGCGAGGTGCTGCGGTGGCGTTGTGGATGACGGCGAGGCTCCAGGTACAAGCGGCATCGTCGGAGGTGGCTCCCAGCTTCTCCTCCTTCCGCGGCGGCTCCACGGGCTCCGGCGATGAAATTGGCTGGCTACGGTGCGAATTGAGGCGAGGCGAGGCTAGAGGAGAGGTTCTGAGATGAGAGCGTGAGAATGGCGTGAAGAATTGAGGCGGGGGTGGCCTCCTTTTATAGCAGCGAGTGGTGTTGCGGCTCGGTGGATGAGGTCGTCCATGGCGACGTCGCTACAGGGGCGGCATGGCTCGGGCGATGACGCAGGGAGGTGTGCGACGTCATGGCGATCACGACAGGCTTGACGGCGGTGAAAACGAGGCAGTGACGCGCGCAGGAGCTTGACGGAAGCTTGCGGTACCGCGGCGAAAGTCGTCGATGACGACGTCGTCTACTGTCCTCTCCGGTGCAGGTGAGCGTGTCTGGTGGCTAGATGGTGTCGCGGCGGGGGCTACTGGCGCGAGGAGAGGGCGAGAGGTGGTCTGAGTCAGCGGGGCGACGTCATGTACTGGCGCGCTCCGGAGCGTGTCGTGGCGCACTCTGGCGCGTGCTGGACGTCACTGGACGCGTGCGTTCCGGCCAATGCAGTGCGTCTACTAGGCGAGAGTTGGCACGAGCGTGACGAGGAGAGTGTAAGGGACGTCCAGGACATGCTGATGCACGCTGGATGGGAGAGGAGAGAAGAATGGCATGGTGGAGTGTCATCATGGCACGGCATGGTTGTGTCCTCGCATATTTTGTGCAATATTGTGTGTCACCAAGCCTGGCATCGTGCAATGAGTGAGAGAGAGGACTAATGGTGACATAGGGTTGATGGTTAGGGCAAATACCTGCTGGATATTAGGCTGTGTGTAGTTGGCAGAATGTTGCTCACCAAGTGCCCGACCAAATGGCCGCAAGATATGAACTTTGGAATTTTGCAAATATTTTTGGTGGAGTTCATTCTAATATTATTTGGCACACAATGGTGGTGGTGGTGTGCAAAAAAGGAGTTGATTTGTGAAAAACCAAAATGGACATAATCTAGAATCTGTTTTGATGTTGCTACTTTGCTTCATGATATTTTGAAATGTAGAAAGAATTTGCAGGGGTGTTCTTTACCAAAGTTGTTCACCTTAATGAGGTATTGGATGAGGTGCAAAGAGTTGGGAGGTTTTAGTTTAGAAAACTCTTAATCCAGGGGCTCAAAGTGGGTAACATGAGATAAATGGCAGTTTTGACCATTATCTTATGTGAGTAGGTTTTGCATTTTATTTTGATTTGATTTGAGTTTCTTTGATTCAAAAGTGGTTATTAAGTGTTTAGTAACATTACCCAACCATTGGCACAAGTCAAATTGGCCTAGGTTTAAGGTTTGCAAAAATGGCTAAAAGCACATATGTGAGGTGATTTGTATTTTTTCTATTTTTCTTCTTTTCTTCCTCTTTGCTTCTCTTTGTGATCTCAATTGATCAAGGTTAGGGTTTTAGCAACTTTGATAAGCACACAAACAATCATCATGGCAATGTCACATAATAATGCATGAACACTATGCATAGCTCCATATTCAAATAAAAGTTTTTGTTAGTTCTAAAATTTGAATATTGGAAACCTCTTTTCTCATTGATTTGAAATTTGGGATGTTACAGAACTCGACAAAACGAGCCCCCCGCTACCCTTTTCTCAAAGGTCCACTTGGTGCCTTCATAGCCTAAATCGGCTAACTCTCGCATACATCTAAAGCTTCACGAAGACCCTCCATCTGGGCAAGGCTCCGATCCGCCACTCCTTCATGCTCATGTTGGTGCAAAACTTCGTTGAAATCGCCAATGCACATCCACGACAAAGGTGATGTGAACTTGATAAACCTCAACATTTCCCACATCTTGTGTCTCTCCGAGGTTTGAGCCTCTCCGTATACACACGTCAACCTCCAAGGTTCGTTATCCCTCTCCGTAATTACATCATCAATGTGATACTGTGAATACGGAAAAATATCAAGCTTTATTTCATTGTTCCAAAACACACCCAGGCCTCCACTATGCCCAGTACTGCTTACAGCAAAGCCATGATCATAACCTAGCCTCTTGGCTAGACCCTTAACCCGCGATTTGTGTAGCTGTGTTTCCACTACACACAACACAGTTGGCTTAAAGCGCTTCACCAGCTCGTGAAGCTCCCTAACTGTTGCGTCGCTGCCAAGTCCGCGACAGTTATAGCATATGCAACTCATTGGTCCTGGTGGCTCCCCTTCTCGGAGCCCGCCTCGTCAGTGTTGGAGTCACCCTTCCTTGGCCTTTTTGGGTCAGGTTTTTTCCCAGGTGAGGCGTTAGTGCCCACATCCTTTTTTCCGTTTTCCTCCCTCGGTGCTAGGTCTAGGTTCCTCCTCGCACCTGGGTCTTCCTTCTCCCCATTCTTCTTTGAACCATCGGTTACCTAAAGCTGGCCCGGGTTTGCCTTCTCCCCTGCATTCGGAGATTCTACCGGTGGGCGTTTGTGAGAGTCCGATGGTCTCCCTCCTCCACGCCCCCCTCCTCGGCCCCCACGGCTAGCTTCTCCGCTAGCAGTTCTTACCCGCACACCCGATGTTTGTGGATGCCAGTCATCGATTGGGGCACATATCCAGTCCCCATACTGCTTGTCATCATCATTATGGAAGCCATCGCCACACTCCAATTCTCCATGGACAAACATCGGGTTTAGGGTGCGTTTGGTAGTTTGGATAGGATTTCTGCACCACTACACCAACGAGACGGGCTGCCCTGCACGTCGTGAACGGGCCATGGGCCGTGAAGCGTGGGTCGTTTGGTAGCTTGGGCGGATTTTTCTGCGCCGGAGAGTGATACGTCTTCGACGTATCGATAATTTCGTATGTTCCATGCCACATTATTGATGATATCTACATGTTTTATGCATACTTTATGTCATATTTATGCGTTTTCCGAAACTAACCTATTGACGAGATGCCGAAGGGCCGGTTGTTGTTTTCTCGCTATTTTTGGTTTCGAAATCCTAGTAAGGAAATATTCTCGGAATTGGACGAAATCAACGCCCGTGGTCCTATTTTTCCACGAAGCTTCCAGAAGTCCGAAGGGGAAACGAAGTGGGGCCACGAGGTGGGGACACAGTAGGGCGGCGCGGCCCAAGCCCTGGCCGCGCCGGCCTAGTGTGTGGTCCCACCAGGCCCCCTCCGAGGCTGCCCTTCCGCCTACTTAAAGCCTCCGTCGCGAAAACCCTATCACGTTCGACGAAACCAGAGAAAACCTTCCAGAGCCGCCGCCATCGCGAAGCCAAGATCTGGGGGACAGGAGTCTCTGTTCCGGCACGCCGCCGGGACGGGGAAGTGCCCCCGGAAGGCTCCTCCATCGACACCACCGCCATCTTCATCAACGCCGCTGTCTCCCATGAGGAGGGAGTAGTTCTCCATCGATGCTCGGGGCTGTACCGGTAGCTATGTGGTTAATCTCTCTCTATGTACTTTAATACAATAATCTCATGAGCTGCCTTACATGATTGAGATTCATATGATGATGCTTGTAATCTAGATGTCATTATGCTAGTCAAGTGGGTTTTACTTATGTGATCTCCGGAGACTCCTTGTCCCACGTGTGTAAAGGTGATAGTGTGTGCACCGTGTGGGTCTCTTAGGCAATATTTCACGGAATACTTATTCACCGTTATGAATGGCATAGTGAAGTGCTTATTTATATCCCTTTATGATTGCAATGTGTTTTGTATCACAATTTATCCGTGTGCTACTCTAGTGATGTTATTAAAGTAGTTTATTCCTCCCGCACGGTGTAATGGTGACAGGTGTGTGCATCGTGTAGTACTTGGCGTAGGCTATGATTGTGATCTCTTGTAGATTATGAAGTTAACTATTGCTATGATGGTATTGATGTGATGTATGCCTCCTTTCGTAGCGTGAAGGTGACAGTGTGCATGCTATGTTAGTACTTGGTTTGGTTATGTTGATCTGTCGTGCACTCTAAGGTTATTTAAATATGAACATCGAATATCGTGGAGCTTGTTAACTCCGGCATTGAGGGTTCGTGTAATCCTACACAGTTAGTGGTGTTCATCATCCAACAAGAGAGTGTAGAGTCTAGCATCTATTTATTTATTCTGTTATGTGATCAAAGTTGAGAGTGTCCACTAGTGAAAGTATGATCCCTATGCCTTGTTCCTAAATATCGCTACCGCTGCTTGTTTACTTGTTTTATCGCATCCGTACTTCCTGCAATATTACCACCATCAACCACATGCCAGCAAGCACTTTTCCGGCGCCGTTACTACTCGCTCATACTTATTCATACCACCTGTATTTCACTATCTCTTCGCCGAACTAGTGCACCTATTAGGTGTGTTGGGGACACAAGAGACTTCTTGCTTTGTGGTTGCAGGGTTGCTTGAGAGGGATATCTTTGACCTCTTCCTCCCCGAGTTCGATAAACCTTGGGTGATCCACTTAAGGGAAACTTGCTCGCTGTTCTACAAACCTCTCGCTCTTGGAGGCCCAACACCGTCTACAAGAATAGAAGCACCCGTAGACATCAAGCACTTTTCCGGCGCCGTTGCTCGGGAGGAAAGGTAAAAGGTACTCACACTCCGGATTTCGGCTACTAAGCACTTTTCCCGACACCGTTGTAAGTACTCGAAGCTATTTCCTTTAGATCCTGCAATTGCATCTTTTTGTTTCTTGTTTACACTAGTTTGGCATAATGGACAACAATGAGCTTCTTATTCTATTTCCTGATTTAAGACATGGATGGTTTGATGCGAAAATTAAAAAACCCATGGAACATATTAATATGAACACTTTGAATACCATTGTTGCTAATGATATAGAAAGTTCTAAGCTTGGGGAAGCTGGTTTTGATGAGCATGATCTTTTTAGTCCCCCAAGCATTGAGGAGAAAATTTACTTTGATGATACTTTGCCTCCTATTTATGATGATTATAATGATAGTAGTCTTTTAGTACCGCTCTGTTATGGAGGATAAATTTGATTATGATTACAATATGCCTCCTATATTTGATGATGAAAATAATAATGATAGCTACTTTGTTGAATTTGCTCCCACTATTACTAATAAAATTGATTATGCTTATGTGGAGAGTAATAATTTTATGCATGAGACTCATGATAAGAATGCTTTATGTGATAGTTATATTGTTGAGTTTGCTCATGATGCTACTGAAAGTTATTATGAGAGAGGAAAATATGGTTGTAGAAATTTTCATGTTACTAAAATGCCTCTCTATATGCTGAAATTTTCGAAGCTACACTTGTTTTATCTTTCTATGCTTGTTGCATCATGCTTCATGAATTTGTTTATTTACAAGATTTCTTTTCATAGGAAGCATGTTAGGCTTAAATTTGTTTTGAATTTGCCTCTTGATGCTCTCTTTTGCTTCAAATACTATCTCTTGCGAGTGCAACATTAAAACTGCTGAGCCCATCTTAATGGCTATAAAGAAAGAACTTCTTGGGAGATAACCCATGTGTTTATTTTGCTACAGTAACTTTGTTTTATATTTGAGTCTTGGAAGTTGTTACTACTGTAGCAACCTCTCCTTACCTTATTTTTATCGCATTGTTGTGCCAAGTAAAGTCTTTGATAGTAAGGTTCATACTAGATTTGGATTACTGCGCAGAAATAGATTTCTTTGCTGTCATGAATTTCGACCTGTCTCTCTGTAGGTAGCTCAGAAAAATATGCCAATTTACGTGCGTGATCCCCAGATATGTACGCAACTTTCATTCAATTTGAGCATTTTCATTTGAGCAAGTCTGGTGCCTCAATAAAATCCGTCTTTACGGACTGTTCTGTTTTGACAGATTCTTCCTTTTATTTCGCATTGCCTCTTTTGCTATGATGGATGAATTTCTTTGTACCATTAATGTCCAAGTAGCTTTGTGCAATGTCCGGAAGTGTTAAGAATGATTATGTCACCTCTGAACATGTGAATTTTTATTATGCACTAACCCTCTAATGAGTTGTTTCGAGTTTTGTGTGGAGGAAGTTTTCAAGGATCAAGAGAGGGAGATGATACAATATGATCAAGGAGAGTGAAAGCTCTAAGCTTGGGGATGCCCCGGTGGTTCACCCCTGCATATTTTAAGAAGACTCAAGCGTCTAAGCTTGGGGATGCCCAAGACATCCCCTTCTTCATCGACAACATTATCGAGTTCCTCCCCCGAAACTATATTTTTATTCCATCACATCTTATGTGCTTTGCTTGGAGCGTCGGTTTGTTTTTGTTTTTGTTTTTGTTTGAATAAAATGGATCCTAGCATTCATTGTGTGGGAGAGAGACACGCTCCGCTGTTGCATATGGACAAATATGTCATTAGGCTTTACTCATAGTATTCATGGCGAAGGTTGAATCTTCTTCGTTAAATTGTTATATGGTTGGAATCGGGAAATGCTACATGTAGTAATTCTAAAATGTCTTGAATAATTTGATACTTGGCAATTGTTGTGCTCATGTTTAAGCTCTTGCATCATATACTTTGCACCCATTAATGAAGAAATACAAAGAGCTTGCTAAAATTTGGTTTGCATATTTGGTCTCTCTAAAGTCTAGATAATTTCTAGTATTGAGTTTGAACAACAAGGAAGACGATGTAGAGTCTTATAATGTTTACAATATGTCTTTTATGTGAGTTTTGCTGCACCGGTTCATCCTTGTGTTTGTTTCAAATAACTTTGCTAGCCTAAACCTTGTATCGAGAGGGAATACTTCTCATGCATCCAAAATCCTTGAGCCAACCACTATGCCATTTGTGTCCACCATACCTACCTACTACATGGTATTTCTCCACCATTCCAAAGTAAATTGCTTGAGTGCTACCTTTAAAATTTCCATTCTTTACCTTTGCAATATATAACTCATGGGACAAATAGCTTAAAAACTATTGTGGTATTGAATATGTACTTATGCACTTTATCTCTTATTAAGTTGCTTGTTGTGCGATAACCATGTTCCCGGGGACGCCATCAACTACTCTTTGTTGAATATCATGTGAGTTGCTATGCATGTCCGTCTTGTCTGAAGTAAGGGAGATTTACCACTCATTTAATGGTTAGAGCATGCATAATGTTAGAGAAGAACATTGGGCCGCTAACTAAAGCCATGATCCATGGTGGAAGTTTCAGTTTTGGACATATATCCTCAATCTCATATGAGAACATTAATTGTTGCTACATGCTTATGCATTAAAGAGGAGTCCATTATCTGTTGTCTATGTTGTCCCGGTATGGATGTCTAAGTTGAGAATAATCAAAAGCGAGAAATCCAATGCGAGCCTTCTCCTTAGACCTTTGTACAGGCGGCATAGAGGTACCCCTTTGTGACACTTGGTTAAAACATGTGTATTGCGATGATAATCCCGGTAATCCAAGCTAATTAGGACAAGGTGCGGGCACTATTAGTATACTATGCATGAGGCTTGCAACTTGTAAGATATAATTTACATAACACATATGCTTTATTACTACCGTTGACAAAATTGTTTCTTGTTTTCAAAACCAAAGCTCTAGCACAAATATAGCAATCAATGCTTCCCTCTGCGAAGGGCCATTCTTTTACCTTTTATGTTGAGTCAGTTCACCTATCTCTCTCCACCTCAAGAAGCAAACACTTGTGTGAACTGTGCATTGATTCCTACATACTTGCATATTGCACTTGTTATATTACTTTACATTGACAATATCCATGAGATATACATGTTACAATTTGAAAACAACCGCTGAAACTTAATCTTCCTTTGTGTTGCTTCAATACCTTTACTTTGATTTATTGCTTTATGAGTTAACTCTTATGCAAGACTTATTGATGCTTGTCTTGAAAGTACTATTCATGAAAAGTCTTTGCTTTATGATTCATTTGTTTACTCATGTCATTACCATTGTTTTGATCGCTGCATTCATTACATATGCTTACAATAGTATGATCAAGGTTATGATGGCATGTCACTCCAGAAATTATCTTTGTTATCGTTTACCTGCTCGAGACGAGCAGGAACTAAGCTTGGGGATGCTGATACGTCTCCGACGTATCGATAATTTCTTATGTTCCATGCCACATTATTGATGATATCTACATGTTTTATGCATACTTTATGTCATATTTATGCGTTTTCCGGAACTAACCTATTGACGAGATGCCGAAGGGCCGATTCGTTGTTTTCGCTGTTTTTGGTTTCGAGAAATCCTAGTAAGAAAATATTCTCGGAATTGGACGAAATCAACGCCCATGGTCCTATTTTTCCACGAAGCTTCCAGAAGTCCGAAGGGGAAACGAAGTGGGGCCACGAGGTGGGGACACAGTAGGGCGGCGCGGCCCAAGCCCTGGCCGCGCCGGCCTAGTGTGTGGTCCCACCAGGCCCCCTCCGAGGCTGCCCTTCCGCCTACTTAAAGCCTCCGTCACGAAAACCCTATCACGTTCGACGAAACCAGAGAAAACCTTCCAGAGCCGCCGCCATCGCGAAGCCAAGATCTGGGGGACAGGAGTCTCTGTTCCGGCACGCCGCCGGGACGGGGAAGTGCCCCGGAAGGCTCCTCCATCGACACCACCGCCATCTTCATCAACGCTGCTCGTCTCCCATGAGGAGGGAGTAGTTCTCCATCGAGGCTCGGGGCTGTACCGGTAGCTATGTGGTTAATATCTCTCCTATGTACTTCAATACAATAATCTCATGAGCTGCCTTACATGATTGAGATTCATATGATGATGCTTGTAATCTAGATGTCATTATGCTAGTCAAGTGGGTTTTACTTATGTGATCTCCGGAGACTCCTTGTCCCACGTGTGTAAAGGTGACAGTGTGTGCACCGTGTGGGTCTCTTAGGCTATATTTCACAGAATACTTATTCACCTGTTATGAATGGCATAGTGAAGTGCTTATTTATATCCCTTTATGATTGCAATGTGTTTTGTATCACAATTTATCCGTGTGCTACTCTAGTGATGTTATTAAAGTAGTTTATTCCTCCTGCACGGTGTAATGGTGACGGTGTGTGCATCGTGTAGTACTTGGCGTAGGCTATGATTGTGATCTCTTGTAGATTATGAAGTTAACTATTGCTATGATGGTATTGATGTGATGTATGCCTCCTTTCGTAGCGTGAAGGTGACAAGTGTGCATGCTATGTTAGTACTTGGTTTGGTTATGTTGATCTGTCAGTGCACTCTAAGGTTATTTAAATATGAACATCGAATATTGTGGAGCTTGTTAACTCCGGCATTGAGGGTTCGTGTAATCCTACACGGTTAGTGGTGTTCATCATCCAACAAGAGAGTGTAGAGTCTAGCATCTATTTATTTATTCTGTTATGTGATCAAAGTTGAGAGTGTCCACTAGTGAAAGTATGATCCCTAGGCCTTGTTCCTAAATACGCTACCGCTGCTTGTTTACTTGTTTTACTGCATCCGTACTTCCTGCAATATTACCACCATCAACCACACGCCAGCAAGCACTTTTCTGGCGCCGTTACTACTGCTCATACTTATTCATACCACATGTATTTCACTATCTCTTCGCCGAACTAGTGCACCTATTAGGTGTGTTGGGGACACAAGAGACTTCTTGCTTTGTGGTTGCAAGGTTGCTTGAGAGGGATATCTTTGACCTCTTCCTCCCGGAGTTCGATAAACCTTGGGTGATCCACTTAAGGGAAACTTGCTGCTGTTCTACAAACCTCTGCTCTTGGAGGCCCAACACTGTCTACAAGAATAGAAGCACCCGTAGACATCAGAGAGGAAAGCCAGGCTCCATTGTTTGGGTGCCTGCACAGACTACTTTCTTCCCTACTCGTACAACCAACAACTTGTTTGGTTGCAGATAGGAGCGTGTTGTGGTAACCCCTTCCCTTAGAGTGGTGAGACACAACACTGCAAACTGAAGAACACATCAGATTCAGTTTATTACAAAATGTGTTGGTAATACACAACAACTACTTAGTGGGCGATGCATCACGAGCGAGGCAACTATACTTCGTGATGCATCACAGTTTCATCATACGAGGGGTTAGTATAATACCACCTCGAACAAGTTTAATGTTACAGATCGGGAATCAGGTTGTAGCAAGTCCTAGCTAATGGAGGGATAGAAGATCACCTCCCAAAATCAGCAGATCATGACGAACGAAGCAGAAGCACTAAGCAGGAAACTGCTTGCGGAGCTAGGTCCCAAGCTAGGTCCTCCTCTCCGTTAGCTGTAGCTTACGGTACTCGGCATACTGTGCTTCGTTGTCTACAATGAATTCGATAGCCCTGATCATCAAGTTAGGTTGGAATAGCTGTGCCTTGCAACAAACCGGGGCGTGAAGATCATATTCATCTAAGCATAATTCATGATCGGGGTGCCGACGTACTGACGATGCCTCGGGTAGCGCTGCAATCCACAAGGAACAACTGTTAGTGCGGACGACATTGACATACTTCAGATATATGAAGGAACTCAATATGGCTTCGTACCTGAATGTACTCTTCCGCCGTCTCTTCATCACCGGCATAGAAGCAGCAGCCATCTTCGCTCCAGTCCAGAATGCGATCGGATTTCATCTTCACTATGACGCTCCACTTCGTCCTCCAGTTTTTGATGTGGTTGTAGAGCTGAAGAGTGATCACATGTATGCCAGCGAATTCAAGAACATCAGTTGCTACATTCTTCATCTGATGCTCTTTGAATCCCATGTTGAGACAGACGCCGCTACGAATGAGCTGAACCAACCGGTTGAGCACAAACTCAGATAGCTTAGGTTTTCAAACCATGGCAGGTTTGCTTGCAACCAGACATGGATGAGCATTCACAGTAGGAGCAGACAGATCAGGGGAGCCCAATGGTATGATCGCCTACATGACAAACACTAGCAGATCAATGAACTACCACAAGAACATCCACATCCTTAAGCAGTACCACATCAATGAACTACCACTACCAGTACCACATTAATGAACAATGAGATAAGTAAGAGCGGCATTACAGTCAAAGGAGCCACACGCAGCACCGAGGTCGGGGAAGCAGAGGACCCTGGCGAAGATGCAGGCAACACCACCGTCCAATGGAAGAGTCAGATGTAATAATGACAATGGTCCCCATGGTAGAGTCAAATGCAACCTAGACAACTTCCACAACCTCGATTGGCGACGAAGGAATGTCCTACAATAGATTCATTCAGACCCCCCTTGTGTACCCAAAAGATCTAGATCTAAGGACAGGGTTTGCAGAAGCTTACCACAAACGAAGTCATCGACACAGAGGAAGAAGATGACCATCCGAGCCAGTAGCCACCCCCTCAGCCTGCGTCGCCGCCGCAAGCCTCGCCGGTCGTGTGGGTGAGGAATAGCCGGACATGTAGGTAGATCGGGAAGGGTGGATGAGCTCGAGATGGGGGGAAATGAGGGATTTGGATTTGACGGTGAGAGCGCCGCCCCCTATACATGGCGGCGAAAATTCAAGCGCGGTGAACGAATTTATCCCGCCGAGATTTCGCCATCCCGCGCGAGCTCGCGCCATCTTCCACGGTGGCTCTGCGGGAACGTGGCGTTGTCCAGTTGTGCGGAAACGGGGGTGGCACGCTAGAAACGGCCGAACTTGGCGTTCCTCCAGTGCTTGGTCCGAGGGTATTTTGAGAACCGGTTCGTGCAAGAACGCGAGCGAGGCAAGGTAACCAAACATGCTGAAATTGGCTGGCCCAATGCGAGCCAAGGGACGCCCAAGCTACCAAACGCGCCCATTATGTGCGACGGATGGGAGACCATCCCTTGCAATATCGTTTTTTTCCTCTTTGCCTTTGCATTCAGAGGACACTTGCACCGTTGCAGCTGGAAGAGGTAGCATCAGTCTCATACAAATCAGTGGTGAATTTTCTTTCGAAACTTCAAATGCTACTTTTTCTAGATTATTCCATCTTTTGCACATTTTAAGAAGATATTTTCTTCACGTGCAAAAAACTAAGACGATATTTTATTCTTGTTTGATCACATAAACATGACTATAAACGTAGGTGTTGTATCTTACACACGATTTAGATATTGGGCCATTGTACCAGAATACTTAGATATATAGAAACATGCTAGAATATTTCATCATAATTTTATGTTGTTAACGCAAGGAAAAATAATTTTGATGAGAAATAGACCTCTAAATAATACTATGTATGACCTATGAATGCGAGTTCTCGGAAAATGTTATTATTTTATTTGGCTCTACAAACAGCACATGTATGCAAGAGATTGCCCGAACTTAATTGATTAGCCCACACACTCTCAAGTTGAGTGAGTGTAGTTATGTACGATAAAGATGCAAAAGGAAATTCGAAAAAATATTCCATACACTGAAATATAATTAGAAACAAAATGCAAATAGTAAAATAATACATATGCTGTAAGACATGCAATGCTATTTAATTTAATCAATGTTTAGTCTCATGACCGATCCACTATACGCAAAAGTTTTCCAAATGCTAACACATGTCATAATCTTTAAAACTCATATGGAGAAAGCCTCAAGATGACTATCATACATGTTTACTTTCTATGTCGCGCTATTTCAAATTACTACATGTATATATCTTTAAACCATTAGAGGTGCAATATAAAGATACATCTTCCCTGGTACTTCGTAACTTTACAAAACCAAGTCAGATTATCTTGTATTGTACTTCATAACTTTACAACACCAAGTCAGATTATACATAACAAATTAAATGGTTTGCGTGATTTATTTTCCTTGCCTCCATACTCTTGTGATTCCTAGCTAGATTTTGATATGTGGTTCAAGAATCGAATGATATTTGCTAAAAATTATCATAGGCAACCATTTAAAAAGATATCTACAAATAGAGAAGAGAAGGGAAAATGCAGAATCGATAGTTCATGAATGTGCACCTCGTCCCATGGGAAATTGGTATCAATCCCCATATGCTTGGTTTTCGTGTGTTTTTTTTAAACATAAGGCACAAAGTGCCCGGCTTTAAATTAATAAAGCCCAAACGGCTGATGATACAAGAATGCTGAGAACAGCTTACAACATCCAGAACTACAGCAAACACAAAAACAAGAAACCCAGCTGAAGTCCTCGATGTCCTCAAGCAAGAACGAAGCACCCGTGAGCGATGGAGGTGAAGCGAGGTAGAAGCATCGAAAGCGAAGCAGCGGAGACCCGCTTGCCCCCTGATCTATCTGTCGTCTGGCAGTACTCCTCCATTGCCGGAGAGGGTCCCTACCCCCTCGTCCTGGCTCGAAAGGACGCCGAACCGCCGGCAATGGAAACGCTCCCCTTGAGCAGAGCACATAGCAGGAACCAAGCCTAAACCTAGGGCAAGAACAGAGCCCCAAAACTCGCAGCCCGAGCTCACCTTGCGAAGCCATGCCGCCCGCCAAGGGTTCACTCACGCAGAGCCGAAGCCGCGGACTTGGTCGTTGATCTAGAAGAACAGTGTCGCGGAGCAACACCGCCACCACCCAACTGCACGAAGGCAGCAACCGCACACCCCGAAAGGTCCCAACAGCAGCGCCTCCAGGGAGGACACGACGCCCGTGGCGCCGCCGCCACGCAACAAAGTTAGGGTTTTCACCCCGGGAGCGCAACATGGGTGGGGTGAAGGGAAGGGAGTACCTCGACGTCGCCACCAAGGAGGAAAACGGCGCCACTCGGGCGTCGCCGCCGTCGCAGCCGAGACCGGCAAAGGGATTTCTCCCGGACTCCACTTCCTGCCACCAGCACCACCTCCAGCCATGGAACTAGCGGCACAAGGCCCACGAGTTCCAGATCCAGCGTGGTGGGAAGCGCCTATGTGCAGTTGAGAGGATACTTCAGATCTGGCGCCGCCGGCCACCGAAGCAGCCCCGCGCCACGACCGCCGTCCGCCGGAACCTCGCCGCCCACGCGGCCGAGATGCCGGACCGCATCCGCGCCCACCGCTCGCCGTCGAAGCCGGTGGCGCCTCACCGAGCAAGGCCGCCGCCTCGCAGTCCCGAGCCCCCACCGAGGGAGCCGCTGGACCAGCTCTTCCGCGCCATCCGCCGAGCCAGAGGCCGGCCGTTGGAGAGGAGAGCCCGTCGCGCCGCCTCCAAGGTCATGGCGAGCCCGCCACGGAGATCCTCCACCTAGCCACCGCGGGGGGAGCCGAGAGCTCAGATCCCCACCGCCCCCTTCACCGGCGTTGCAGGCTGAGCCCGGCAGCGCCTCTGGGAGCGGCGGAGACGGGAGAGAGGAGGGGAGGGGGGCGGCGGCGGCACGCTTTAGGGTTTCGCCTCCCCGGTCGCCAGGAGGGGGCGACGCGAGGAGGAGATGCCCGGTCGGTTACTCGGTTGGTTTTCGTGTGTTGCACCGTGTTTCCAGTTACGCACATTAGAGACACATTATTGATGTATAAAAGAGTTGATTTTGCCATCGACCAATGAAGATCCCGCAAAATATACCGAATCCAACATTTCTCTGCAACATGGGAAACCGATTTATATTTCTATTCAACAATGGATCTGGAAAGGTAAATGTCTCTTAGAAGACTAGTGGATGATATTGTCACGATACAAGATTTAGAGACTTATATGTATCTTCTCGTGTTAGGAACTATCCAATCATCATTAAAACAAGCGATGGTTTGTAGACGGAGCAATGTGCATGCCATTATCAATTGTTTGGAATCTCACGGTATGATTGCTGCACCCCCATGGAGCTCTCACAGCGCTTTGGATTTTCGGCCGTCCGATCGAGCTGACGTGGCACGATCTCAGCCGTCGTTCCGTTCAGGGCGCTGAGGCCCTCCCACAGACCCACTTTTTATCCATGGGTCGTGAAAAGGCCCGCTCGGCCCGATCTCTCGCCCGTCTCCCCTTCCTCCAGCCGCCGCCTCCGCTCCGCGCCCGCCCTCCGCGCCCCCGCTCCGCGCCCGCAGGCTCCAGGGAAACCAGCCATCCGACCCCCTCGTCCCCATGGCGGCCGCGACGGCGGCGGAGGAGGAGGCGCGGCTCCCGATCGGCTGGCCTCCTCCTCCCCCAGTCGCACCTCATCCGCCCCCAAGTCGATCCCAACCGCGCCTCCTCCCGTCGCCGCTGCCTGCTTTCTTCGGCGCGCCTCCGCATGAGATGCCTCTGGCGCTCCCGCCTCGCCGGCCGCCAATCCCTCCCGAGCACCTCCTCCCCAATCCCCTCCTGCACCTCCTCTTCCAATCCCGTGACAATCTCCTCCCCCAATAGCTCATGCCTGCCTTCCTCCTCGAGCTCCGCCTCGCGCGTCTCTCTCTCTCTCGGTTCAGCAGCAGGTCTGCAGTCCCTGTGCGTGGTGGAGCTGCACAAGGTGTCATAGCTGAGGTGCAGGCCGGTGGAGTTCTTCGCGGGAGACCCCATGTCCCTGGTTGCCCTGTCAATCCTGTCGTAGATGCCGCCGATTTCTAGCTCTTTCTGCAAGGTACGACATTACTTCTATCGTAGGTCTCCCCCTGAGCTCACCTAAATTTATTTGGTTGAGTAATATGTTTTAGGGTTTGAGCAATTCTTCTGCAAAAAGGATATTTTTGTTCTACCCCGTATTTGGTAAATCAACTCCGTAGAGAGATTGGGTCCTGTATGCAGTGATTTTTGTTTGATTTCTTCAATTTGGTCACATCGCTTATGCACAAACCCCTAATTCCCCATCTCTTTTTGTTTAGCCAGTTGGGAAATTATGCGGTAGGAAAAGAAGAAAAATCTTGTGTTTGGAGAAGAGACGTTCCATGGGAATTTGTTGGAAATTCGAGGTAGGAATGTAGGATAGCATTCATGTCCAGTGTACTACCATTCAAAACTGATCTGATCTGATCTATGGCATCTACCTGTGCAGCAACTCAGGGAGGAATAGTGTGTTGGTGACTCCCGGAGTAAGAAGATGTCCACGGTGCGAACAACAAATTACAGAGGCTGGTCTTCTTTTCTCTCATTGGTTCCTTGCCTTTTCCTTGCATAGTTGGGTATTTCTCTTATGTATATTGTTCAAGAGCATGATGTTTTGATTGTTTAGGTTCTCTGGCGCGAGGCCACCAAGGCCGTCCTCGACAAGCGCGAGGACGGCAAGTACACCCGCTGCTTCCTCCGTTGCACCGTCCTTGAGGCCCTCCATGAGCTGGGAATCTGCCCTAAAGGTACGTCCTCCCTCCGCATCTCTGATTTGTAGCTTTATATATCACCACTGGATCTAATTGATTGTAGCCACTTTTTTCTGCAGCTTCCCTTTAGATTTCTTTTGTCCTAATTTTCCTCCTACCCTCTCTTTTTCACTCCTCACAATTTCTCATCTTTATTTGTACAGATGGTTTTACATCTATGCCTATAAGGTGTTCGATAAATATCCAAGCAACCTGCAGGAAAGATGAATGCATTTTTATGCTCTGCTATCAATTAGATGTACAATATTTACCCCTCTCAGGTATTTGATTTTCATGTACGATATATGCTTCTCTTTATTATGTGAATTGCATTGCAAGCTATCATTGATGAAATGTCTGAGTAAATTCCCAGAAAAATATATTTGTGAGTGATTGTTTGGGACACATCGATAATATTTCTCAGATTTGAAGCCCTTGTACAGTGCATCTCGATGCCTTGAGAAGTACCAGATAAGTGCAGTTGTTTGTTGTGTTGATCAAGAACAGGGCAGGGGCGTTTAGAATATGTGTGCACAAATTACTGTCAGGTAATCTATTTGGATGAACCTGGTACTTTTCAGCAATATGAAATGCATAGCTGCACTGCATCTTGATGAGCGAATCGATGATTTATGTTGAATGTATTGAGGATGGATAATGGTGCTAAGATGTTGTAAAAGAAAATTTGGTAATGTCCGAGCTGAAACTTATTCATATCCTCTTTACATGTTGAATAACAAGCAGTCCTTCCAAGTATCTTAACATAACTATTGATTCGGCTGTCAGTGTACTTGCTCGTATCTAATAGTGATTTTCCCATTTTTACTTTGTAGATTTCACTTGAAAATTTATTTATGCCAAGCTGCTACAACGTTTGATAAATTAAGATGTCAAGTTGTATTATATGGTCCCTGGTATATGCTGACACCGCGATTGCCTTGCCTCTTCTGAATCCTTTTTTTCTATCATTGGCTAACTTCTTTTCTTTTGCCGCTTTGTTGCAACTTCTCCAATTGGTGGTGAATTTTTAACTAACTCGTACGATGAAAAGCATGGAGAGCAAAGGCGTTGTTGTAAGTATCTCTCTTTCTTGACATAGCATACTTACAACAACGCCCTTGCCGTATAAATAACTATGATTGTGCATCGCTTCGTATGCATCGATTGTGGCAACCAAATAAATAACTACCCAACAAAGCAAGTGTCCCGGCAATGCCCGTGTATTACTATTCAGATAGCAGTTTCGGATGCATCAACTTGGTTGTGGCATCGATGCATCAACTTGGTTGTGGCATCGATGCATATGAATTTACATTCAGTTATTTCACGTAACAATTTTGCGTAGAAATTCTTTCACTTAGTCCTACATTCTACGATCTTTATTAGTAGAAATACAATAAAAGTCGCAGCTCACCGCTCATTCCCTGCCCCGTAGTGGAAAGCATGAGAAGGAAAAGACAATGAAAAGCAACCAAGGAATTATTCGCGTGTGGAACATTGCCAGGTCAAACTCCAAGACTTGCTACAACCGAATAAGAGAAATTTCTGGTAGCCACTCGAATTCTTCTCATTGCAGTAAAATCCATAATTCCTTACTTAGCAACCTAGTCATGTTGAGCCGAAGGTTAGAAGTATATATAATAAGAATCACACTAGGAGATACAATTATATTCGCCCTTGGAAGCAACATGTAATATTACTATAGAAAATGGTGTTAAATTCCATACTCAAGCAACCAGTCATTCTCATGCAATAGCATCTTCCGATCAGGTATCTCGGTTTCCCAATTTTTTTAGATCTACTAATCTTTTCCATGTCAAATTATTTAATGCGTTCGTTTGGATTAGCTTGTTCGGTGAATTGTTACTAATCTGACCTGTAAATCTTGACCGAGACTCTCTGTGTAGATTTTTTATCTAAAACATGATAGATCATAAGAAAATTGTAGAAAGTAAGTGAAATTTAAAATGATTGTCTTCTGTAAATCCCTGGGCACGTGTCAATGATGCACTATTCCAATGCAAGCATCCGGTACCATCCTCCATGCACAGTTTTCTCTCTAATTTGGTTGTTTTTTACTACACAGTAGTGACATCAAAGTAATAATTACATTCCACTTCTTAATTGTTCGTCAACCTAATAAGATACTTAATTTAGATGTACATACTGGTCGTTTTGATGGGTAAAAAAGCAGAGAAACAAAACACTATTCCAAAGCAAGCATCTGGTACAATACCATCCTCCATGCACAGTTTTCTCTCTAATTTGGTTGCTTTTTACTACACAGTAGTGACATCAAAGTAATAATTACATTCCACTTCTTAATATATTATTCGTCAACCTAATAAGATACTTAATTTATATCTACATGCTGGTCGTTTTGATGGGTAAACAAGCATAGAAACAAAACATGGCGTTTCTACAATAGTTAGTGGAATGGTTATATGTAGCGTGATTAGTTTTTTTTTGGTATGAGCACATCTTCCTTTGCATCGATAGGATATTTAAAATACTTTAAAATCTCCAAGCTTTCCGGCATTTAGTTGAGAACTAAAGATCCATAGTTGAGAATAACACTTAATGAGAACTTCAGCTATTTTTTTAACATATTGCCTTGTCTTTGCTTTGTCTCGCTAACATGTGCTATTCATAGTTCTTTTCTTGCTTCCAAAAAATAATATTGCGAAGATACTATGCTAAGCTTTTGTGCTACAACAGAGTTAATGATTGAAACTAGGTTTACTTTGTATAGCTATTAGCCTTGTCTTACACAACCTGATTCAAACACTTTCTATTTGCATCTGTTCCCCCACTAATTCCTTTTCGTTTTCATTGGTAGGTGTCGTGCAACCCATCATGTGAAAGACCACTTTATTTGCACATCTAATACAACTTATCCTGGCCGGACCAAGTGAATTCTTTCAAATTTCAGCTGCAACGTACATGTGAGAGGGCGAAGAGGACCCTTTTTTTCACTACCCAAACTACCGTTGAAATCGACTCACCCTTTGAGGGATTTGATTACTACTCCACCATCACCAGGTCCAGGTTTGAGGAGCTCAACATGGACCTCTTCAGGAAGTGCATGGAGCCTGTTGAGAAGTGTTGAGAAGTGCCTGAGGGATGCAAAGATGGACAAGAGCAGGTCTTTTCCACATACTCTGACAATCATCCCCGTGTGCTGATCCAGGTGTTTGAGGCTGAGATGACAAGGACCAGGTACAACAACAAACTTGGCAAGTTTAAGCTCTCCGGCATCCCACCTGCACTCAGGGGCGTTCCTCAGAGTAGTGTCTGCTTTGACATTGATGCCAACGGTATGCTGAATGTCTTTGTCGAGGCCAAGCGGCCATCAAAATATTGTCGTTGCAACAGATCAAATTTTGCAGTCCAGCTTATTTTCATGCATGATCAATATGACGGTTTCTAAATCGTTTACCAAGTGCGAGAGTCGGGAGCCCGCAAAGACATGCATGTTTGCCAGCTTAATGGACCGAGCCATATCCATTTCTGTCCACGAGCTTCGTTACAATATTCTTGGTACTTTTGAACAACATAGATAACAAAGTTTTACTTGTCTTCCATCCTTTTTCGGTGTATTCGTTTTGTAAATCCTACAAAATATATTTTCATTTACGCTGCTATATAAGTTGTGGTTTGGTTCATATTTTACGGGATCGTGCGCCTTGGCGCACAATTAAATCTAGTATGAATTTGTAAGAGCATCTCCACCGGTGGCCCGATAGCGTTTTAGGGGTTGGCGTGGTTTTTGGGCTCGCACCGGTGCACCCCAAACGGTGCCGGCTAGTTTTCGAACCCAATAGAATCGCCGGCATCCCCGTGCTGGTCCCTTCGCGCAGGGTGCGAATCGCGAGCGGCGGCGCCTCGCGGCACGACGATTTTCGCGGGTGGGGGCGCCTTGTCAGCGACAGGACGCAACGGTTCGCATCGGCCGCGACGCGGGAAGGTTGGTCGTTGGCGTTTAATGGTCTCCCGCGCGGAAACCGAGGCGGCCACGAGGGCAGCGACTGGCCACGCGGCGTCCAGTCGCCTAGCCGCGATAAATGCGGGTAGTTGCCACCGCTATATAGTACGTACGCCGTTCACCACCGCGGTGCTATCCTCTCATCTCCACCACCGCTGCCGCTCCATTCTCTCCTCTGCACCTCAAAATGCCACGTCGTCTGAAGACGACGTACTCCATGCTTGGCCTCAACGGCCGCGCGCTGCCTCCACCACCACCGGAGCCGCAACCCGACGCGGAGTACAGCTCCGACGATGCTGAGGACCCACGGTTCGCGGCGTGGCACGAGGCCTACGTCGCAGACGCGGAAGCTAAGGCGGCGGAGGAGGCGGCACAGTGGGGCGAGCAACCGCAGGCCCCCGCCGACCCGGAGCAGGCGGCGATCCTGGCATCGTTGAACGCGCAACGCTTCCAGAGGTTGAAGGAGGAGGAGCGGGAGTTCGTCAACGACGCAAACCTCAAGCACACCCTCGAGATCTCGCGCCAGCGAGCGGCCACGGAGGAGGCGAAGCGACAGAAGCTCTGCGAGCTCAACGCTCATCTCCATTATGAGGCGTTCGCCCGCGAGCAGGCGAGACGCGCCGAGATCGAGGCTTCTCGGCGAAGGCTGGAAGCGCGGGGACAGCACCGCCGGCAAGCTCCTCCGACGCTGGCCACCATGCTCCACCTCCAGATACGAAGCAAGGGACGAGAAGCGGGCACGGACGTAGGCTACAAAGGCGAAGAACGACGATGAGGCAGGCCCGTCGCGCGCCCCAACCGACGGCCATTAGATTAGGATGAAGTTTAAGTTTTATTAGGTTTAAATTCGTATGAATTTCATATGAATTTCAGTTTTTAAATATTATTTTAAATTTTAAAATATATCGGGGCTAGCGTATGGGGAGCGCCGGTGTGGGAGCAGCATCCACAAATAGAGGATGCTCTATCAATGCCCCTATCGGTACCTATTTAGAGACCGTCGGTGGAGATGCTCTAAGCTTCCAACATGGCCAGGCACCCTCTTCGTTGGGACATCGTACACGAAATGCATATTGGGACTGTGACACATGTGTTGGGGCCGTGACAAATGTGTGGCACACGACTGGTGAAGGAGACATCGTCAGCGTATTGGACTTTCATCCCACACGTTTCACCCACTATGAATCGTGTGCAACATATTTGTGATGTTGGTTGTACTTCCACAGTCTTTTTTTATTCTCAAATGTGATACATAAATGGTCTTGTATTATGCTTCCGAGATTGGCTCCTTGTATTCCATTTGATTTGTATAGCTTATTCGTCTTCCTCTCAATGTCGATGACGCGAGGGTACGAGTGGAAGTGGATGCCAGCTAGCGAATCTCACAATAGGACGCGCGGTAAGACTAGGGCCGAAAGGGGGGTGGGGGGGGGGGGTGGGTTTTGTCCCGATGGCTCTGTATGTCCTACGGAGTTGTCATTGGACAATATGTTGCTTTCGGATAAGACGTTGCCCAATTTCACCAAAACATTCGATAGCTCTTAGTTAGTCCGATATGGAACATCTTTCGAATAAAAGACTAACTAATCAAAATTGTATAAGTAAAGCATGTATCGTGATTTCAAGGAAGGGTGAGACTAATGTCAGTATGTAGGGAAGGAGGTCTTGATTAAAGCAGTACTCCAGGCTATACCAACATTTAGTATAGGAGTGTTGTTATTGTCAAAAGGAGCATGCGAAACAATAATTTCCCTGATCGCTAAATTTTGGTGGGATGGGTCTTTGGACAAGAAGGCAATGCACTGGCTTGCCTGGGACAAAATTGCAAAACCCAAAAATGCCGGAGGTATGGGATTTCGAGATTTATATTTTTTCAAATTAGCACTTCTTGGGAAGCAAGGTTGGCAACTCCTTACACATCCACGTCCCAGTTATGCCCAAGTAATTCGGAGTAGGTACTACCCGAATAGTGATTTTATGGCCGCCACCTCGCCCGTCGTTGCTCCAATTCTCCCAAGGCCTCAAGCACCATTAGGGTTCAGGGAGGAAGTATTGAGTTATGTTTTAATTCAAGTCCAGCTGTTTTTGCAATAATAATTGTACATATTATGATTCCGCCCCTGCAACCGTGGTACTCCCCGATTTTTGCCATGGTACTCCAGGATGCTTAATCCACTGGACTGGGGTGAAGACGGTCTATATATACTCACTTGAGGGTACAATAAAACTGCTCCCGATTATACGACATGAAACATATCTTTGTCAAATCAAAATCTAACCAATCAATTTTGTATAAATAAAGCATGTATCGTGATTTCGGTGAAGGGAGTAGTAGGAAAGATTGGGCGGTCAAAAGCGCTTTGCAAATTATCGTAGCCCCTCCGTTTCATGGAAGTCAATCTCAGGCAAGTTTTATGAAACAGAGAGTATTCCACACTGTAGATAACGATTGCATCGAGCATGACCGCTCAAAAATCAAAATGTATTTGGCGGCGAGTAGCAAATCATCGCGCCATCCCACTTGGCACCTCGGGCCTGCATAATACGCGGGCAGGAACGGGAGTCCAGGAACAGAGCACGCCTCCAGGATCGGCTCGACTCATCTCCGCCCAACCAGAGCACACTAACCCTCTCCACACGGATCACGCCCACCAAACCCAATCTCAACCGTCCACATCCAACCCATCCAACGCTCCTCACGCATCTTCCATCCCGAAATACAAAACACACGCGGCAACGGCGCCACCATCACCAAAAAATCTCCCGCCACGCCGCCAGTTACCTATTTAAACCGCCCCCATCCCCTTCTTCCTCCTCACTCCAAATCCAGTTCCCGCAAATTCCCAATCCCGCTCCTCTCCTCCTCACCCACCACTCGCACCAAGCCATGGCCCGCACGAAGCAGACGGCGAGGAAGTCCACGGGCGGCAAGGCCCCGCGCAAGCAGCTGGCGACCAAGGCGGCGCGCAAGTCGGCGCCCGCCACCGGCGGCGTGAAGAAGCCGCACCGCTTCCGCCCGGGCACCGTCGCGCTCCGCGAGATCCGCAAGTACCAGAAGAGCACCGAGCTGCTCATCCGCAAGCTCCCCTTCCAGCGCCTCGTGCGCGAGATCGCCCAGGACTTCAAGACCGACCTCCGCTTCCAGTCCTCCGCCGTCTCCGCGCTGCAGGAGGCCGCAGAGGCCTACCTCGTCGGGCTGTTCGAGGACACCAACCTCTGCGCCATCCACGCCAAGCGCGTCACCATCATGCCCAAGGACATCCAGCTCGCGCGCCGCATCAGGGGCGAGAGGGCCTAGGCGACCATGGTTCCCGTTCTTATACCTGGGGGTGTGTCGGTCTGTGTTAGCTTCTTGTTTTAGCCGGTGTTGAGTAATGGAGATGTGCTTGCGTTGTAGGAAGTTCAATGTTTCTTGCCTTGTAATCGTGTGTTCTGGTGTTACCATCTTGTTGTCATCAGCAACTGAAAAAGAGAATGTTTATCTGATCTGAAACTTGTGCCCCTCAGTGCCTTTTTTCCCTTGTCTGGTCTTGATCGGATAAGATTTCACCCAATGGTGCATGAGATTATCTAGCTTGTGAATTGTTCTGTCAATTTAGCCATCGTTCTGTTAGTACCAATTTCAGCTTAAATGATGCTTGGCGTCAGACATAACTAATCTGGTTGTAGACTTGGTAGTCCTGAACATAAACGAACAGCATGTTATGGTGCTCGTCTGCAGTTTATGTATCGATCAGTTGATTACTGTACCGTATCTTTTACTCTTAAATCTGCAGTTTCTTGTGAACTTCTGTTACTTGAATATATTTTCTCCAACTTGCGAATTGCTCCCAGTTATGGCCAGTGTACGTGTTCTAATTTAGTTTGATCTTTAGCTTAAATGGTGCCTTGTAATCGTCATTCATTGTAATCACTAATCTTGTTGTCTGCCTCTGAACCTGAACGAACTCCTTGATATGCTCGTGTTCAGTTCTGTGGATGCACTAGTTACATGCCATTATCAATCAATACATGTTTTATGTTCAGTCATATCCTTTGATGCTTTTCTTGTGCTTCCTGATCACAAGTTCACAAATCCTCAAAGTTTCTGTAGTCTGAATCCTGTTCTTTTGATGTATAAATAATGTTAAAACTACATAGTTACAGTATAACTTCCATGCATGTCTTCATCCGCAGTGTTTATTTTCTGATGAAGTCTTAATCACAACATTCAGTAGTATTTATTCAGAACTTTAGCTGCGCACGGTAATACAAGCGCCAATTTGTCTGCACCTAATATCCAATCAATTAGCACATCACGCTCTCAACACAAAACACAAATTCTGGGAAGTTTATGATTGTGCTCGAAAAGTTGACGATTAACTGATATCGAACATATGCATGACGATGACTGTATTTTCTTGTATGTGAGCTTGTGTCCATTATCCATATGCTATTTCAGAAAATCGTCAATCAGATTATCCAACACATGTGAATTTTCCTGCCAAGTTTAGCTAGTTTGTTCTGAACTTTTACTTTTTAGCTTAGATGATGTTGTGGCTGCGTCAAAATTCACAATAGTGCGGGTATGTCTAGTGCGCAGATTTTTGAAATGATCACGTGTCATTTTTCGTTATCTCCAATCTAGTTGGATGCTTCTCAACCTGAACGAACACTGTTAACATTCCCCTGTGCAATTCTGTCTATCTACAAGTTGCATAATGCTACCACTCTGTTTTATGTTCAGTGCGCAGACTATCGCGCCTCCTGGTGACAACAGTCCTGGAATCCTCTGAACCCTGCTCCTGTGCTGTATAATTTCAACACCACAAATATAGTTAGTCTGAACCCTGCCACTCTGCTTATTTACGGCACATCTTACTACATGGATGTCTTAACTACAGTATCTGTTTTTTGAAGTGTCTGTCACAGACTACAGTATTTCTTAAGAGTACCAACCGAGTTGAAATCTTCGGTGGACAAGGAAGTAATATTCAGTCTATCTGAATATCTGATCCACCGAGAATAGAATTTGTTAATGTAAAAATCAACGCCTGTATAATTGTCACCCCTTTTGTGAGTAAGATTACAATTGTTATAATTCTATGGATATTAGAATTGTGTCCATGGGCGCGGTTACTCTCCGACGACTGCGGGTTGATGGCGTGTGTTAGAGAATCTCTAGCGGTCACCTATAATGCGATCCCCTATAACGCGGTCCCCTATAATGTTGTACTGTAAAATTGTTTTGAGATACACTGAAAACCAGTTTACGGTAGCAAATTTTTGCCTTCCCAAATTAAAATGCCGGAAACAACCCATCAAAATCATATGGACCCACACTCTTTTTTTATCTTATATTTTTTTCTCCCTACCCCCGCTGTTCTTCTTCTCCCTCCCGGCCACCTACATGCTCGTCTGCTCCGTGCCTACAGACACGTGAAAATAGAGCACGCACGAAATTGTTTACCGTGTGTGGCAAAAATCGGCAAAGCACGCGCTCCATCCAACCGTTTTGTGCTATTGGGTGCTGAAAATTGTCCATGTGGGGTTCTTGACGGTCGATTTTAGGATTTGGATATTTTTCCGGTATTAATAAATCTGGTTTGGACGTTTTTTTCCACCCAAAAGTGCAAAATTTGGTTATTTTGCTGTTTTAGATCTTTCCGTGATATGCTAGAGGTGCTGTGATGCTCTAGTGTTGTACAAAAGTTCCCTGGTACTTCTTACCATGAGGACTAGCCTCAGAGCATCTCCAATAGGGCGCGGTAAAATGCGCCCATGCGGAAAAAAACCATTATTTTAGTGCGTGCGGACGGTCAATGCATTTCAGCAGACACGTGAAAATAGAGCACGCACGAAATTGTTTAGTGTGCGGCAAAACACACACTAAATTTACCGTGTCGGCTCCAGGGTACGGTATAAAAAAAGGGAGCGCATGTAGACCAACCGTCACATCGTTGAATCGCCACTCCACCGCTTTCCACCGCCGAAGCACCGCTCTCCCCCTCCACCGCCTCCACGCCGACATTCCTCCGCGCCGCAGCTCCTCCAGCTACCATGACTTGCGTGTACGGCTAGCGGGAAACTTCTACGCGGAGATATGCGCCACCGGCTACTGCTTGACGCTCGGGACGTGAGACCACGCACGAGGTCACGCACGCCTACGACTCGTCGGCGTGGCGGCTCGGCCGTCCGTGCCGCGACCTCAACTTCCACGACATCAACTCCGTCGCCTAAGCGGAGATGGTGGCGCTTTCACCTCGCCTTGTAACCGACGAGGAAAGGCAGCGCCAGCGCTGGCTCGCCAGCGCCGCGGCGGACGAGCGTGCCTTGGCAACGTGGCGCGAGAACTTCCCTCAAGATATCATCGACGAGAACGAGTTCTTCAAGCAGCAGCAGACAGAGTGCAAGGCGGCGAGGCAAGCCAAGCGGGCACACAAGGCGTCCATCTTGGCGCAGACGGAAGCCCCGACCATCATCGATGACAACGATCCTCCGTGAGCAGATCTGATTTCGTCCACCGCTTCGAGTTCATCAGACTCCGACATCAAGTTTAACGACTAGATTTTTTAAGTTTATATTATCGTATTTTTCTGTTTTTTTAGTTCATCGCATTTGTATCCATTTGATCTACGTTTCAATGAAGTTTGCACTGAAATCTGTGGCGCGCCCCGATTTTTTGCGCGTCCGGTAAATCGCTGCTATTCTCGCGCGAAAATATAGTGTATGGTAAAGCAGTCGTCAGTCGTGTGTGCAAAAAAACGCAAATCAAGCGCTGTAAAATTGTTTTAACGCATCGCGCCCAATCACGTCCGTCCTCAAAGTCCAAGACTAAGAGCATCTGCAGTCGCGTCCCTCAAACCGTTACACAAAACGATTTGGGGCGCGCTCAACGTTTCCAGCCGCGTCCCTCAAAACCGCTTTTTGTTTAGCGCGACCCGATACGGTTTCCGGTGCCCCGAGTCTGTCCCCGCCCCACAGGAGACGCTCCGGGGAAGCTGGACACACCGAAAAGCGAGGCGGAGTGTGACGGGGCGACGCGTCAGCGGCACATTGAATTTTAACCTAACCGTCGCCTACCTCACGACGGAAGTTATTGACGTGCAACGACGTTGCAGTTCCCGCAGAGGCGCAGCGAAGCGTCTCGTCGCGTCTAGCTCTGCTTGCCGGCGTTAATGAGCGCCACCGCTCCCTCGCCTCCTCCGGCCTATAAAAAGGACCGCCTCTAATCGTCCCTCTCACACACAAACCCTAACACCTCTCTCCCTAACCCTAGCCGCCACCATCGCAAGAGTCGACGACATGGTTGGTAGAGGCGGAGGCTGAGCTCGCGGCCGTGGTCGTGGTCGTGGCCGCGGCCGCGACAGAGCTGCACGCTCACCGTCGCCTACGATGCCGTCGCCGTCCTCATCGTCGGACATGTAGGACGAGGAGGGCCCCGTGCTGTTCGAGTTCATCGTCGTCCTCAAGGGCGACTCACACGGCATCCAGAGGCTGCCGAACACCTTCGCCGACTTCGTCGCCGGCGACGAGCGCCCGCGCTCGCTGCATCTGCGGGAGGATGACTGCGGGTGCTACCGGTGGATCGTCGACGTGATCTACGACGCGCGCGGCAAGATGTACCTCCACATCTGCTGGGAGAATTTCGCGCGCTACCACCGCCTCGAAGCCGGCTTCGTGTTCGTGTTCTCCTACTTTGACGACAGGGACATGAGCGTCAAGGTGTTCGACGAGACGCGTTGCCGCTGTAACTACCACGACGACAACAGCGACGAGGATGACGACTGATGAGAGTTGTTTCTTCGCAGCGAATATATGCACGAAGGTTTCTGGTTGTTCTTTCTCGGAAGAACCAACAGGGGCACCCTCACCAGCTGGATTTTCCAGTTTGGGTGACTGGGTGTGCCCTCGAGTGTTCTTTCTTGGCAGCGAATACACGAAACCTTCGATGCACGACCTAGTTTGGTTTAGTTATTTTACAATATTTTATATTTGTGTCAACCATGGTTCAAACTATGTATTAGATCGTGGAAAACCATGTTCCAAATTATATATTCGTGTAAACCACGTTCGAAATTATGTATTAGTTTGTGGAATATTTCTTCTCTTTATTGAAATAAAAATGTAAAAAAACAAAAAATAAATATTTGGGGCGGTGTTTGAGGGACGCGGCTGAGAAGCGACGTCCGTTAAACACAACATGAATGAAACACCCCAAAACGCTTAATTCAACGGTATTTGGGGACGATTCGGGGGACACGATTGAAAATGCTCTGAGGCTACGCGGTGGCAGTGCCATGTTGCATCAGCACGCGCGACACTCGCGTGGGCCTTGTGCTCGCATTTACCCTGCTTGTCCCCACGCGGCTACTTGAGCGACGTTTGCGCGGCCGAATCGCACCGCACCTACTACTGGATCCCCTGCTCACAGGTGCACCCGGCCGGCAGCTCCGCCCTGCTCTTCATTCTCCTTGTTCGTTGCGTTTGCATTCTGGATGCTTTCACGCAAGAGGTATCATCAGTCAGAGATAAATCAGTGGCCGTTTCCTCTAAAAACTTGAAATGCTACTTTATCAAGATTATTCCATCGTTTGTGTTTACAACAAGATATAATTTTCTTATTCGATCAGGTAAACATGGGTATAAATGTATGTGTTGTATCTTAGGCATGATTTGGATATTGAGCCATTCTACTAAAATACTTACATATAATTTGTTGTTGCTACAGACAAGTAAAATTAGTTTTGTTGACAAATGAAATAGATCTTCAAACAGTACTCATTATATGTATGTAACTATGCTTACGAGTCCTTGGTTAATATCTTTATTGTATTTTGCTTAACAACCAACACATGTATGGAAGAGATTGCGTGAACCTCGTTGGTTAGCCCACACACTCTTAGGTTGCGTGGGGTACTCTACGATCCAATAATCTATGTCCGTATGTACAATAAAAATGCAAAAATAAAATCCAAAAAATGTTCCAAAACTATGAAGTATATTCTACACGACAAAATATGAAAACTAAAACAATAGATGATGATGTAAGATATGCAATGCCATATAAGTTAGTCAATGTTTAGTCTTATAATTGATTTACTAGATGCTATGATCCTTCGCCAGTTTCAAATTTGGACCATTGTTTTCCGTTATGTGATGATACTGCATGTAGTTGAGCAAAACAGCCCATAAACTAGAAAAGAGCTTGTGATGCTATGCATGTGGTTGATCAAACCAGCCCATAAACTAGCAAAGAGCCGGTGATATTGTGATCTAAAGAGAGTCTTGCCTCCGGAAATATGATGAGGTACCAAATTTTATTGATGGTCATGTGTTAGACAAAATGGTCTAATCAATCTGAGGTTTTTCTTTAAAAAGTAATAAATGTAAAGGGTTGTTAAGATCAGAAAAGCAGCACACTCTTAGCTACCCATATTAACCTCGCGCTGCCCAGACCACACAAAGATTGCATAGACGACCGAAAAGAAATATTCAGATTTTATACTTTCATCAAAAAATCACCAGAAATTCACAAGCATAGTAATGTATATGTTTGTTGAATTGTGAGTTTCTTCATAAAATAATTCAAAATAATACGAGTTTGTAAAGATAAGAAGCATGGTTGTGCCTCTAGTCTTTTGACTTTGCTTATTCTTGTACATTATGTATATATATCTACTTTGTTTTTGAAACATCTTCTATTGCTAGTGAACATTGAAGTATGCATGCTTGATTTGTTTGAGAGTTTTTTTATTTTTGGATACAACGGATTTTGAAATATTGTTTCGTAATGACGAGGCTACCATGTGGCGCCGTCCAGCAATACGGCGTTTGCGCAGCCGAGTCGCACCTCACATGCTGCTGGATCCCCTGCTCAGTCACAGCTGCGCGCCTGCGCCCGGGCGGCAACTTTCGTGCCTGACCGATGGTGTTCGCGCATCGTACGCCACACGCTCATGCTACACGATTGATGCACAGCACCGTATCTATACGCCAGGGCCTGACAACGAGCTAGCCACCCCCAGTGAACGCATGCGTGTGCGTTTGGGATGGCCGGTTGCCCGCTCTGTTCTACTCCGTAGTATCACACGATGACACGAGACATCACATTGCCGGCCACAAAGTCCACTAACCTGAACGTTGTCTTGTAGTACTACTCCGTATAAATTTGCGCTCGTTCAGTGCGTGGCCGTGGAGAAACGTGCGTGCGGTACACTGCATAGCCTTTGTGCGGAACGCGTCGGTACGCATTTTTCACGTCGAACCTGCTTGCTTGTCTGATTGTCTCGTTCAGCATGCCAATGGGCGAGGAAGGCGCATCCACTACAGTACTCACACAGCGGCAACATACATGTAGACTAGCTAAAATCTTTCGATCTGCCACCTCGGTAGTTGCATTATGTATTTATGTGCTCCCCGCAAAAATAAAAAATTGCACTATGTCACTAGTGGAAAATGGTGCTTTTGCACCGGTTCGTAAGGGTCATATGCACCGGATGCCCAACCGGTGCAAAGTATCCGGTGCAAAAGGCCCCCTCTTTTGTATCGGTTCAGTTGCGAACCGGTGCTAAAGGGGGCACCACGTGGCGGCTATCGGGCGCCCGAGCGAGAGGACCTTTAGCACCGGTTCGTAATACGAATCGGTGCTAAAGGGTCTGCCGTGGCAGGAAAATGTCCCAAAACGCTGCCGCGGTAGAACCCTGCTACCGTAAAAAAAATTCGAATTATTTTTCACTCCCTCTTTTTCCTTTTTTTTCAGAATTTCTAATATTTTAGTTATTTCACAAGTTTAGTCTCTAACTACCCTTATCTCTAGTCTAATTACTTACTCGTGCTCAGACTTCCCGCTCGGTCATCCATCCTCCCACTACTCTAGCACTAGCACGCTTAACTTTCAAGTTCCTTTCCACCCCGCATCCAAGTGCTTCGCGCGCATGTACGTGATACTAGTATCATATCAATCCTATTAACATATCGGTCGATGTCATATTTCTTTATCGTTCGAATTTCAAATAATTCTTTTAATAAACAAAAGTAATGATATAATAATAATCTTGAATAAATAAATAAACATTAACTTTATAATTTGTATAATTTTTAATTATTTTCAATTTTTTTGCCAAACCTAAAACCTGAAAATTTGAAAAACTTATAATTTGCAGAGTGTAATCTTTATGCAGGATGGAATTATTAATTTTAATTTTGAAAAATAAAAAAATATATAAAATCCTAAATTTTGGGAAAAAGTTAAAATCTTCCTGCTTTCATATTTTAATTTTGAATTTTGAGAATCTAAAAATTGGCTAACCGGGTAAACCCTAGTGAATTCGGATGTAACTTTTTCCCACGATGATTTTGATATATTATACGTTTTTTTTTTCCAACGTCGTATGCAAAACTTATTGCGGTTTTACCATTTTTCAAACATTTTTTGCAAAAAAAATGAAATTCAAATTTGTTAATTTTCCCTAATAGATTTTATTTTTTGAATTTTCTATCATTTTCTTTTCTATTTTACAGTGTTAAAAAAGGTGATCCAAGGGGGGTGGAGGAGCGTGGGGAGCAGAAAAACCCTTTGCACCGGTTCGTGTTACGAACCGGTGCTAAAGGTCCCGCACGAACCGGTGCTAAAGCCCCCTGGACGTCCACACCGTACGAACCGGTGCTAATGACCCCTTTAGCACCGGTTCGTGCCAAATCCGATGTAAAAACTCTTTGGAGCAAAAAACCAAAACCCTTGTTTCTACTAGTGTGTGCGACAGATGGGAGACCATCACGTGGAAAACAAGACGGCAATCTCGTTTTCCTTTTGTTCTTTTTCTCTTGCGGGTGGAAGAGGTAGCATCAGTCTCATACAAATTAGTGGTGAATTTCCTTTCAAAACTAAAAATGCTACTCTCTCCGGACCTTTTTAATTAACTTGGATAGTATAACTTTGTACTAAATTCGAGTCAATTAAAAGAAACCGGAGTGAGTACAATACTTTTTCTAGAGTATTCCATCTTTTGTGTATTTTAACAAGATATTTAGATAAACATGACTATAAATGTAAGGGTTATACAAACATGCTAGAATATTTCATTATATTTTATGTTGTTAACGACAAGAAAAAATAATTTGATGAGAAATAGACCTCTAAATAGTACTATGTATGTATGTACCTATGAATACGAGTTCTCGGTAAATATCATTAGTGTATTTTGCTCTACAGACAATGCATCTATATAAAAGATTGCATGAACCTTACTGATTATCGGACACACTCTTAGGTTGAGTGAGTGTAATAAAAAATGTACGATAAGGATACAACAGAAAAGTCCAAATAATGTTTCATACGCTGAAATATAATTAGAAACAAACACAAAAAAATAGAATAATAGATATGATGGAAGACATGCAATGCTATTTAATTTAGTCAATGTTTAGTCTCATGATTGCATACATATAAGTTTCGCGCTATGTATGATCCTTGGTTACTCTTCATGTCGTGTTATTTAAAATTACTACATGTACATATATATTGTTTTCTCTATGGTACTTCATAATTTCACAACATTCTTCTTAAATAGAGTAAATTGTTTTCTCTATGAAATAATTTCATCAGAGGTGCAATGTAAAGATATGTTTTCTCTATGGTACTTCATAATTTCACAACATCGGGTCAGATTAAATAGAGTAAATTGAATGTTTTGCATGATTTATTTATTTATTTTGCCTCCACACTCTTGTGATTTCTAGCTGGATTTTGATCTCTGGCTTGAAGAATTGATCGTGATTCGCTAATTGTCATCGGCATCACTTAAAAAGATATCTACAAATAGGAAGGGCCAGGAAAATGCAGAACTGGTACTTCATCAATGACAACCTCGTTCCATAAAAACTCAATATCAATCTATATATGCTTGGTTTTCTAGTGTGGTACAGTGTTTGCAATTATGCACATTAGGTACACATTATTGATGTATAAAATAGTTTATTTTGACATTGGGACATGAAGAACTCGCAAAATATGTCGAATCCAACATTTATCTCACTAGTGGAAAACAAGCCTAATGTCGCGGGTCGTACGACCCTTTTGTCGCGGGCGGCCAGCTGCGACAAGGGAGGCGCGACAAAAGGTCCCCCTTTTGTCGTGGGTTTCTTACAACCCGCGACATAAGGTCCATCACGTGGCAGCCGCGGGTCGCGCAGGGGACATGCCCTTTTGTCGCGGGCGGTATTACCACCCGCGACAAAAGGCCCTCTACGTGGCAGGCGCACAACGCTGCTGCTTTAGGGTTTGAGAGGTGCAGCAACTCCCCCCGCCACCCCCGCCATTCGAAAATAAAAGTTGGATATATTTGTACGCTACTAGAAGTGGTACACGTTCATTCATTATATATATATAGATCGATCAAACAAATATTGGAAGCAAAAGTCGATTCCCCTTACATGTAGATTCCCCTTACATATATATACATTTAGCTCACGATCGACAAGCGGTACTAACGACCGTCTATTTGGAGGTAGAGCATCTATTTGGACTAAACAAGCCTTTGTTGTTTACTACTTCTCTAACCAAAAGTCCCGCCAGTTCCTCCGCAATTCCTAGTAGGTGTTCCTTTGGTTGGAGTCTGTCCCGCATGTAGTCGACCTATATACGAAAATGAGATGAGTATGACTATATCAATCTTGATAACGAAATATTGACGATAATAAATAAAGTTGTGAGTGTGATTTCTTACGTTGAATTTATTTTTGTTCTGCTTCTCAGTGGTTAACATGCGAATGGACTCGCAAACGTAGTACATAGATTCGTCCCTTGTGGCTGCTGAGGGCACGGTACAAGAGTAAATGTTAGCTTCTCTGCCCAGGTACCGTCCTGACGATGTCTCTTGAAAGCGGTCCAAGCCCTGCCAGGCAAAAGAATGATTGAATGAGTGGATAATTAATTGATATCTCACGAAAGATATAGCGCGGCGATGAAGGAAATTACACTTGGAGCAACTTCGCAAGTCGTGGAACCCGTCCACGCCTCTACTCAGTGGGTCTCTTACTTCAACTATTCCCTTATCAGGTTGAATGTCTAGTAGAATCCAGTGGAAGCTGCACATGTTATGTATATACGTCAGGAATTACACTTAACATCGAGTAAGAAAAATTGAATGTGCATAAAAGATCATTAAGACTCTCACTCGTAGTTGTAAGGAAACAATATTGAATCACAGAAATATTGCTCCCCCAAAAACCTTAGTAGGTTTCCCCCGTTTCTTGGCCGTTATGCTTTACCGTTTGAACATGTATTTTATCTGGGTCAACAAACCCAATATTGATAATATTATTACTTTTGCATTCACTGATCTTCGATCCGCATAATAGAGAACACATAAGATATAATGAGTATATGCAATGAAAACGAACATGAACTGAATGAAAATGAACTTATATGTAGTTAACAACTTACAAGCAATAGCAACTCATGAGAGATTTGTCGAGGGCTTCTAAATTGAATAACTGCCGTAGTTCATTCATCTCAATATGGATCTCCTCATTTCGGTAGTAATATTCCCATGGTATAGTCGCCACGATGTACATTATGTTCTCCTTGCATGCATCAAGGTACCACTGATGCAAATTCCGCATATGTGTTGGCAGTTTATGCAGCTGCTTGCGTGCTGACCAAGTCGGCCCCGTAGACAAATTTAGGAGCTATATCGGCAGTGGGTAGTGCAAGCATCCGCTGCATACATCAATTCCTCCACGGTAACGTCACAGTGCAGCCGCTAGCCTTGCAGCTTCTTCCATATCGAAATCACCATGTTCCGGCTGGTACACCTTGGGAACATTAAACACTTTGAGTGCCGGAATCGATTGTTTGGGCTGATCTCCGAGGAGGGGAACTTCCTTTCTCTTTTTGCCTTTTGTCGTTTGCTTGGCCTTGAGGGGTGCACTTGTTGAACTTGACTTCTTCTCGGCTGCACTTCTAGCTGATGATTTGCTCGTGCTAGCAATATCCTTCTTCTTAGCCTTGTCATCCTTGTTCTTCTTAGCCTTTTCATTCGCCTTGTCATCAATTACCCTCGCAAGGTGGCGTGTATAGTCATCCTTCTTCTCGTGTAACTCATATTGCGATGGTGTGTGCAGAAAAGAAGTAGCATATGCTATTTGCTTCTCGGTGTATGGCTCTGGCGCTGGAGGTTTCGGCTTATGAAAAAAATCATAATTGTATTTCGCAACAATGGCCTCATTTTCCTCTTCAGTACGATCGTAAGGACGGGGGGGAGGCACCTTTGGTACTTTTGGGAGGGGCGACATCTTGCGGATAGGACTCTTAAAACGCTTCCGGCTGGGTGCATTCCGAGTCTTAGTGGGCGGAGGTGGCGGCGCTGGAGATGGAGATGGACTACAGATGTCGTGGTCGACGTCGTACCCATGGGGTGATGGTGGCGACATGTGATCAGTAGGAGGAGGTGATGGTGGTCTGCGATCACCTGGAGGAGGTGATGGTGACCTGCTCGGACGACCGGTACTAGGGGCTACCCAGCCTCGGCAGCCTCGATGTTCTTCTTTTCCCGCGAGAATGATTTCTCCCAACGACCTCTCTGAGTGTAAGCCCCCCATCACCTCCAGGGATTTCGAGCTCCAATGTCTCCCACGACGGTACAACTGAATCCACCCCGACACGAGCATAGCCAGCTGGAATCTGATTGCCATGCCATGTTGCCGGCTCACCTTCAGGTCCAAATGCGGGTAAGACATAGCCGACCGCCACCTTAACAGACATGTTCCTGAACACCACATAGAGATCACAAGGTGTTTGCTCCTTGATTCCATCCACGGGGTCGCCAGGACCGCCATCTATCATCCGTTTAGGAGGGGCCTCCGAGTCGGCCACACCGTTGTCTCGTTGCTGAGATATGCCAGCGGTATTATCTGGCTGGCGCTGTCCTTTTAGTTCATTTATCTCCAGCTCCTGCTGCTGAATCTCCCGCTGCTGCTGGTCAAGTCGGCGTTGGAACTCGGCCATCCGGTCATTCTGCACCTCCAGCTCGCGTTGTTTAGCTCTCGCTCGGCTTCTATAAGTCTCCGCGTCGGCCGGAAACCCAAGCGACCACGGAACACTAGGGCCGAAGCCTCTTGTTCGTCCTCCCTTCTCGGGATTACCGAGGACAAGTGTCGGCAAGTCTTTCTCTCTATCGGGAGCAAACTTTAGTTTTCCCGCCTTTATATCCGTCGTCACGGCAATCCATTTTTCCCCGGGTACCCTAACCCTGCTCGTCACTTTCAACAATGTTCCCTGTCTTCATGTCATACTCACAACCATACGCGAGGAACCAATTTCGAGCCCTAATGTCCCATCCTTCTCGCGTGGGTTCTGGAGTGATCCCATTCAGCTCCATCTCAGCCTCCTGTGCATCCCACTTAGGCATGGCTACTTCGTAGCCCCCTCGCCTCGTATGATGGTGATATTTCTTTTCGCTTGCATTCTTCTTGTACTTCACAAATTCTTCCCAATTATGCTCCTGCTTCGCTAGGTAGTTTTCGAATAATGGAGGCTTCTTCTCGGCCTTATAAGCTTTCCATAACCGGTTCTTATACGCTCGGAAAAGTTCCCCCATCTTCTTAAGAGCCCATTTCTTCACTAGCGCCCTCTGCTTGGCATTCTCAGAGTCCGATCCCAAATTTGGCAAAGTGAAATGTGACATGAGGTCGTCAAAAAGTGTGTTCTTGTACCTATCGGCAACCTGATCTTCTGGACACATTCTTGGTCTTGTTCCATTCTCTAACGAGTGATCGGGATATGATCTCTAACCACAACTCCGCACCGATTCTTAAATGTCAATCCGACACTCGCGGGTGCCACGAAGTTGGCCTTCCGGTGATATAGCTTCAATGTTGAAGTGGTCTTTTTTGCCCGAGTCTCTTTGCCGGGCCTCGTTTCTCCAACTTATCTTCGGAGGCCTAAGAGAATAAAAATCAGTTAATTTATATACATATGTACATATAGAATTCCATTAATGCCTCAACTGATCGTATACCTCGTCATTACCGGAGCCGTCGGCTTCTCCATCACCGGAGCCGTCGGCTTCTCCATCACCGGAGCCGCCGGCTTCTCCATGATGACCGGAGCCGTCGGCTTCTCCATCACCGGAGCCGCCGGCTTCTCCATCACCATCGCGGATTATGTTCTCGAAAATGTCTTCCTGTTCCAAGTCCCGTTCGAATGGATCCATTGTTTCTACAAAAAATTAAATCGATAAGTACATGTTCTAACTCTAACCCTAATCAAACACTAACCAAACCCTAACCCTAGCTAACCAAACACTAACCTAACCCTAACACTAATCGGCGTCGGTTGTTCGCGAGAGGGAGAGGGCCGGTGTCGGCGTCGGTTGTTCGCGAGAGGGAGAGAAGATGGGAGTTGCGGCGTCGGTGGTTTTCGCGAGAGGGAGAGAGAGGTGTTTGCGAGAGGGAGAGGGCCGGTGTCGGCGTCGGTTGTTCGCGAGAGGGAGAGAAGATGGGAGTTGCGGCGTCGGTGGTTTTCGCGAGAGGGAGAGAGAGGTGTTTGCGAGAGGGAGAGGGCCGGTGTCGGCGTCGGTTGTTCGTGACAGGGAGAGAAGAGGGGTGTCGGCGAGTGTTGTTCGCGAGAGGGAGAGGGGTGTCGGCGAGTGTTGTTCGCGAGAGGGAGAGGGGTGTCGGCGAATGTTCGCGAGATGGAGAGGGGTGTCGGCGAGTGTTGTTCGCGAGAGGGAGAGCGGTGTCGGCGAGTGTTGTTCGCGAGAGTGTTTGCGTCGGTTGTTTACAAGCTAACTAATACAAAATTTAAACTGATATAAAATTTAATCTAACTAACTACAAGATTTGAATTAATACAAAATTTAAACTAAGTAACTACAAAATTTGAATTAACTATCTACAAAAATTTAAACTAACTAACTAATACTAAATTTAATCTAAATACTAATACTAACTAACTAATAATAATTAAAACTAAATACTAATACTAACTAAACTAAACTAACTAACTAACTTAATAAAAAACTTAATGAAAAAACTTAACGAAAAAAAGGCATGGCCGGCCGGCACCGGCGGCCGCGCGGGGCAGCGGAGGGTGGCGGCTACCTGCAGAGGGTGGCGCAGAGGTGGCGGCGGCGGCCGGGGGTGCCCCAGAGGAGGCGGCGACCGGAGCGCGCAGAGGCGGCGCAGATCGAGGCCGCGCGCGCGATCGGAGGTGGCGCGCAGAGGGCGCGGCCGGCGCGCGCAGAGGCGGCGCAGAGTGGCGGGGGCGGCACAGAGGGCGGGGGCGGCGAAGAGGCGGCTCAGAAGTGGCGGGGGCGGCGGCCGGAGGCGAGGAAGATGGCCGCCGGCGGCGGCGAAATTGGGCAGCCTGGCGGCGCAATTTCGCTAAGGGGATTGGCCTCCGTGTGTCGCGGGTGGACGCACCGCCCGCGGCACCCAGGTTTTATGCCTAACCCCTTTTATCGCGGGTGGTGGCACGACCCGCGATAAAAGGCCCCCCTTTTGTCGCGGGTCGTGCCACCACCCGCGACAAAAGGGGGGGCCTTTTATCACGGGCCGTGGCACGACCCGCGACAAAAGGGGGTAGGAGCTGATCCGTGGGAACTGCATCCAACGGCTCTGGCCGTTTGAATCCAACGGCCTATTGCCGTTGGATGGGCTGTGCCACGGATCAGCTCATCATACCCTGATCTTCACCCCTTTTCTTTTTTCTATTTTAAATTAATAAAACTATTATTTCAATAACTTTTGAATGGTAACTCAAATACAAATGTTTTATATTTGAATATTGATCAGAAAAAGCTAATGAACATGAATATGACATCCATATACCTATTTGCATCTCGCATCATATGAAACGGATAGTCGTGTATGTTTCACCCCTGTGCACCGCCGCCGTGCCACACGTGTCGCGTCCCGTCGACGCCGTCGTGCGACGTGTCGTCACCGCTTCCACGTGCCTCGCCCCGCCGACGCCGGCGTGCGACGTGTAGCCACCGCTTTCACGTGCCTCGCCCCACCGACGCCGGCGTGCGACGTGTAGCCACCGCTTACACGTGCCATGCTCCGCGTGCGCTATATAGAGCGACGAGTGCGGGCGCAACCACACATCGCCACCGCCTCCGCTCATTCATCTCCGGGATGCCTCCACGTCGTCGAGGGGCGTCTGGTTTCCGTGGCGTTCGAGTGCGTCCGAGCGGTAGGTTCACCGCCGAGATACGCGTCGGTGGCTTCCGCCTCACCCTCGGCACGTACAACACGCAGGAGCTGGTGGCGCGCGCTTACGACACGGCGGCGTGGCGCTTTCGGCGGCCAGGGCACGACATGAACTTCCCGGATGTTGAATCGCTAGAGGAGGCGGAGTTCCTCGCGCCACCGCCGTGCCTCGTCGACGACGAGGACCGTCGCCGGCACCGCCAGGTGTAGCGCAGGATCGCCATCGCCGAGCGCGACGAGCAGTTGATGCGCTAGTGGAGGGCGCAGTTCCCCAACGATGTCGACAACACCGACGCGTTCTTTGCTAACCTTAGGGCACAACGCAGGTCCGACAGGCGGCACCGTCGGGCCGTCGCCGCCTTCGAGCTCGAGAACCCGAATACAACTTGGACCGAAAACAACCCTCGGTGGGATGACATTTGGACGGAGACAACCTCCTGATGCGTGTAGTTGACACGTCCGTTGGGAACCCCAAGAGGAAGGTGTGATGCGCACAGCGGCAAGTTTCCCTCAGTAAGAAACCAAGGTCTAATCGAACCAGAAGGAGTCAAGAAGCACGTTGAAGGTTGATGGCGGCGGGATGTAGTGCGGCGCAACACCGTAGATTCCGGCGCCAACGTGGAACCTGCACAACACAACCAAAGTACTTTGCCCCAACGAAACAGTGAGGTTGTCAACCTCACCGGCTTGCTGTAACAAAGGATTAACCGTATTGTGTGGAAGATGATTGTTTGCAGAAAACAGTAAAACAAGTATTGCAGTAGATGAATCCCCTCTCCGGCAGGGTGCCGGAGGAGATCTCCAGAATCCCCCGAGATGGGATTGGCGGCGGCGGCGTCTCAGTAAGGTTTTCCGTATCGTGGCTCTCGGTAATGGGGGTTTCGCGACGGAGGCTATTTGTAGGCGGAAGGGCAGGTAAAGAGGCGGCACAAGGGGCCCAAACCATAGGTCGGCGCGGCCGTGGCCTCGGGCCGCGCCGCCTCGGTGTCCGGCCACCTCGTGGCCCCACTTCGACTCTCCTTCGGTCTTCCGGAAGCTTCGTGGCAAAATAGGACCCCGGGCGTTGATTTCGTCCAATTCCGAGAATATTTCTTTACTAGGATTTCTGAAACCAAAAACAGCTAGAAACAAGAACTGGCTCTTCGGCATCTTGTTAATAGGTTAGTGCCGGAAAATGCATAAATACAACATATAATGTGTATAAAACATGTAGATATCATCAATAATGTAGCATGGAACATAAGAAATTATCGATACGTCGGAGACGTATCAGCATCCCCAAGCTTAGTTCCGCTTCGTCCCGAGCGGGTAAACGATAACAAAGATAATTTCTGGAGTGACATGCCATCATAACCTTGATCATACTATTTGTAAACATATGTAATGAATGCAGCGATCAAAACAATGGTAATGACATGAGTAAACAACTGAATCATAAAGCAAAGAATTTTCATGAATAGAACTTCAAGACAAGCATCTATAAGTCTTGCATAAGAGTTAACTCATAAAGCAATAAATCAAAGTAAAGGTATTGAAGCAACACAAAGGAAGATTAAGTTTCAGCGGTTGCTTTCAACTTGTAACATGTATATCTCATGGATAATTGTCAACATAGAGTAATATAACAAATGCAATATGCAAGTATGTAGGAATCAATGCACAGTTCACACAAGTGTTTGCTTCTTGAGGTGGAGAGAGATAGGTGAACTGACTCAACATAAAAGTAAAAAGAATGGTCCTTCAAAGAGGAAAGCATCGATTGCTATATTTGTGCTAGAGCTTTTATTTTGAAAACATGAAACAATTTTGTCAATGGTAGTAATAAAGCATATGAGTTATGTAAATTATATCTTACAAGTTGCAAGCCTCATGCATAGTATACTAATAGTGCCCGCACCTTGTCCTAATTAGCTTGGACTACCGGATCATCGCAATACACATGTTTTAACCAAGTGTCACAATGGGGTACCTCCATGCCGCCTGTACAAAGGTCTAAGGAGAAAGCTCGCATTTTGGATTTCTCGCTTTTGATTATTCTCAACTTAGACATCCATAGCGGGACAACATGGACAACAGATAATGGACTCCTCTTTAATGCATAAGCATGTGGCAACAATTATTATTCTCATATGAGATTGAGGATATATGTACAAAACTGAAACTTCCACCATGAATCATGGCTTTAGTTAGCGGCCCAATGTTCTTCTCTAACAATATGTATGCTCCAACCATTAAGGTGGTAGATCTCTCTTACTTCGTACAAGACGGACATGCATAGCAACTCACATGATATTCAACAAAGAATAGTTGATGGCGTCCCCGTAAACATGGTTATCGCACAACAAGCAACTTAATAAGAGATAAAGTGCATAAGTACATATTCAATACCACAATAGTTTTTAAGCTATTTGTCCCATGAGCTATATATTGTAAAGGCGAATGATGGAATTTTAAAGGTAGCACTCAAGCAATTTACTTTGGAATGGCGGAGAAATACCATGTAGTAGGTAGGTATGGTGGACACAAATGACATAGTGGTTGGCTCAAGGATTTTGGATGCATGAGAAGTATTCCCTCTCGATACAAGGTTTAGGCTAGCAAGGTTTTTTGAAACAAACACAAGGATGAACGGTGCAGCAAAACTCACATAAAAGACATATTGTAAACATTATAAGACTCTACACCGTCTTCCTTGTTGTTCAAAACTCAATACTAGAAATTATCTAGACTTTAGAGAGACCAAATATGCAAACCAAATTAGCAAGCTCTATGTGTTTCTTCATTAATGGGTGCAAAGTATATGATGCAAGAGCTTAAACATGAGCACAACAATTGCCAAGTATCAAATTATTCAAGACATTTTAGAATCACTACATGTAGCATTTCCCGATTCCAACCATATAACAATTTAACGAAGAAGATTCGACCTTCGCCATGAATACTATGAGTAAAGCCTAAGGACATATTTGTCCATATGCAACAGCGGAGCGTGTCTCTCTCCCATACAGTGAATGCTAGGATCCATTTTATTCAAACAAAAACAAAAACAAAAACAAAAACAAACCGACGCTCCAAGCAAAGCACATAAGATGTGACGGAATAAAAATATAGTTTCAGGGGAGGAACCTGATAATGTTGTCGATGAAGAAGGGGATGCCTTGGGCATCCCCAAGCTTAGACGCTTGAGTCTTCTTAGAATATGCAGGGGTGAACCACCGGGGCATCCCCAAGCTTAGAGCTTTCACTCTCCTTGATCATATTGCATCATACTCCTCTCTTGATCCTTGAAAACTTCCTCCACACCAAACTCGAAACAACTCATTAGAGGGTTAGTGGACAATAAAAATTAACATGTTCAGAGGTGACACAATCATTCTTAACACTTCTGGACATTGCATAAAGCTACTGGACATTAATGGATCAAAGAAATTCATCCAACATAGCAAAAGAGGCAATGCGAAATAAAAGGCAGAATCTGTCAAAACAGAACGATCCGTAAAGATGGATTTTATTGAGGCACCGGACTTTCTCAAATGAAAATTCCCAAATTGAATGAAAGTTGCGTACGGATCCGAGGATCACGCACGTAAATTGTCTTAATTTTCTGAGCTACCTACGGGGAGGCAGGTCGAAATTCGTGACAACGAAAGAAATCTGAAACTGCGCAGTAATCCAAATCTAGTATGAACTTTACTATCAAAGACTTTACTTGGCACAACAAAACACAAAACTAAGATAAGGAGAGGTTGCTACAGTAGTAAACAACTTCCAAGACTCAAATATAAAACAAAAATACTGTAGTAAAAACATGGGTTGTCTTCCATAAGCGCTTTTCTTTAACGCCTTTCAGCTAGGCGCAGAAAGTGTGTATGAAGTGACATCAAGAGACGAAGCATCAACATTATAATTTGTTCTAATAATAGAATCATAAGGTAACTTCATTATTTTTCTAGGGAAGTGTTCCATACCTTTCTTGAGAGGAAACTGATATTTAATATTACCTTCCTTCATATCAATAGTAGCACCAACGGTTCGAAGAAAAAGGTCTTCCCAATATAATGGGGCAAGATGCATTGCATTCAATATCCAAGACAACAAAATCTACGGGGACAAGGTTATTGTTAACCATAATATGAATATTATCAACTCTCACCAAAGGTTTCTTTTTAGCATTATCAGCGAGATTAACATCCAAATAACAATTTTTCAATGGTGGCAAGTCAAGCATATCATAGACTTTCTTAGGCATAACAGAAATACTTGCACCAAGATCACATAAAGCATTACAATCAAAATAATTTACCCTCATTTTAATGATGGGCTCCCAACCATCTTCTAGCTTTCTAGGAATAGAAGTTTCAAGTTTTAGTTTCTCTTCTCTAGCTTTTATGAGAGCATTTGTAATATGTTTTGTGAAAGCCAAGTTTACAGCGCTAGCATTGGGACTCTTAGCAAGTTTTTGTAAGAAATTTATAACTTCAGAGATGTGGCAATCATCAAAATCTAAATCATTACGAGCTACAACAATGGGATCATTGTCCCCAAGGTTGGAAAAAATTTCAGCAGTTTTATCACAAGCAATTTCAGCAGTTTTAGCAATTTCAGGCAATTTTGCACGCTTTGCACTAGGAGTAGTAACATTGCCAACACCAATTATTGTATCATTGATAGTAGGAGGTGCAGCAACATGTGAATCATTAGCATTGCTAGTGGTGGTAATAGTCCAAACTTTAGCTACATTATTCTCTTTAGCTAGTTTTTCATTTTCTTCTCTATCCCACCTAGCACGCAATTCAGCCATTAATCTTATATTCTCATTAATTCTAACTTGGATGGCATTTGCTGTAGTAACAATTTTATTTTCAATATCCCTATTAGGCATAACTTTCAATTTCAAAAGATCAACATCAGAGGCAAGACTATCAACTCTAGAAGCAAGAATATCAATTTTATCAAGCTTTTCCTCAACAGATTTGTTAAAAGCAGTTTGTGTACTAATAAATTCTTTAAGCATGGCTTCAAGACCAGGGGGTACACTCCTATTATTGTTGTAAGAATTCCCATAAGAATTACCATAACCATTACCATTAGCAGAAGGATATGGCCTATAGTTATTACCAAAATTGTTCCTATAAGCATTGTTGTTGAAATTATTGTTTTTAATGAAATTCACATCAACATTTTCTTCTTGAGCAACCAATGAAGCTAAAGGAACATTATTTGGATCAACATTAGATATACCATTCACAAGCATAGACATAATCACATCAATCTTATCACTCAAGGAGGAGGTTTCTTCAACGAATTTACCTTCTTACCTTGTGGAGCTCTTTCCGTGTGCCATTCAGAGTAATTTATCATCATATCATCAAGAAGCTTTGTAGCCGCCCCCAAAGTGATGGACATAAAGGTACCTCCAGCAGATGAATCCAATAAATTCCGCGAAGAAAAATTTAGTCCCGCATAGAAGGTTTGGATAATCATCCAAGTAGTCGATCCATGGGTTGGGAAATTTTTAACCAAAGATTTCATTCTTTCCCAAGCTTGAGCAACATGTTCATTATCCAATTGTTTAAAATTCATTATGCTACTTCTCAAAGATATAATTTTAGCAGGGGGATAATATCTACCAATAAAAGCATCCTTGCATTTAGTCCAGGAATCAATACTATTCTTAGGCGGAGATAGCAACCAATCTTTAGCTCTTCCTCTTAATGAGAAAGGAAACAATTTCAATTTAATAATATCACCATCTACATCCTTATACTTTTGCATTTCACATAATTCAACAAAATTATTAAGATGGGCAGCAGCATCATCGAACTAACACCGGAAAATTGCTCTCTCATGACAAGATTCAAGTAAAGCGGGTTTAATTTCAAAGAATTCTGTCTGTAGTAGCAGGTGGAGCAATAGGTGTGCATAGGAAATCATTATTATTTGTGGTTGTGAAGTCACACAACTTAGTATTTTCAGGGGTGGCCATTTTAGCAGTAATAAATAAAGCAAACTAGATAAAATAAATGCAAGTAACTATTTTTTTTTTGTTTTTGATATAGAGTGCAAGACAGTAAATAAAGTAAAGCTAGCAACTAATTTTTTTGTGTTTTGATATAATGAAGCAAACAAAGTAGTAAATAAAATAAAGCAAGACAGAAACAAAGTAAAGAGATTGGGAAGTGGAGACTCCCCTTGCAGCGTGTCTTGATCTCCCCGGCAACGGCGCCAGAGATTTGCTTGATGCGTGTAGTTGACACGTCCGTTGGGAACCCCAAGAGGAAGGTGTGATACGCACAACGGCAAGTTTCCCTCAGTAGGAAACCAAGGTTTAATCGAACCAGTAGGAGTCAAGAAGCACGTTGAAGGTTGATGGCGGCGGGATGTAGTGCGGCGCAACACCAGAGATTCCGGCGCCAACGTGGAACCTGCACAACACAATCAAAGTACTTTGCCCCAACGAAACAGCTGAGGTTGTCAATCTCACCGGCTTGCCGTAACAAAGGATTAACCGTATTGTGTGGAAGATGATTGTTTGCGAAAAACAAGTAAAACAAGTATTGCGATAGATTGTATGCGATATAAAGAATAGGACCGGGGTCCACAGCTCACTAGAGGTGTCTCTCCCATAAGATAAAAGCATGTTGGGTGAACAAATTACAGTCGGGCAATTGACAAATAGAGAGGGCATAACAATGCACATACATGACATGATAAATATAGTGAGATTTAATTGGGCATTACGACAAAGTACATAGACCGCTATCCAGACATGCATCTATGCCTAAAAAGTCCACCTTCGAGGTTATCATCCGAACCCCTTCCGATATTAAGTTGCAAAACAACAGACGATTGCATTAAGTATGGTGCGTAATGTAATCAATAACTACATCCTTAGACATAGCATCAATGTTTTATCCCTAGTGGCAACAAGCACATCCACAACCTTAGAACTTTCCGTCACTCGTCCCGCATTTAATGGAGGCATGAACCCACTATCGAGCATAAATACTCCCTCTTGGAGTTAAGAGCAAAAACTTGGCCAGAGCCTCTACTAATAACGGAGAGCATGCAAGATCATAAACAACACATAGGTAATAACTTGATAATTAACATAACATAGTATTCTCTATCCATCGGATCCCGACAAACGCAACATATAGAATTACAGATAGATGATCTTGATCATGTTAGGCAGCTCACAAGATCCAACAATGAAGCACAATGAGGAGAAGACAACCATCTAGCTACTGCTATGGACCCATAGTCCAGGGGTGAACTACTCACTCATCACTCCGGAGGCGACCATGACGAGTGAAGAGTCCTCCGGGAGATGAATCCCCTCTCCGGCAGGGTGCCGGAGGAGATCTCCGGAATCCCCCGAGATGGGATTGGCGGCGGCGGCGTCTCGCAAGGTTTTCCGTATCGTGGCTCTCGGTAATGGGGGTTTCGCGATGGAGGCTATTTGTAGGCGGAAGGGCGAGGTAAGAGGCGGCACGAGGGGCCCACACCATAGGTCGGCGCGGCCGAGGCCCGGGCCGCGCCGCCCGGTGTCCGGCCACCTCGTGGCCCCACTTCGACTCTCCTTTGGTCTTCCGGAAGCTTCGTGGCAAAATAGGACCCTGGGCGTTGATTTCGTCCAATTCCGAGAATATTTCTTTACTAGGATTTCTGAAACCAAAAACAGCAGAAAACAACAACTGGCTCTTCGGCATCTTGTTAATAGGTTAGTGCCAGAAAATGCATAAATACAACATATAATGTGTATAAAACATGTAGATATCATCAATAATGTAGCATGGAACATAAGAAATTATCGATACGTCGGAGACGTATCACCTCCGACGACGAGTAGAGACTAGACTAGTAATTTATCTATTTTATTGTAATTTCAATAAAGTCGTTGTCGGTTCTATTAGTTTAAATTTAGTTTATAAAGTTGTTGTCGGTTGTTTTTGTTCAATAAAGTGGTTGACACGAAATTTATTACGATTGAACTGAAATTAAAGTACAGAGCTCAACTGAAAAATAAGATACATGGCCAGATTCGAATGTTGGAGCCATTCAATCATAGTCGTGCCTAGCCCTATAATAGTCGCCACTCGTAGTCATCATAGTCGCCGACGTCATCGTCGCTACCATCGGGGTTGCGGTTGTCGAACCTCGGCGGATGACCACGCGTGGGCTGGGATTGAGGGTAGCGCAGGCGGGGGCCGCGATAGGCCATGACGCTCTGGAGAGTCCGGCCGCGCCACCACATCCGACGGCCGGCCTCTTTGAAGTTCGAAGGAGGTGGGCCGTCCTCCTCGTACCTGGCAACCGCCCTGTCACGCCGATTGATGAAGAAGCTGTCCCAAGTCGGGCTGTAGTCGGGATGCCACTGGGGATTCCTCCGCTGCTCAGGCGTGAGCTCGAAATAGTAGTGGTTCGTGATGGCCATCTCGCGTAACGCACGACGCCCTGTCGAAGGAACAAGACAAAGTAGAAGCGGTGCCGTGCCTATAAAAGGAGCATCGATACGCCTTGCCAAGCAGATCAACAAGCCAAGCACAGTTTCATTCCCATGGATGAAGGAAAGGGTTGGGAAATCTCCCGTGGCGCAGCTTCTCGAAGATGTTGTTGGTGCACACGCCCTACGGCATCTTCGGAAGCTGCTCCTCGGAAAAATTTCCCTGCAAGCCCGTGAAAGACTCCGTCTCCTCTAACAGTGTTGGGGAAAGGGTTCTCATTATTACATAAATGTAGAGATTGTCTTGGGAACTATATATGAAGAATACATTATTACATCGCCATCTAGTGTTGTGATCTTCTACGCCGTAGCCATGGAGAATCTTCATCATTTAGTAAGATGCTTGGGTCAATTTTCACCGTGAAGGGCGGAATTTCTTTAAACTTATTATAATCTTCTGACATGTCTGTCTTGTCATCCACTCCCACGATGTTTCTTTTCCCCGAAAGAACTATGTGGCGCTTTGGCTCCTCGGTTGATATATTATTTTTTTGATTTCTTTTTCTTGATTTGCTAGACATGTCCTTCACGTAGAAAACTTGAGCCACCTCGCTGGCTAGGACAAATGGCTCGTCCAGGTACGCAAGATTGTTGGGATCCACTGTTATCATACCGTACTTATCGTCAATATGTATACCGCTGAGCTTCACTCATTTGCACCGAAACAAAGGGACCTTAAAAGTGGGACCATAGTCAAGTTCCCATATCTCCTCTATGTATCCATAATATGTGGTGGTCCGCCCATTCTCGTCTTTTGCATCGAAGCGGACACCGCTGTTTTGGTTGGTGCTCTTTTTATCTTGATCGATCGTGTAAAATGTATTCCCATTTATCTCGTACCCTTGGAATGTACATATGTTTGAAGATGGTAACTCGGCCAACAAGTACAGCTGCTCCACAACAGATGGGTCATTAATGAGATGTCTTTGCAACCAAGCTGCCGAAGGTATTCATGTGTTGACGTGTAATCAAGGACTCGGGCTGGCCCGGGTTTATTTCTCGTAAAGCATTCTTATGTTTCTCGATGTACGGAGCCACCAAGATGGAATTGTATAGAACTGTGTAGTGTGCTTGATTGAAAGAAATCTTGTCCCTGCACACCATTGCTTTCCTTCCTATTGTGCCTTTTCCAGTCAGCCTCCCCTCATACCGAGATTCAGGAACACCAATCGGCTTAAGGTCAGGAAGAAAGTCAACACAAAACTCAATGACCTCCTCAGTTCCGTAGCCCTTTGAGATACTTCCTTCCGGCCTAGCTCGGTTATGGACATATTTCTTTAAGACTCCCATGAACCTCTCGAAGGGGAACATATTGTGTAGAAATACGAGACCGAGAATTCTAATCTCTTCAACTAGGTGAACGAGGAGGTGCGTCATAATATTGAAGAAGGATGGTGGGAACAACAACTCGAAGCTGACAAGACATTCGACCACATCTTCCTGTAATCCTGACAAAGTTTTTGGATCCATTACCTTCTGAGAAATTGCGTTGAGGAATGCACATATCTTCACAATGGCTAGTCGAACATTTTCTGGTAGAAGTCCCCTCAATGCAACCGGAAGGAATTGTGTCATAAGCACGTGACAGTCATGGGACTTCAGGTTCTGGAATTTTTTCTCCTTCATATTTACTATCCCCTTTATATTCGACGAGAAACCAGATGGAACCTTGATACTGAATAGGGCTTCAAAAAAGATCTCCTTCTCTTGTTTGGTAAGAGCGTAGCTGGCAGGCCCTACAAACTGCCCTGGATGATTGTCGTTTCGTCCTTTATGACTTTCCTGGTCCTCCCGTGCTTCTGGTGTATCTTTTGTCTTTCCATACACGTCCAGAAAACCTAGAATATTCACACAAAGATTCTTGGTCAGGTGCATCACGTCGATTGCAGAGCGGACTGATACGTCTCCGACGTATCGATAATTTCTTATGTTCTATGCCATATTATTGATGATACCTACATGTTTTATGCACACTTTATGTCATATTCGTGCATTTTCCGGAACTAACCTATTAACAAGATGCCGAAGTGCCGATTCTTGTTTTCTGCTGTTTTTGGTTTCAGAAATCCTAGTAACGAAATATTCTCGGAATTGGACGAAACGAAGACCCGGGGGCCTATTTTGCCACGAACCTTCCGGAAGACCGAAGAGCATACGAAGTGGGGCCACGAGGTGGCGACACCACATGGCGGCGCGGCCAAGGGGGCCCGCGCCGCCCGTGGTGTGGGCCCCTCGTCGGCCCCCGACTCTGCCCTTCCGCCTACTTAAAGCCTCCGTCGCGAAACCCCCGAGGCGAAAAACCACGATACGGAAAACCTTACCGAGACGCCGCCGCCGCCGATCCCATCTCGGGGATTCCGGAGATCTCCTCCGGCACCCTACCGGAGAGGGGATTCATCTCCCGGAGGACTCTACACCGCCATGGTCGCCTCCGGAGTGATGAGTGAGTAGTTCACCCCCGGACTATGGGTCCATAGCAGTAGCTAGATGGTTGTCTTCTCCTCATTGTGCTTCATTGTTGGATCTTGTGAGCTGCCTAACATGATCAAGATCATCTATCCGTAATACTCTATGTTGTGTTTGTCGGGATCCGATGGATAGAGAATACCATGTTATGTTAATTATCAAGTTATTACATATGTGTTGTTTATGATCTTGCATGCTCTCCGTTACTAGTAGAGGCTCGGCCAAGTTTTTGCTTTTAACTCCAAGAGGGAGTATTTATGCTCGATAGTGGGTTCATGCCCGCATTGACACTTGGGACGAGTGACGAAAGTTCTAAGGTTGTGTTATGCTCGTTGCCACTAGGGATAAAACATTGGCGCTATGTCCGAGGATGTAGTTGTTGATTACATTACGCACCATACTTAATGCAATTGTCTCGTTGCTTTGCAACTTAATACTGGAAGGGGTTCGGACGATAACCTCGAAGGTGGACTTTTTAGGCATAGATGCAGTTGGATGGCGGTCTATGTACTTTGTCGTAATGCCCAATTAAATCTCACTATACTTATCATGTCATGTATGTGCATTGTTATGCCCTCTCTATTTGTCAATTGCCCGACTGTAATTTGTTCACCCAACATGCTTTTATCTTATGGGAGAGACACCTCTAGTGAACTGTGGACCCCGGTCCATTCTTTTAATACTTGAAATACAAATCTGCTGCAATACTTGTTTTACTCGTTTTCTCCGCAAACAATCATCTTCCACACAATACGGTTAATCCTTTGTTACAGCAAGCCGGTGAGATTGACAACCTCCACTGTTTCGTTGGGGCAAAGTACTTTGGTTGTGTTGTGCGGATTCCACGTTGGCGCCGGAATCTCCGGTGTTGCGCCGCACTACATCCCGCCGCCATCAACCTTCAACGTGCTTCTTGACTCCTACCGGTTCGATTAAACCTTGGTTTCTTACCGAGGGAAACTTGCCGCTGTGCGCATCACACCTTCCTCTTGGGGTTCCCAACGGACGTGTCAACTACACGCATCAAGCAAATTTCTCGGCGCCGTTGCCGGGAGATCAAGACACGCTGCAAGGGGAGTCTCCACTTCTCAATCTCTTTACTTTGTTTTTGTCTTGTTTTATTTTATTTACTACTTTGTTTGCTGCACTTATATCAAAACACAAAAAAATTAGTTGCTAGTTTTACTTTATTTACTCGTCTTGCACTCTATATCAAAAACACAAAAAAATTAGTTTACTTGCATTTACTTTATCTAGTTTGCTTTATTTACTACTGCTAAAATGGCTACCCCTGAAAATACTAAGTTGTGTGACTTCACTAGCACAAATAATAATGATTTCCTATGCACACCTATTGCTCCACCTCGCTACTACAGCGGAATTCTTTGAAATTAAGCCTCGCTTTACTTAATCTTGTCATGAGAGAGCAATTTTCTCGGTGTTAGTTCCGATGATGCTGCTGCCCATCTCAATAATTTTGTTGAACTATGTGAAATGCAAAAATATAAAGATGTAGATGGTGACATTATAAAATTAAAATTGTTCCCTTTCTCATTAAGAGGAAGAGCTAAAGATTGGTTGCTATCTCTCGCCTAAGAATAGTATTGATTCATGGACTAAATGCAAGGATGCTTTTATTGGTAGATATTATCCCCCTGCTAAAATTATATCTTTGAGGAGTAGCATAATGAATTTTAAACAATTGGATAATGAACATGTTGCTCAAGCTTGGGAAAGACTGAAATCTCTAGTTAAAAATTGCCCAACCCATGGACTGACTACTTGGATGATCATCCAAACCTTCTATGCAGGACTAAATTTTTCTTCGCGGAATTTATTGGATTCAGCTGCTGGAGGTACCTTTATGTCCATCACTCTTGGTGAAGCAACAAAGGTTCTTGATAATATG
>NC_061511.1:199252615-199459333 GCF_022539505.1 Lolium rigidum | reverse complement strand
TGACTTTCCCGGTCCTCCCGTGCTTCGGTGTATCTTTTGTCTTTCCATACACGTCCAGAAAACCTAGAATATTCACACAAAGATTCTTGGTCAGGTGCATCACGTCGATTGCAGAGCGGACTGATACGTCTCCGACGTATCGATAATTTCTTATGTTCTATGCCATATTATTGATGATACCTACATGTTTTATGCACACTTTATGTCATATTCGTGCATTTTCTGGAACTAACCTATTAACAAGATGCCGAAGTGCCAGTTCTTGTTTTACTGCTTGTTTTTGGTTTCAGAAATCCTAGTAACGAAATATTCTCGGAATTGGACGAAACGAAGACCCAGGGGCCTATTTTGCCACGAACCTTCCGGAAGACCGAAGAGCATACGAAGTGGGGCCACGAGGTGGCGACACCACATGGCGGCGCGGCCAAGGGGGCCCGCGCCGCCCTGTGGTGTGGGCCCCTCGTCAGCCCCCGACTCGCCCTTCCGCCTACTTAAAGCCTCCGTCGCGAAACCCACGAGGCGAAAAACCACGATACGGAAAACCTTCCGAGACGCCGCCGCCGCCGATCCCATCTCGGGGGATTACGGAGATCTCCTCCGGCACCCTGCCGGAGAGGGGATTCATCTCCCGGAGGACTCTACACCGCCATGGTCGCCTCCGGAGTGATGAGTGAGTAGTTCACCCCTGGACTATGGGTCCATAGCGGTAGCTAGATGGTTGTCTTCTCCTCATTGTGCTTCATTGTTGGATCTTGTGAGCTGCCTAACATGATCAAGATCATCTATCCGTAATACTCTATGTTGTGTTTGTCGGGATCCGATGGATAGAGAATACCATGTTATGTTAATTATCAAGTTATTACATATGTGTTGTTTATGATCTTGCATGCTCTCCGTTACTAGTAGAGGCTCTGGCCAAGTTTTTGCTTTTAACTCCAAGAGGGAGTATTTATGCTCGATAGTGGGTTCATGCCCGCATTGACACTTGGGACGAGTGACGAAAGTTCTAAGGTTGTGTTGTCTTTGTTGCCACTAGGGATAAAACATTGGCGCTATGTCCAGAGGATGTAGTTGTTGATTACATTACGCACCATACTTAATGCAATTGTTCGTTGCTTTGCAACTTAATACTTGGAAGGGGTTCGGACGATAACCTGAAGGTGGACTTTTTAGGCATAGATGCAGTTGGATGGCGGTCTATGTACTTTGTCGTAATGCCCAATTAAATCTCACTATACTTATCATGTCATGTATGTGCATTGTTATGCCCTCTCTATTTGTCAATTGCCCGACTGTAATTTGTTCACCCAACATGCTTTTATCTTATGGGAGAGACACCTCTAGTGAACTGTGGACCCCGGTCCATTCTTTTAATACTTGAAATACAAATCTCGCTGCAATACTTGTTTTCTCGTTTTCTCCGCAAACAATCATCTTCCACACAATACGGTTAATCCTTTGTTACAGCAAGCCGGTGAGATTGACAACCTCACCTGTTTCGTTGGGGCAAAGTACTTTGGTTGTGTTGTGCGGGTTCCACGTTGGCGCCGGAATCTCCGGTGTTGCGCCGCACTACATCCCGCCGCCATCAACCTTCAACGTGCTTCTTGACTCCTACTGGTTCGATTAAACCTTGGTTTCTTACGAGGAAACTTGCCGCTGTGCGCATCACACCTTCCTCTTGGGGTTCCCAACGGACGTGTCAACTACACGCATCAAGCAAATTTACGGCGCCGTTGCCGGGGAGATCAAGACACGCTGCAAGGGGAGTCTCCACTTCTCAATCTCTTTACTTTGTTTTTGTCTTGTTTTATTTTATTTACTACTTTGTTTGCTGCACTTATATCAAAACACAAAAAAATTAGTTGCTAGTTTTACTTTATTTACTTGTCTTGCACTCTATATCAAAAACACAAAAAAATTAGTTTACTTGCATTTACTTTATCTAGTTTGCTTTATTTACTACTGCTAAAATGGCTACCCCTGAAAATACTAAGTTGTGTGACTTCACTAGCACAAATAATAATGATTTCCTATGCACACCTATTGCTCCACCTGCTACTACAGCAGAATTCTTTGAAATTAAGCCTGCTTTACTTAATCTTGTCATGAGAGAGCAATTTTCTGGTGTTAGTTCTGATGATGCTGCTTGCCCATCTCAATAATTTTGTTGAACTATGTGAAATGCAAAAATATAAAGATGTAGATGGTGACATTATAAAATTAAAATTGTTCCCTTTCTCATTAAGAGGAAGAGCTAAAGATTGGTTGCTATCTCTCGCCTAAGAATAGTATTGATTCATGGACTAAATGCAAGGATGCTTTTATTGGTAGATATTATCCCCCTGCTAAAATTATATCTTTGAGGAGTAGCATAATGAATTTTAAACAATTGGATAATGAACATGTTGCTCAAGCTTGGGAAAGAATGAAATCTCTAGTTAAAAATTGCCCAACCCATGGATCGACTACTTGGATGATCATCCAAACCTTCTATGCGAGGACTAAATTTTTCTTCGCGGAATTTATTGGATTCAGCTGCTTGGAGGTACCTTTATGTCCATCACTCTTGGTGAAGCAACAAAGCTTCTTGATAATATGATGGTTAATTACTCTGAATGGCACACGGAAAGAGCTCCACAAGGTAAGAAGGTAAATTCTGTTGAAGAATCCTCTTCCTTGAATGATAAGGTTGATGCTATTATGTCTATGCTTGCGAATGATAGGACTAATGTTGATCCTAATAATGTTCCATTAGCTTCATTGGTTGCCCAAGAAGAACATGTTGATGTAAACTTCATTAAAAATAATAATTTCAACAACAATGCTTATCGGAACAATTCTAGTAATAACTATAGGCCATATCCTTATAATAATGGTAACGGTTATGCTAATTCTTATGGGAATTCTTACAACAATAATAGGAATACACCCCCTGGACTTGAAGCCATGCTTAAAGAATTTATTAGTACACAAACTGCCTTTAACAAATCTGTTGAGGAAAAGCTCAATAAAATTGATATTCTTGTTTCTAGAGTTGATAGTCTTGCCTCTGGTGTTGATCTTTTAAAATCGAAAGTAGGGATATTGAAAATAAAATTGTTATTACAGCAAATGCCATCCAAGTTAGAATTAATGAGAATATAAGATTAATGGCTGAACTGCGTGCTAGGTGGGATAGAGAAGAAAATGAAAAACTAGCTAAAAAGGAAAATGTAGCTAAAGTTTGGACTATTACCACCACTAGCAATGCTAATGATTCATATGTTGCTGCACCTCCTACTATCAATGGTAAAATAATTGGTGTTGGCAATGCTTCTACTCCTAGTGCAAAGCGCGCAAAATTACTGAAGCTGCTAAAGCTGCTGAAGCGCTTGTGATAAAACTGCTGAAATTTTTTCCAACCTTGGGGATGATAATCCCATTGCTTTAGATTGTAATGATTTAGATTTTGATGATTGCCACATCTCTGAAGTTATAAAGTTCTTGCAAAAACTTGCTAAAAGTCCTAATGCTAGCGCTGTAAACTTGGCTTTCACAAAACATATTACAAATGCTCTCATAAAAGTTAGAGAAGAGAAACTAAAACTTGAAACTTCTATTCCTAGAAAGCTAGAGGATGGTTGGGAGCCCATCATTAAAATGAGAGTCAAAGATTTTGATTGTAATGCTTTATGTGATCTTGGTGCAAGTATTTACGTTATGCCTAAAAAAGTCTATGATATGCTTGACTTGCCACCATTGAAAAATTGTTATTTGGATGTTAATCTCGTTGATAATGCTAAAAAGAAACCTTTGGGGAAGGTTGATAATGTTCATATTATGGTTAACAATAACCTTGTCCCCGTTGATTTTGTTGTCTTGGATATTGAATGCAATGCATCTTGTCCCATTATATTGGGAAGACCTTTTCTTCGAACCGTTGGTGCTACTATTGATATGAAGGAAGGTAATATTAAATATCAATTTCCTCTCAAGAAAGGTATGGAACACTTCCCTAGAAAGAGAATGAAGTTACCTTATGATTATATTATTAGAACAAATTATGATGTTGATGCTTCGTCTCTCGATGTTACTTGAGTTACACTTTACGCGCCTAGGCTGAAAGGCGTTAAGAAAAGCGCTTATGGGAGACAACCTATGTTTTTACTCCAGTATTTTTGTTTTATATTTGTGTCTTGGAAGTTGTTTACTACTGTATCAACCTCTCCTTATCTTAGTTTTGAGTTTTGTTGTGCCAAGTAAAGTCTTTGATAGTAAAGTAAGTACTAGATTTGGATTACTGCGCAGTTCCAGATTTCTTTACTGTCACGAATCTGGGTCTACCTCCCTGTAGGTAGCTCAGAAAATTAAGACAATTTACGTGCATGATCCTCAGATATGTACGCAACTTTCATTAAATTTGAGCATTTTCATTTGAGCAAGTATGGTGGCCTAATAAAATCCATCTTTACGGACTGTTCTGTTTTGACAGATTCTGCCTTTTATTTCGCATTGCCTCTTTTGCTATGTTAGATGAATTTCTTTGATCCATTAATGTCCAGTAGCTTTATGCAATGTCCAGAAGTGTTAAGAATGATTTTGTCACCTCTGAACATGTGAATTTTTATTATGCACTAACCCTCTAATGAGTTGTTTCGAGTTTGGTGTGGAGGAAGTTTTCAAGGATCAAGAGAGGAGAATGATGCAATATGATCAAGGAGAGTGAAAGCTCTAAGCTTGGGGATGCCCCGGTGGTTCACCCCTGCATATTCTAAGAAGAATCAAGCGTCTAAGCTTGGGGATGCCCAAGGCATCCCCTTCTTCATCGACAACATTATCAGGTTCCTCCCCTGAAACTATATTTTTATTCCGTCACATCTTATGTACTTTGCTTGGAGCGTCGGTTTTTTTGTTTTGTTTTGTTTGAATAAAATGGATCCTAGAATTCACTTTATGGGAGAGAGACACGCTCCGCTGTAGCATATGGACAAGTATGTCCTTAGGCTCTACTCATAGTATTCATGGCGAAGTTTCTTCTTCGTTAAATTGTTATATGGTTGGAATTGGAAAATACTACATGTAGTAACTCTAAAATGTCTTGGATAATTTGATACTTGGAAATTGTTGTGCTCATGTTTAAGCTCTTGCATCATATACTTTGCACCCATTAATGAAGAAACACTTAGAGCTTGCTAATTTGGTTTGCATATTTGGTTTCTCTAGAGTCTAGATAATATCTAGTATTGAGTTTTGAACAACAAGGAAGACGGTGTAGAATCTTATGATGTTTACAATATGTCTTTGATGTGAGTTTTGCTGCACCGTTCGTCCTTGTGTTTGTTTCAAATAACCTTGCTAGCCTAAACCTTGTATCGAGAGGGAATACTTCTCATGCATCCAAAATACTTGAGCCAACCACTATGCCATTTGTGTCCACTATACCGACCTACTACATGGCATTTTTTCCGCCATTCCAAAGTAAATTGCTTGAGTGCTACCTTAAAAATTCCATCATTCACCTTTGCAATATATAGCTCATGGGACAAATAGCTTAAAAACTATTGTGGTATTGAATATGTACTTATGCACTTTATCTCTTATTAAGTTGCTTGTTGTGCGATAACCGTGCTTATGGGGACGCCATCAACTATTCTTTGTTGAATATCATGTGAGTTGCTATGCATGTCCGTCTTGTCTGAAGTAAGAGAGATCTACCACCTTTATGGTTGGAGCATGCATATTGTTAGAGAAGAACTTTGGGCCGCTAACTAAAGCCATGATTCATGGTGGAAGTTTCAGTCTTGGACATATATCCTCAAATCTCATATGAGAATAATAATTGTTGCCACATGCTTATGCATTAAAGAGGAGTCCATTATCTGTTGTCCATGTTGTCCCGGTATGGATGTCTAAGTTGAGAATAATCAAAAGCGAGAAATCCAAAATGCGAGCTTTCTCCTTAGACCTTTGTACAGGCGGCATGGAGGTACCCCATTGTGACACTTGGTTAAAACATGTGCATTGCAAAGATCCGGTAGTCCAAGCTAATTAGGACAAGGTGCGGGCACTATTAGTATACTATGCATGAGGCTTGCAACTTGTAAGATATAATGTACATAACTCATATGCTTTATTACTACCGTTGACAAAATTGTTTCATGTTTTCAAAATAAAAGCTCTAGCACAAATATAGCAATCGATGCTTTCCTCTTTGAAGGACCACTCTTTTACTTTTATGTTGAGTCGGTTCACCTATCTCTCTCCACCTCAAGAAGCAAACACTTGTGTGAACTGTGCATTGATTCCTACATACTTGCATATTGTACTTGTTATATTACTCTATGTTGACAATTATCCATGAGATATACATGTTACAAGTTGAAAGCAACCGCTGAAACTTAATCTTCCTTTGTGTTGTTTCAATACCTTTACTTTGATTTATTGCTTTATGAGTTAACTCTTATGCAAGACTTATTAATGCTTGTCTTGAAGTACTATTCATGAAAAGTCTTTGCTTTATGATTCACTTGTTACTCATGTCATTACCATTGTTTTGATCGCTGCATTCACTACATATGTTTACAAATAGTATGATCAAGGTTATGATGGCATATCACTTCAGAAATTATCTTTGTTATCGTTTTACCTGCTCGGGACGAGCGAGAACTAAGCTTGGGGATGCTTGATACGTCTCCGACGTATCGATAATTTCTTATGTTCTATGCCATATTATTGATGATACCTACATGTTTTATGCACACTTTATGTCATATTCGTGCATTTTACGGAACTAACCTATTAACAAGATGCCGAAGTGCCGGTTCTTGTTTTCGCTGTTTTTGGTTTCAGAAATCCTAGTAACGAAATATTCTCGGAATTGGACGAAACGAAGACCCAGGGGCCTATTTTGCCACGAACCTTCCGGAAGACCGAAGAGCATACGAAGTGGGGCCACGAGGTGGCGACACCACATGGCGGCGCGGCCAAGGGGGCCCGCGCCGCCCTGTGGTGTGGGCCCCTCGTCGGCCCCCGACTCGCCCTTCCGCCTACTTAAAGCCTCCGTCGCGAAACCCCCGAGGCGAAAAACCACGATACGGAAAACCTTGCGAGACGCCGCCGCCGCCGATCCCATCTCGGGGGATTACGGAGATCTCCTCCGGCACCCTGCCGGAGAGGGGATTCATCTCCCGGAGGACTCTACACCGCCATGGTCGCCTCCGGAGTGATGAGTGAGTAGTTCACCCCTGGACTATGGGTCCATAGCAGTAGCTAGATGGTTGTCTTCTCCTCATTGTGCTTCATTGTTGGATCTTGTGAGCTGCCTAACATGATCAAGATCATCTATCTGTAATACTCTATGTTGTGTTTGTCGGGATCCGATGGATAGAGAATACCATGTTATGTTAATTATCAAGTTATTACATATGTGTTGTTTATGATCTTGCATGCTCTCCGTTACTAGTAGAGGCTCCGGCCAAGTTTTTGCTTTTAACTCCAAGAGGGAGTATTTATGCTCGATAGTGGGTTCATGCTGCATTGACACCCGGGACGAGTGACGAAAGTTCTAAGATTATGTTGTCTTGTTGCCACTAGGGATAAAACATTGGCGCTATGTCCGAGGATGTAGTTGTTGATTACATTACGCACCATACTTAATGCAATTGTCCGTTGCTTTGCAACTTAATACTTGGAAGGGGTTCGGACGATAACCTGAAGGTGGAATTTTTAGGCATAGATGCGGTTGGATGGCGGTCTATGTACTTTGTCGTAATGCCCAATTAAATCTCACTATACTTATCATGTCATGTATGTGCATTGTTATGCCCTCTCTATTTGTCAATTGCCCGACTGTAATTTGTTCACCCAACATGCTTTTATCTTATGGGAGAGACACCTCTAGTGAGCTGTGGACCCCGGTCCATTCTTTTAATACTGAAATACAAATCTGCTTGCAATACTTGTTTTACTTGTTTTCTCTGCAAACAATCATCTTCCACACAATACGGTTAATCCTTTGTTACAGCAAGCCGGTGAGATTGACAACCTCACTTGTTTCGTTGGGGCAAAGTACTTTGGTTGTGTTGTGCAGGTTCCACGTTGGCGCCGGAATCTCCGGTGTTGCGCCGCACTACATCCCGCCGCCATCAACCTTCAACGTGCTTCTTGACTCCTACTGGTTCGATTAAACCTTGGTTTCTTACTGAGGGAAACTTGCCGTTGTGCGCATCACACCTTCCTCTTGGGGTTCCCAACGGACGTGTCAACTACACGCATCACGGACTTCCAGGACTTTCCAATATTCTAGCTCCCAAAAAAGAGATTTCTTCTTCCACATGGGCGCGTGTCCGTCATCGTCTTTCGGAACAGGTCGACTGCCTGGACCCTTTCCAAAGATAACATTTAAATCCTTGACCATGTCAAATATATCAGCACCACTACGGGGACGAGGCTTCGGACGGCGGTCAGCCTCGCCATCGAAATGCTTGCCTTTTTTCCATAAGGGATGCTTGCGCGGAAGGAAACGACGATTGAACGGGTACACAACTTTTCTGCTTTTTCCCAAATATTTACTTTCGGTCTCATCTAAACGAGTGTGTGCATGCATTGTATCCTTTGTTCGTCTGTCACGAAATGTTACTAAGAGCAGGCCTATCATTGATGGTTACGAATAGCAATGCTCGTAGGTCAAATTCTTGCTCGGTGTGCTCATCCCACACACGTACACCTGGTTTGGCCCACAACTCCAAAAGTTCATCGACTAATGGCCTTAGGTACACATCAATGTCGTTGCCCGGTTGCTTTGGGCCTTGGATAAGCATTGGCATCATAATGAACTTCCGCTTCATGCACAACCAAGGAGGAAGGTTGTAGATACATAGAGTCATCGGCCAGGTGCTTGTGACTGCAGCTCTGCTCCCCAAAAGGATTCATGCCATCTGTACTTAGACCAAAGTATAAGTTCCTTGCTCCACCTGCAAAATCCGGGAACTCTCTCTTGATGTTTCTCCACTGTTAACCATCAGCGGGGTGCCACAACATCGCGTCTTTCTTACGTTCTTCCATGTGCCATCGCAACAACTTGACATGCTCTTTGTTTCCGAACAAACGTTTCAACCGTGGTATTATGGGAGCATACCACATCACCTTCGTAGGAACCCTCTTTCTGGGTGGCTCGCCCTCAACATCACCAGGGTCATCTTTTCGATCTTATACCGCAATGCACCGCATATCGGGCATTTATTCAAATTCTCGTACTTCTCACCGCGGTAGAGGATACGATCAATAATGCATGCATGTATCTTACGCACATCTAATCCTAGAGGGCGAGACAAGCTTCTTTGCTTCATATGTACTTGACGGGCAATTCGTTATTTCTTGGAAACAGACTTCTTTAATATTATCATCAATTTCTCAAATCCCGAGTTAGTCACACCGACCTCTGCCTTCCATTTCAGCAATTCCAATATGCTACCCGAGTTTTCTATGTCCATCTTCACAACCTGGGTACAACAATTTGTGGTGGTCCTCTAACATCTTGTCGAACTGCAACCTCTCCTTATCCGTGGCACGGTCTCTTCTTGCATCGAAATGGCCCGACGAAGATCATCATCAACAGGATCATCGATGCCTGTTCTTCACCTCCTTCTTCTTCATTGTCGTCCATTGCGGTATCATCGCATTCGAGAGAACATAGATCGGTACTGGTCATCGTTATCTTCTTCTTCATCGCCGTCTTCCATCATAACCCCTTCTTCTCCGTGCTTGGTCCAAACATTATAGCTGGACATGAATCCAAACCGAAGCAAGTGGCTCTTAATGTCTCTTGAGCAAGAGTAATCCTTCTCATTCTTACATTTCAGACATGGACAACACATAAAACCTTGCTTCGACTTGTTGGCCTCGGCCACAAGCGGGAAAGAATTCACGCCCTCTCCGAAAGCGGGAGCACATCGGTTACCGTACATCCATGGATGACTCATCTGCATCATAAGTGTATCGGATGCAATCACCTTGCTAAAATTAGTATTGTACGGACTATGTATATACGAGAAAATAGTTGCTAACCTTTTAGGATCAAAAAGAGGAGAAATCTTATCAAATAAAATCAAGTGGCATCCCTCACAAGCATTCCATCAAACACCTCTTGTGCACATGAAGAAAAAATGAGCTAGCATACACCTCCACCTTTCACCACCAAGGAAAAAAATGTATGGAGGTGGGGGGGGGGCTGGCTGCGTGTATATATAGGCATGGCCCTTTTGTCGTGGGCCGTATAACGACCCGCGACAAAAGGGGTGCTGGCAGGAGGCGCCAGAGCCCAGACCCCTTTTGTCGCGGGTTGTGATACGGCCCGCGATAAAAGGGCGCGATAAAAGACCCGGCTCGCTCCAAATGGTTTCGGGGCGACGTGGCCAGGCCATTTGTCGCGGGTGCAGGCGCGCCCGCGACAAAAGGCTCCCACGAAAGCCCTGTTTTCCACTAGTGTCTGCAACACGTGGGAAAAGCGATATGTATTCCTTTTCGACACTAGATCGTGTAAAGGTAAATGTCTCCTAGAGGACTAATAGATGAGATTGCCACGATACAATATTTGGAGACCTAGTGTGTATCTTCTTGTGTTAGGAACTTCCCCAATCAACATCAAAACAAGCGACGGGAGAATGATATGAGATGGAGCAATTTGCATGACATTATCAATTGTGCCTTTGACGTACCAAATGATTCATTTGACAAGACTGAAATAAGCATATTTGTGGGCATGCGTAAAAAGATATGCATGTTGTATGACATATGAGAGATCATGTCGAGTGATAGGTAGGTAATGCAAAGCACAAATGAGACTACGATATTGGGTAGGATTATCGAAGGGTTTGACGCCATGTCGAGAAAGTTTAGATTCGAAACAGGTAGGTGTTTGATAACATTATAATTGTCCATGGCAATGCGGTGGATAATGTCCACTGCATATGGCATTGAGAAAGAAGAGGGCCGGAGGTAGACCGCGTGACAGATATGCCAAAAAATGTGAAAGGGGTCCAATATCAGTCATCGAAAATTCCAGTTCTAAAGATGTGATGATTTGGCTAAGGAAGTGACAAAGCGATATCATCTTGATTATGTCATCAACATATAACAAAAAAATAGGCACATGCGTGGGAAAAATTTGATGATAAATAGAGATGTTACACACTTTGATGCTACAGAACCCAAAGAGGTGAAACATTGAAACTGTGCACCGGGAGGTTTTCTAAGGCTAGTCATAGTGGGGAGTAACTTAGACTAGCAACTTATAGTGGGAGTAACTTAGGTAGTAACATCATAGTGGGAGTAACTTAGGTAGTAACATCACACACTTCAAGGTGTTTTGGTGACATGACATAGCAATAAATGAAGAAAGCGAGGGAGGTGGTAACTAGCTATGTTACCATAACATCACACATCCCAAGATAAAATGAGTCTACAAACTAATAAATGAGACTTTGCATGATACCATCTCTAAGTTGCTTTCCACTATGAAGGTAGTAACATGGACTAGTAACCTATGCATGACACCACCTCATGTTACTCCCCACTATGAGCAGTCTAAACCATACAAATACTTTTGTTGGAACGTGAGTCGGAGCATGTATGTCTACAACCCTAACGGTCGTGGACCATATGCCGTTTCAGCTAGATTGTAAAGTAGGAAATTCAATTCGGCTCCCGGGTGCGTATGCACCCTCTACCACAAAATCATATTTCAAAATGTTGAAAATTTTTAACAAATTTTTTTACATGTACATCTTCATAATATATGTTCGTTCGTCAAGTTTCACGAAAAACCAATATATTTTGTGGTCTATATAAAAAAGAGAAAACTTATCTTGTGAAAAGCATTATTTTTAGCACTGAGTTTTGTCTTTTTTACACACGTCACATGATAAGTCGATATTTTATGAAACAACTTTGTAAGCGTGTAGCACGAGAAGATTTACATGCGAATTTTTAGTTTTAATTTTTTTGAAATTCAAAATATGTGTAAGATGGATTTCAAAATAGAGGGAGCATATGCTCCCATGTTCCAAAACACCACTCCCAAGCGTTTTGTATCTTCTTGATGAATGGATCAAGAGGAGGAGCCATCAATAGAGAGGACAACCCCAATGGTGCAGGACTCCATAACCGGGCGAGGCATTTTGTAGTGGATGCGATGCTCCTGAGAGAAACCTCCTATGACCCATCAAACATTGTAACGTGTGAGAGTGCCATCATACTACTACTTATACCGCTAACAATGTTGGCACCAGAAGTCTAGGAGGAAGACAAGACCCCACAACTCGTTCTGAATCAAAGCATCATATCCGAGTTGTGCATGGCACCTGACCTGCTCAATGCTGGTGTTTAGAGCATCTCCACTCGTCCCCCCGACGAGGCCCCCGAGCGACGTTTTTTCCATCCGGACGGCGAAATTCAGCCCAGTCGCGCCCCCGGTTCCTCGTTTTCGTCCGGATTTGGCCCTTAATCCATCCGGCGAGCCCACGCCACCCCGGCCCCCGGGGCGCGCTCGGGGACTCCGGACGAAACGAAAGCGCGCGAAACGGCGTGTGGACCCGCGTAGTCGGCGGCCGGAAAACCAAATCCTGTGATTTTCCCTCCAATTTGCTTGCATTTCCCCATTCCCTCCAATTTGCTTGCATATCCCCATTCTCTCCCGCCGAAATCCCCCAATCTCGTCGTCTTCCGGCTCCGAGTTCCTGGCGGCGTCTTCTCGTCCACCACCACTCTCCTCCTCGTCTTCTCGTCCACCACAATGCCGCCGAAGGCGCCGGCGAGGAAGATGCGGAAGAAGAAGACGAAACCGCCGGGCATGTCGAACGCCGAGTGGGCGGCGGACGAGAAACGGCGCGACGTGGAAACAAGCGCCGGGCGGAGAGGGTGAAAAGAGCCGCCGCCAAGAGGTCGGCGGAGGCGGCCCAAGACGAACACTTGAGGTTAATCAGCATGGCCTATAGCGGCGGCGTGTTCCCCGGCCAATGGCCGACGCAAGGTACAACAAGTTCCCCGTCTTCCTTCTCGCCTTCGCTGTACTCGCCGTCGCCGACTGCCGTGTTCCAAGAGGGCGCCTACGTCCAACCGTCCAAGCCCACACCGTCGCCGCCCGAGCTTGACGTCGGCGGCGGCGGTGGCCTGTTCGAGGGCACCTCGCCGGCCCTGCGACGAGGGCCGCTCGCGTTCGGTGCGATGGCGGCGCCGAACGAAGAGGAGATCCACGAGATGATCACCTCCGGCTCCGCCGCCGCCGCTGCGAGCCCGGGGTTCTTCATGACCGCCGCCGCTGCGTGCCGGGGTTCTTCACGCAAGAGGAGACGAGGGCGACGGCAGCCGTGGCGGCGCGCAACGAGCATCGGGAGGATGTTGCCGACGGAAGCCAAGCCGTCGAAGAAGAAGGCGAGGAAGAAGAAGAGCCAAGCGAAGCCGCCGCCAACTCTGTCGAAGGGGAAGAAGAAGAGGAAGAAGGACTCGCCACCGCCGAACCGCGTATCAAATGGACGCCGAAGGAAGAGGAGTGCCTCGCCGAAGCTTGGATGACCGTGTCCACGAACGGCATAATCGGGGCCAATCGGTCGTTCGACACATACTGGTTTCGAGTGAGGCGAGGCGTACGAGGAACGCAAGCTCGTCGATCCCTACTTCAACAAGACGAACATGAACGTGTACCGGGGAGACAAGGCAATGGCCACCCATTGGGGGATCATGCGGACGGCGTGCAGCAAATGGCACGGCGTACGGGAGGAGATCGACAAACGGCCGATCGGCGGCCACGACTTGGAGCAAAGGGTATGATCCGCCGGCCCTACACCACCGAGGTACATCGTCGTTAGCTGACCCGTATCGCCGTGCTCTTTTTTCCCCAGCTGCGCCGAGCTTTGGACATGTACACGGACGACACCGGCCTGCGGTTCAAGTTCCTCAACGTCTACGCCCGGCTCGAGAAGTGCGAGAAGTGGAAGGAAGTTCGCACGTCCCTCTCGAAAAGCAAGACCGAGCGAGTACAACCCCGACGCTCCGCGCCGGCTTGCGCGGCGGAAGGGCGCCCGAGCTCGGCCGGAAGAAGCAGAAAGAGCTCAAACGGACGGACAATCCCGCCGACGGGATGCGGGCGTCGATCGACAAGTGCTTGGGCCGACTTGAGATCGCACGCCGACGGGAGGAACGACAAGTTCGACGGCAGGTGGCGGGAGATGCTCGCCAACCAAGGCGCCCGGATCGCCTCGCCGAAGACGACGGTGGCGGCGAAGAAGAGGAACACGGACTTGGCGTTCCTCATGGGCGGCGGCGACATGGAACCGATGGACGAGGAGACGAGGAATTGGTACCGGGGCCACCGCAACGACATCCTCCGAGCCACTACGTCGTCTCCGCCGGCTCCTACCTCGTCTACCTCACCATCTACCTCGTCGACTGCGGGCTGCTTCGACGTCCACTGCCGCCGCTGCTTCATCGTCGCCCGCCGCTGCTTCGGCGTGTGAGGAACTGGTCCGTCGGACACCGCCGTGCCGGCCGGGACTGCCGACGAGCTCTGTCTCCGTGTAATTTCCCTCCGATCGCCGATCCGTGGCTGATCCTTTTGCTCCTTTTGCCGATCAACTGCCCGTACTTGTAGCGCGGGACGGCGATTTGTTTGAATTTAAACTCTATCCGCCGAACTCCGGGTGGACGACTGGAAATATGGTACTCCCCACGACTTAATTTCGTCCAATCCGGCGATAGTTTCGTCCGGATTTGGGCGTGGGGAGCGCCAACGAGTGGGGATGCTCTTAAGTGCTGCAAGGTAGGCAAGGTGGTGGAGATATCGTTGGTGAACTGAGGAGCAAGTTAGACTCAAAGTTGCTTTTAAAATTATTAGTCAGAACATGCTCGTGCAAGATTCAAAATATAATCGTTTTTTCTTGAGATCCCAAAATATTATCGTTAGTTAGTTAAAAAGGGATCTTGATCTGGAATCTCAGTTTGAAAGTAATGCCTTTTTGAAATTTTAGAACAGTTTTGCATGTCGCTCAGCAAATGTACTAACTGCAACATAGAGGGTGTTCTACTGTCTATCGCATATATGTACACAATAACAGTTACGGTATATTGTCATTCCAGAATAAACTCAATAATTCCTCCGTCATCTCCCCCAACCAAAACCATACTGATCAGAGTCTTATGCACAAAATGGCCTGAAATAACGACCCACAAAACGAACTGCGGATGATAAAGAAAGTGTCACAGGAATCCTCCACTAACAATAACACAATTTTCATCTATCTCCCAAGCAGACGGCGGGTTCGAGTGTTTGCCCCCTTGACCCTGTAGTTAAGTTCGTCGAAGTCCTTCTCTGCATGACCCAAGTCGCTTGTTTGCCTGAAACCAACCAATGTACAAAAGAGCATGTCACGACTTAGCATGTGTAAATCTTACACCCTGAAGCATAAATCAACAATGCTAAAATATAACTACAGAAATGTTCCACTAGATATCGACACTTCTGAATGGTAACTCTGATATTTGGAGAATAAAGTGCTATGGATAAGAAATAAAATATATTTTGTACAACATTAACAAGATAGGGAAAATGCATATTAGGTTGTGATCTGCAAGTAAGAATAGTAAAGTGTGAGGCATTTACCTGCCAATCTCAGATCCCATGTCAACGGCCATGCCTTTCAGCTCCGTCAATATGTCGCTGAGATCAGATAGGGCATCGTCCTGCTTTGCCTTCTCCACCTGACGAGATGAACCAGACCATCAGAAAATATGTAATGTCGACATAGTATCACTCCCGGACATGAATCCAGAACAGGAAATTTGAGGTATTCATAGAAATTCTATGTACCTCAACTTTCTGGAGCCCTGTCATAGGTTCAGATAGGGCTTCTCGTGATTTGGACCGACGTGGACGGCCCGTCAGCCCCAAATTCTGCCTTTGCTCCAAATGGTTGCCCTTGCGTATGAAGGAATCGTCTGCATCCATGCCATTTCATCCGTTCAGTTACAACTTACAAGTAGCATGGAACGGTGACACCAAGTACAATTTGCTCATGCCAGCAATAATCGTTCTTGTAATCTTGTTTAAGATTTCACTGGAAAGAGTTTACCTCTGGTTAGCATAGGACCCTTGATTGCGCCATTCTTCTTGGGCTTCCACGTCTTGGAAAACAAACCTCCAAGATCCCCTAGCAGCTTTTCCCCCTGAAAATAGGTTTGGCAGAACAAAATGCACCGTCACAAACTGGTTCATCTAAGCAAGGAGCAATTCATCAGCATAAACTCGCGACTTCATGTCTCGATTTAAATTATCCTAAGCAACTAGTTCAAACTTCAAAAAAATTAAAAGCAAATAGTAGTTTCTACGAGTTTGGTAATGTGATCTTTTGAGTAAGCGTAGTTCCACGCTTCCAACAGTGATCTTCGTAGTTCAAAAGTAGAAGTTGTCAACAAAATTGGGATAATCAGTTGACAATATATAACTTTTGCAGTCTTGTTCATCTAAGCAAGGATCAATTTATCAGCATAAACTCGCGACTTCATGTCTCGATTTAAATTATCCTAAGGAACTAGTTGCAGCTTCAGAAATTTCCATAGCTAATAGTACTGCTAGTTTCTAATAGTTTGGTAATGTGATTTTTGGGGGTAAGTTTAGTTCCAAGCTTCCAACAGCGATCTTATCTTAGTTCAGACTTCATAAGAAGATGTCAACAAAATTGGGCTAATCAGTAACGATGTATAACTTGGGAGCTCTAGAAAGGAGAAAGCAAGATCCTGTACATACCCTGGACAGATCCTGGTCGATGTCTTGGGCCATGGCGTGGGTGCGCCTGATCTGCTGGCCCTGCTGGTGGACGGTGACGAGGGTCTTGGACGCGGTCTCCCGCATCTCCTCGGCGATCCTGAGGCATCCGTCGACCCGCTGCGTGGTCTCCTCGGCCTTGTAGGCCGCGTAGCCCTCCAGCTCCTGCACGGACTGGCCGTCCACGCCCCCGGAGTCGCGGAAGTCGTTCCTGTAGCGGCTCCTGGCCGCCGCCGACGAGGAGGAGGAGGAGGAGGCGAGCCCCGACGAGGGCCCGGTCCTCTCCTCGGCGCCGCCGGCGAAGAGGGCGCCCCGCTGGTCGGCGGCCGGGATGGGCGCCGAGGAGGCCCGCGCCGGCGGCCTCTGCTGCGTCGCCCCGCCGTCGTCGGAGTCGGAGTCGAAGGGGTTCCGGGAGGAGGAGGAGCCGTGGCCGTTGCCGGCCGCGGCGGTCTTCTTCTTGGACGTGAAGTAGGACCTGGCGCCGCTCATGGCGAAATTCTTGGGGCCGAAGTGCCGAAGCAAGATCGATTCTTGGGACCTGCGGAGGATTGAGGCGCCGTAGAGCTGGTATGGCAGGGCCTGGAGATTGGGCAAGAACGAGGGGGAGGAGGATAACTTGACAGCGGCGGCTATATAACAGTAGTAAGCAGTAGACCTGGGAAGGAAGGAAGAAGAGGTAAAAAAATGAGGACCCGGTCGATTCAATCGCCACCACCTCCTTCTCCCTTTCCGTCTGTGAAGAACGAGTACCAAGACTTCTTCTTCTTCTCCCTGTCTGCCGGGGAGAAGAAGGGGATGGATGGATTGCGAGAGGAAATTAAAGCCGAAAACTGATTACGTGACTGGTGATGGCATGGTGGTTAATTGTTTAGCCGTGTGGAATTGGTTGCCCGTTCACGATACGCATCTCGCAGGAAGCAGACGCGAAGCTCCGGCCGTGCGCGTTGACGCTCGGAAGAAGAGAGGGTGTGGTTCGCGCGGCCGGCGGTCATGGCTTTCTAGAATCGCCAGCCAAGTTGGCGATGCCCATACGCTGACTCTTCTAAGCTCAAACCGTGGCAATCGGTTCACGTTCACCCTCTCCAAATTTTGGATTTATTGGAGATCACACGGATGGATACCATCGAAATCACTGCCTTTTGTGTCGTGCGAGCTCCGACGGAACATATCCCTAAACTCGTACCGAAAATTACGGCATAAACGACAACAATTACCACATGCAACTTGAACATAATAGATGCATTCAACAACATGACGAACATAAACATGTGTTAGCGATACATGTACTCGGAAAACATGTTGAACAGGTAAACATGACAACAATGTACATATCGATCGTTTGCTCACCAAGCTATATATAGGAGGCTCAGTAGTTATGCTAACACGTCCATGATCATCACAAGTGCCTCTTAACCCAAATTTCGCCACACAACATGCGAAAACGTCCATGAGCTCGGTGAGAAAAATGTCCTAAACAATACAAGGCAGTGTTTGAAAATTTCATGACTTTTAAACAAATTAACAAAAAATAAGGAGGAAGAAGGTACTATAGGACCGCTACTGATAGATATCTATGACCAAGTCATACAGAAAAATAAAATAGAAGAAAAAAAAGTGATTAGAAGAGATGGGCTGGCCCATCTACCGATTGATTTGAGCGAGTCGTACACTGACTTGCTATAGGCGAGATATAGTGTCCACGACTAGTAGCACCTCGACCTGAAGAATGAAAGGCCATCAACCGTAAAACTTCACAATCCGATTTTCCTTTTGTTTTATATTTCTCTTAATCAGAAGGCTAATAGTTGGGAAAGCTAGCAGCCATTACGTATAACCGTGCGGGTTTTATTTTCCAAAATGAAATGCTATTTTATCTAGAGTATTCCACCTTCGTAGTTTTAACATGATATATACAATATGTTGGGATCATGTAAACATGACTACATATATGTTTTATATCCTATGAATGATTTAAATATGGGACCATCCTAATAGAACATTTAATTATAATTTTTTTTGTTAATGAGAAGAAACCTGAATAAAAAAAAAAGTTGTGTCCATCTCTCGATGCACAGACCAGAGTTCCTCTTTTCGAAAAAAAATAGAAAGAAACCTCCAAATATTTGGTATATTCTTGGAGATCCTTGATTAGCATCATTATTATTTTTCTCTAAAACCAACATATGTATGCGCAAAAGATTGCATGTAGGTCATTAATGAACTCACAGTAAAGTCCATAATCTACATTACATGTATCATATAAGGACGGCAAAAAGAAAAAAAACAAATAATTTTCCAAACATTAACATGTAAGTAGAAACAAATTTCAGAAAGTAAAATAATATGTATTGCTTAAGACATGCAATGCTATTTAATTTAGCCAATACTTAGTCTTACTGCATAATTCAATTTATAAATATAGAAAAAGGAAACTTATGTGTGTTTTGTAAGGTCTTGCTGGAATTGTAATAAAAAGTGATAGCTACCAAGACGAAAGAAGTCCACAAACCCCCCTCAGGTTTCAGTTTCCAGACAGAGAACCCCTCAGGTTTCAACTGGACCACTTAACCCCCAGATTTCCATTACCAGTTAATTTACCCCCTCATTCCTTTGATGATTGTTTTGGCTGATCTGGAAGCGGTATTAGTATGTATGAAAAAATAATGGAAGCGGCATTGGTCGCACCCGAGCAACTGGTTGAGTCGCGACCTCTCTCTTATGTTCCTTCACCGCCTGGGACAAGCCTCCGCCGCCCGCGAGAGGAGCTGCTGCCGCTGCCCTTGCATACTCCGGCCGTTTTGGCGCGTCTCGGTGGTGAGGGCGGCGGCCGCGGAGGCGCAGGCGATGGAGATGAAGTTGTACCAGTGTCTCGGTGGCGAGAGGGCAGCGGCCGCGGAGGCATATGCGATGGAGGCGGTCGCCGAAGGTCTTTGATTTGGGAGCAGCGCCCCCTGCCACTTCCTGATTTTAGATGATTTGGGCTGAAGAAGAACATATTTTTTTGAGAATTGGAGGATGCCGTGTAGGGTATGGAGAATAGAAGAATCAAAGGTTGAAGAGTAGATTCAAAGTTGTATTGTCTATAATATAGTGAATCAAAGTTGTATTGTATGGATGTCTAATGTCTGTCTGTAATGTACTCATGAATAGAGATCATTTTTCTGTCCATGTGTAAGACTCAATGTAATAGAGGTTACTTTCTGTCCCTGCGTAATCTGTTGCTTCAAGATTTGGAATAACTGATTTCAGATTTTCGTGAAGTGCTACTGTCAGTTGTGATATTGTCAGTTATTTCACCATTGCGAGTAGATAGAAGTGCTAGTGTCGGTTGTGCCTTAGCTCTAGAAAAATAGTGCTACTGTCAAGTTGGTTCCTGTGTAATCTAATCTCCAGGTTGAGTGCTACTGTAAATTGTGCATTGCTTGAATATTTATTTACAACAGATATAACACAGAGTGTTCTTTACAGCATATGACAGTGAGAGTTTTGTCCGTGTTGAAGCATAAGAAAGTTTAAATTTTGACAGCATATTGGCTGCATACGGGTGCTTTTATTGCTGGAATGTGAGACCATATATACACTGATTTGTGACAACAACTTGAATGCATTTATACAGTAAATATGAGATCATATATACAGTACAAGAAAGGTTTACCGTCATATAACAGAATCACAAAGTGATAAAAAAAATGGAACTTCAGTTTGACAAAAGTGACAAAATGCAGACCAAAAAAGTGACAAAACTGGAACTTGACTACTTTTGTCCATCTCCACCTTCTTCATTTCCGTATAATTACCATTTCAACCTCCCATGCTTTGCTACAGATTCTGTCACCACCTCACACATCGGAATTGTTTGACTTCTTGGAATTTTCGAAGATTGGCTAGCTCCATCATATGAGTTCGTCTGCTTCTTCTTTGGCGGAACAAAAATTCTAGGCTCTTGCCTTGGCTGGACATGCCCTGGAGCTTCTTGTTGGTCATGTCCTGGAGCTTGTTTCTTGGCATGTCATGGAGCTTGCTTCTTGATGGTACTTCTCTTGTCAACATAGAGTACATGCTTCTCTTGCAGCTGGGCATGTTGTTTCTGGGTAGAAGAGCTAGCATGCTGTAAACAAACATTGCATGAGTCAAATAAATATTACAAAGATATTGTTGCATTGTAAGAAGTTAAAATAGAGATATTTCTAATATGGGCTGCTTCTCCATCTCTTTTTTCCTACTTCTCTTGGCTGCTTTCTTCTTTTGGGCCTGTTTAGTCACGACATCTGGATTGCCAATGCACTTTCTTTTGTTATGGTTTTCAGAGCCACACATCGAGCATCTCTGAATGCAACTTTTTCTTGAAATTTTATTTCCTCTAGGCTTCTCCTGCTCTTCCCTCCTTCTCTCGGTCTTAGGCCTTCCTGGCATTTTCATTTTAACTGGTGAAAAAGGCCTAGGACTTGTAGCTACTGGCCAATTCTCATTCCCCTCTACTGGTTGCAATACATGGTTGTATACCTGGTCATACACATCTATCATGTAACAAGGAGCAATGTAATCCTCCAAGTCCTTGTGTGCAGTGTAGATAGCACATATAGCATGGCAACATGGCAAACAGATAGATCCCAATATCTACAGCTGCATGTTTGTATTTCCAAGTTAACAACGAACCTTCTCCAAGTCCCTTCCATTACTTCAAATCCTTGAGTGTCGTTGAACAAAACTTGGCAGATGTTTGATCTTTTCACATTCAGCTTTAGTTTCTTGAAAATGTTTGGGAATATTGTACCACACCCACCTTTTGAATTATCCTTATTCTCTGCTATTCTAGCCATCACCTTTCTCCTGATGATTTCCATGGAAGAAATAATAGGAAAAAATCTCGCTCTCATGATTGCATTGTTGAATAACTCACATAGATTATTTTCCACATAATCACAATAGGAACCAAGCCTAAAAAATGCTCTACACCAATGTTCGGGAGCAGTTTTCATCATATCCTTTGCACCCTGTGGTGTCTTCTGTGCTAGCTTGACCCTATTGTAATTGAACTGATCCCTTTCATATGATTTAGCACAAGCCCAAAACATTTTCTGGAATAGCTTGTCTTTGTGACCAAGTCATACAGAAAAATAAAATAGAAGAAAAAAAAGAAAGTGATTAGAAGAGATGGGCTGGCCCATCTACCGATTGCTTTGAGCGAGTCGTACACCGACTCGCTATAGGCGAGATATAGTGTCTCCGACTAGTAACACCTCGACCTGAAGCATGAAAGGCCATCAACCGTAAAACTTCACAATCCGGTTTTCCTTTTGTTTTATATTTCTCTTAATCAGAAGGCTAATAGTTGGGAAAGCTAGCATCCATTACGTATAACCGTTCATGATTTATTTTCCAAAATGCTATTGTATCTAGAGTATTCCACCTTGGTAGTTTTAACATGATATATATGCTATATGTTGGGATCGTGTAAACATGCCTACATATATGTTTTATATCCTATGAATGATTTAAATATGGGACCATCCTACTAGAACATTTAGTTATAAATTTTGTATTGCTAATGAGAAGAAATCTGAATAACAAAAAGTTGTGTCCATCTCTCAATGCAGGGAGCTTCCGTTCCTCTTTTCGAGGAAAAAAAGAGAGAAAGAAACCTCCAAATAGTAGGTATATTCTTGGAGATCCTTGATTAACATCATCATTATTTCTCTAAAACCAACATATGTACGCGCAAAAGATTGCATGTACGTCATTAATTAACTCACGAGTAAAGTCCATAATCTACATAACCATGTATCATATAAGGACATGAAATCAAAAATAAAAACAAATAATGTCCCAAACATAAACATGTAACTAGAAACAAATTTCGGAAAATAAAATAATATGTATTGTTTAAGAGATGCAATGCTATTTAATTTAGTCAATACTTAGTCTTATAGTTGATTCAGAACATGAGGAGATCCTCTTTCTCTTTTATTAACCCAATTTGTTTTCTGCTTGTATGCAACATTAGCCTCAATTGTGCGATAAGTGAGCGATCTTTTATAGTATGTTATTTCATGATATTGATGAATAATTCAGATTAATAGGAAAAAAAGAAACCTATGTGTGTAATTTTGTAAGGTCTTGATGTAATTGTAATAAAAAGTGATTGCTACGACGACTGACTTGAGTTCAGCTATGGTGCTTAGATTTATTTCTATTGAAATTCATTTTGAGCCAAATCAAGCAATAAAAAATGATTATTAGCTAAAGCTACAATGACATTTTTTTGCTTGAAAATAAATGAATGAAGTTGACTTATTGTTAAAAGGATTATAAAAAACATACAACTGAATCCATTATGATAGCATTCCCTTCTTTAATAACAGAAACTCATTAATGTTGGAGTTTGGACTATCGAGATCACCGATACATTGTATGTTTGTTTATCCCCGAGATTTGCTCTCACTAGTTGGAAACTGGGCTTTCGTCCAGGCCTTTTGTCCCGACCCAGTCTGGAGTCGGGACAAATGGCCTGGCAACATCGCCCCGAAACCAGCTGGAGGGCACGGGGCATAAAAATAAAGGAAGTTCCCCAGCAAAGAGCGGTTGCATCCCTGCCAACGCATATGCGGAATTTGCATCAGTGGTACCTTGATGTGTGTAAGGAGAACATAAAATTCATCGTGGCGAATATCCCAGAAGAATATTACTTCCGAAGGGAGGATCTCCATATTGAGATTTCCGAACTCTGGCAGTTATTCAATTTAGACTCTCTCGACAAATCTCTCATGAGTTGTTATTGCTTGTAAGTTGTTAACTACATATAAGTTCTTGTTCATTCAGTTGTTCCTGTTCATTGCATATACTCATTATATCTTATGTACTCTCTTATGCAGACTAAAGATCGATGAATGCAGAATAAAGAAGATAACCAATATTGGGTTTGTTGACCCAGATAAAGTACATCATGACACGGTAAGGGATAAAGCCCAAGAAATGGGGGGAAACCTACTAAGGTTTATAACGGAGCAACATTTCTGTGATTCAATATTGTTTCCTTACAACTACAGGTGAGAGTCTTACTGATCTGTTGTACACATTCAATATTTCTTATTCGATGTTAAGTGTAATTCATGACGTATATATATAAACATGTGCAGTTTCCACCGAATTCTGCTAGACATTCAAGTTGATAAGGGAATAGTTGAAGTAAGAGACCCATTGAGTAGAGGCCTGGAAGGGTTCCGCGACTTGAAGAACTTGCTCCAGAGGTAATTTCAATCATTAATTGACGCGCTATATCTTTCATGAGATATCAATTAATTATATACTCATTCAATCAATCTTTTGCCTGACAGGGTTTGGAGAGCTTTCAAGAAGAACAATACGGGTGACTTTGTAGAGAAGCTAACATTTACTCTTGTATTATGCGCCCAGCAGCCACAGGGGACGAATCTATGTGGATACTATGTTTGCGAGTACATTCACATGTTAACCACTGAGAAGAACGATAATAGATTCAATGTAAGCAATAACATTCACAACTTTAATTTATTATCGTCAATATTTCGTTATCAAGATTGATATAGTCATATTCATCTCATTTTCCTATATAGGTCGAGTTCATGCGGGAGAAGCTCCAACCACGCGAACACCTACTAGAAATTGCGGAGGAAGTGGCGGGACTTCTGATGAGAGAAATGTTAGACGATAAAGGCTTGTTTAGTCAAAGTAAGACCTGGTCATGATCCCCGTGTAATAGTTCGAACAGATGACAGGCTATAGTCCCGGTAGTCGTGAGCTCCATGTATATGTAAGGAGAATCTACGAATAGACTTTTGCTTTGAATATTTGTTTGCTCGATCTATATATAATGAATGAACATGTTCAGCTTGTAGTAGCGTACAAATATATGAAAATTTTATTTTGAATTGAAAAAATGAAATAAAAGGGAAGCGGTGGCAGGGGGTGGCTGCACCACTTAAACCCTAAAGGAGCAGCGTCCTGCGCGCGCCACGTAGAGGGCCTTTTGTCGCGGGCTGTGTTACCACCCGCGATAAAAGGGGGTGTCCCCTGCGCGCCTCACGGTTGCCACGTGGTGGACCTTATGTCGCGGGTGGTAAGCGGGCTGGGACAAAAGGTTGGGCCTTTTGTCGTGCCCCCATTGTCCCGACTGGCCGCCCGCGACAAAAGGCCCTTACGGCCCGCGACATTAGGCCTGTTTTCTACTAGTGTTTGTCCAATAACACAAAATTAGCTAGCTAATTTATCTTTTGTTGAGGTTTCACTTATTCATGAGATGGCTAAGATTGGTTTATAAAAATTACCCGCGAAACTTAGTGACCAAATTTATTCCCGTCTCTCTCTCTCCCTCTCACTACCTCTTCTTGTATTGTCATGTGCCCTCATCATTGTGTTGGTAACTTGTTTCATGGATATTGGGAGGAGCTAAATGAGAGTGCTTGCTACAAAAACAAGAAGTGTGTCGCTCCCTCCTTATTGGAGATTTGGAACAAACATCAGAGGAACCTAGCTACCGAGGAGCTAAATGAGAATGTGTGCTTACTACAAAACAGAGAAGTGTGTCTCTTGCAGCAACTTCTGCCTTGCAAAATGTCGCTGCATACCACGCTGTGCTACATTGAATCATCATGGCGTGCCAGCTGTCATAGCGGGAGCTCGAGCAAGGGTTCTTCCTAGCCTCGATGCCTCGGTCCTTGTAAGAAGGGAGATGAGGAATCAAGGGATGTTGGTGGACAGAAGGTGGGAAGTTGGAGCTCATGCGGGAGGCTCGATGGCAGCTCCGGGGGTGCCTCGTCTCTTCTAGCACTCTGAATAGACAAAGTGAGATGCTGACCTTGAGTCTCACATAATGGGTTGCTAACTTGGAAAAAAGACCAAAATTGGATAATGTGAATGATATGAGTGCCTTTCAAGTGGTTTCAGCTTATGAGAGGGCTTCCAGACCGAAGTGTGGTTCGGGTTTCTAAGTTCAACTCAGCTACAAGTTGAGAGTAGAAAAATATACTTTTCTTCAAATGAACTAGAGTTTGTTTTTCATGACAGTGAACTACAGTTGGGCAAAGGAGCAGTTTCAAACAAAAAAAAAGTTTGACAACCATTGAAGCAAATACCAATTTGTTTGGTACCCTTTGGTCACAATCTAGCTTTCTTTTTTGGATGAGACTAGGCGGCGGCGCCGCACATTTAGCCTTTCGTGCGACGGTTTGGGTAACACCACGGTGTAGTAAAAAAATCCGAAAATCAAGACAACCACGGACTGAGCAGCGCATCCACATGCAAAAAACTGAGCTGGCCCACGTCTTTCAACGCGTGCAGCGGAAAAAAATGACGCACGATTCATGTCGAATCCCCTCCCTGGCAATCGAGCGCTCGAGCAATCACTTTCCATGGCGCGGATGCGCTCGCGGAGCGAGTCAATTCCCTTTTTATCACTTAGTGTTTTAATTGTGTTCACACGTATTCACACTAACAACTTCTATTACTACTTTGCAAGTTGCATGTAGCCAAGAGCGTTCACACTGCATGCATGCGCATGCACAGATCATCTCATGGATTTGCATTTAATGAGCGTTCACACTTTCATAAGCTGTTGCATGCATACACATAGCATCTCACTCTTTTTCTTCAGCACGAGGCAGGCTCTCAATTCTCTTTTTGCAATTCCCTTTTGGTTTTTATTTTCATACGGTAATTCATATTTAATGGGGTCCTTTTGCAATTCCCTTTTTCGGGCCAGTGGTTTTTAAGGGGGAAAATAACGGGTGGGAAGATCCACTTGCAACTCAAATGAACTACCACTTGCTACTCAAATTAAGTACTCGTTTTTAAGTTGTAAGCTAACAAAAGTTGCTAAAATATTCTAAATGAAATTTACTTTTTAGGGTTGCTAGGTATTTATATTTACCGTTGATAAATAACGGGGCACCGGGTTGATAACTTGTAAACAAAAAAAAGAGCCGCTGCATATTTTAAATTAAATTAAATTTTTAGGGTTGATATTTATTTATATTTTACCATTGATAAATAGCGGGTCAACGGGTTGATAGCTTATAAACTAAAAGAGAGTCGCTAAAATATTCTAAATGAAATACTTTTTAGGGTTATTATTTATTTATATTTACAGTTGATAAATAACGAGGCACCAAGTTGATAGCTTGTAAAATAAAATAAAATGTTCGCTAAAATATTCTAAATGAAATACTTTTTAGGGTTGGTAGTTATTTTATAATTACCATTGATAAATAACGGAGCACCGGGTTGATAACTTGTAAACTAAAAAGAGTCGCCAAAATATTCGAAATGAAGTTAGATTTTTAGGGTTGGTAGTTATTTATATTTACTGTTCATAAATAACGAGACACTGGATTGATAGCTTCTAAACTAAAAAAGATTCGCTAAAATGTTTAAAATAAAATTAACTTTGCGGTTGATAATTTTATACATTCACCGTTGATCACTTAAGTACGGAGGGGTTGATTATTCAAATATAAAGTGTTGATAACTTTTAGCCGTAAAAAGTTTGTCAAAACATATCAACATGGGTGCTAGTTTTGAAGATCTCGCCGAGACGGATTTATTGGTGAAAGCGAATCTTAATTTGGAGTTGTCGTTTGAAAGTTAAAACATTTTGAATTTTCAAATATGGAAAAGATTCCGCCGACATCGCAGATTCGTCTATTTGTGCATGCATGCAGAACTTTCCCTCAATAGCCTGCACCAGGTTGATAATTTTATACATTCACCGTCGATCATTTAAGTACGGATGGGTTGATTATTCAAACAGAGGGGTTGATAACTTTTAGTCCGAAAAAAAGTTTCTCGAAACATATCAACATGGGTGCTAGTTTTGAAGATCTCGTCGAGACAGATTTATTGGTGAAAGCGAATCTTAGTTTGGAGTTGTCGTTTGGAAGTTAAAATGTTTTAAATTTTCAAATTTGGAAAAGATTACGCTGACATCAGCAGATTTATCTATTTGTGCATGCATGCAGAACTTTTCCTCAATAGCTTGCACCAGGTTGATAATTTTATACATTTACCGTTGATCACTCAACTACGGAGGGGTTGATTATTCAAATAGAGAGGGTTGATAACTTTTAGCCTGAAAAAAAGTTTGTCGAAACATATTAATATGGGTGCTAGTTTTGAAGATCTCGTCGAGACGGATTTATTGGTGAAAGCGAATCTTAATTTGGAGTTGTCGTTTGAAAGTTAAAACGTTTTGAATTTTCAAATTTGGAAAAGATTTCGCTGACATCAGCAAATTCGTCTTTTGTGTACATGCATGCAGAACTTTCCACAATAGCCTGCACCAGGTTGATAATTTTATACATTTACCGTTGATCACTCAAGTACGGAGGGATTGATTATTCGAATAAAGAGGGTTGATAACTTTTAGTCAGAATTTTTTTTGTCGAAACATATTAACATGGGTGCTAGTTTTGAAGATCTCGTCGAGACGGATTTGTTGGTGAAAACATATCTTAAATCGGAGTTGTCGTTTGTGAGATAAAACGTTTTGAATTTTCAAATTTGGAAAGATTCTCGCTTACATCATCAAATTCGTCTGTTTCTACATGCATAACTTTCCCTCAATAGCCTCCACTACAGTCCAAAATTTGCCAAAAATGAAATTTTTTTTTGGTTGGAAACCGATCGCTTAATCTGTCTCTGGCGCTCGAGCGCTAGCTAGGGCAGCCCGATTCATGTACCACTCCAAAATAAAATATATCACCGAACAACATGTGCACTAACTGTTGTGGAAAAAATAAGCCGTGCTTAAACTAGCAACTACCACTAATTAATCAGGCAAGTATGGCCTAATTAATCGGGCAATTAGATCTAATTAGTCCGGTCATTACCACTAATAAATCGGTCAGTTATTGCAAATTAATCTGGAAATTGGTAAAACATGGCAGCTCCAGCTAATTAATCGGGCAAATACCTATAATTAACCTAGAAATTGGTAAAACAAGGCAGCTCGGCCTAATTAATCGGGCAATTATCACTAATTAATCTCGCAATTTCTCCTAATTATTTCTGATGGCGACCACTCACTCGTACGTGCTCGGCAGCGGTAACAAGAGAAGCCGCCGGAATCTCCAGAAGCACGTTGGGATCAGTTCGTGGTGCTTGTCGAACCTTGGGGAGGGGCGTGTGCATCCCATGGCGGCGCAGAGCTTGCAGAGCAGAGGGGGGACAAACCGAGGAGGCGGGGAGCTCGCGTGGGCGGCGCGGGATCTCCGGTGGAGGGCGGATGCAGTGGTCCGTTGAGGTGTAGGAAAGCTCGGCGGGGTGGTAGGAGCTCAGGTCAAGGAGACGCAGTCGCCAGGTAAGACGCGGCCGCGGGTACCCAGGCGGCGGCCGTTACCGTCGATCTTGCCATGACCAGGGCGGCTTCGGGAGTTCGAGATGGAGCCGGCTCCTCATGTGCCTGGCTCCTTCGGCTCGTCGGCGTGCCTCCCCGCCGCGTGCCCTCCCGGCGGCCTGCCCCGCCATGCTCGGTGGTGACTGTGTCCTCCTCTCTTCATTTCCGGCGTGATCCTGGGTTGTGTGGTGGAGAATAATACTAGAGAAGGGATAAGGCAGACTAGATACAAGGGGACATAGATGTGATTGGTCCCTAAGGAGGCGGTGCACTTTTTTCCTAATCACGAGGCCCGCCGCACGAGAGGCTAGCCATGCGGCACTTATCGGTAGATTTTCGGGTATCGCTCCCTGGAGGCCGACCTTCCCAAAGATCCGGTTAGCTCACGTACGTACGACGCGTGGCATCGTACGAAACGTCTCCCGCGCGCGCCGAGCTGTACTTGCCCGCGCGAGTCCGTCCCGTACTCCCGTCCCGTCCCCGCGTATGGCGCCACCTCCTATACGCGCACGGCCGCGCGCTAGTACGCGCGCTCTCCGCCTCGCTCCGCTCGAGCCAGTACGTGCACGCCCGCGATAGCAAAGCTAGCCAGCTAACTTTCACATGATCAAGTACAAAAAGCGATGCAGCTAGCTCACTACATACAAGTGTATGTCTTCGTTTTTTTTCTTATCAAAACATAGGTACGAGTCGCAAGACACGAAGCAGATGAGTACAGCAGCACACGAAGAGGTAAGATAACTACGCACAACACACGAGTACAATTGAATACACAAGGCGAGTACAAGTACGATCACGCACACGAGCGAGTACGGTCGTGCAGCACGAGCAGAGATACGATCGTGCACACGAAGCGAGCATGACCACACACAACACACGAGTACGATTGAACACACGAGCGAGTACAAGTACAGATCACGCGACGAGCAGGTACAAACGCGCATACGAGCAGGTACAGTCGTGAACACGAGCAAGTACATGTACAGACGTACAGTGCACACACGAGCAGGTACAGTCGCGCGTAAGTACAGGTACAGTCCCGAACACGGGCGAGTATAATTAGCGAGTAAATGGAAAAAATGCACCAAACACACTAAAAACAGAAGTACTTTTCAGTTGAAACACAGGTACAGTCAGGTACACACCACAGGTACAATCATACTACTATTGGAAGTACAAAAAAAAAGTATCTCCAAACCTATCAACATGGGATCTAGTTTCGAAGATCTCGACTCGAGGATCTCAAAAGTGAAAACGGTTCGCAATTTGGACTTACGGTTCTCAAGATATTTCATTTTGAAAAAACGAATCTAGAAGAAAAAGGGAAAAACTGACACAACTCAGTCTTCTCTCTCCTCCCCCATCCCCACCTTGTTTCCCCTTGCGACACGTGGCGAGCAGGGAGACCACTTCCCAGGGATTTTCTGACACCACAGCGCACCACTTGTCGCGTGCGGAGTGAGTTACCTTCCCTTCGCGAAGGTCGGCCTTTTTCTAGAGTTTTCCTAGATTTTCCCTTCTTTTTTTGAGCGGATGGTCAGAGTGAGACATACCAAATGTGCGCACGGCCCACCTTTTCTTTGTAGATGGCTCACATCCCACCTTTGCTTTGAAGATAGCCCACGGCCCACCTTGAAAAGCCTCTTAATACTGCAACTTATTATCTGTGCTCTAATTCTCCATGCTCATGGCCTTTTCGCCCAGCAAAATCACGCCTTCAATCTACGCTCGCGCTATACGTGAAAAGCCAGCTGCGGCGCACAAAAGTCTAAAATCGAGGCGCCGCGCTTGACATGGAAACTGGCAAGTGCGATACCGCATCAGCACGCACAGAACGATTACGGGTTGCATGCAGCACAGCACATCGATCCATCCACGACGTACACTCGCACACGACCGCCATGCTATGCCGGCCGCGGTGTGGTTCGCGCGGCCGATCCGCACCAGCGCCGGCCGGCTGCTCAGATCACGCGCGGCCGTCCACGATGCAGCTCACCGGCCGGCGGTGAACCCGAGCAGAGGATAGCCAGCACTGGACCACGCGTTCACTCAACTCAAACGTAGATGATACATATATACGCCATGCCGTACCAATTGCGCTACCGCTGGTGCCCGGTGACCACGAGCCACAGCGTGCGCTAGGTCCACTCTTCTCTACTCTACCACGGGACATGACATTGCCTGCAAGCTGCAGCCCACAAAGTCCACCTTTGCGATGAACGCTTTACGCATTTCTCTCGTTTCAGCACGTTGCTTGGCTAAATTGGGATGAGGGGCAGTTGCCTCTTCGGGACCCCGGCCGTTGTGCGTTCCGATCGATCATGGGCGAGGACAACGCGTCCACACGTACGTTCGTACGTAGCGGCTCCTCGTAGAACGGCAACATCTCCACCTGCTACATGTATCCGTCGGATGGGAGACCATCATCAAATCAACAGTAACAGTCCACAATTTGCATCTTCTTTTCGTCCTCTCCATCACGCCTTCTTGGGGATCACTGGTGGAAAAGCTAGCATCTCTCCATCACACATAGTACAATCAAATGATGGATTGAGCCGGTTCTTTCGAGATAAACTTGTTCTTCATCGGCATTTTCTTGAAAACGAGAAAATATCCCCACCAAATAAACAAGATAAAATTTGCTACAGGGCACACCATTGCAAGTTGGTGGCTCAAATGTAGAATGCCTCCATCCAAACTGGAAAGCCTTGGCTCGATTACCTTGCCCACCTCTTCGGAGATATAGAACAAGAGGAATGCGCATGTCCTCCACCACCAACAAGCCCACCCCACCCCCCTCCCTCCCGATGGTGTGAAGCCCGCTCGTCGGTGCGAAGAAGTTATGTGAAATAACCGGGAGAATAGAGGCGGTTGTACCCCTATTTTGTTTACTTTCTTGTTAAACTTGTACTTAATTCATAGATTGGGGAAAGGCTTTTGCCAATGCTTCAAAAAAAAAAAAAGGCTCGCGACGGAACCTCAAACAACCTAGCACAAAAAAATAACCAAGACCAAACACTACTACAGAAACATGGAGGAGGCAATATGTCTTGCCGGCTGTTAGCTCAAACGATGGGCCAAATGGCATGGAGGAGGAGGATGTACAAAAGCATATGGTGGTGGGGGTATCTATTGTATTGGAAATGCGTGAAGAAGGTTCGGTGCATCATGTGGGGAGGGGGGGGGGGTCCTTCGAGTATCTCCGCGAGGACCTGTTGCGTGCATGGCTGCGTGCCAAGAAGAAAGGTAAGAAGGGTGGTCGCGCGACATGAAACAAAATTGCTTGGGCAGCCTAGAAAATTTGCGTGTTGTCGTGCTCCAGAAATCCTTTCGCCGGCAATGCCGAGGAATCATAGTACGGCAATGGCATCGCGCCGCCGACGAATTCATAAAAATATTCTTGACCTACTTGTTGACGTATTTCCTCATATGTTTGTAGCTTTCTTCCAGTGAACAATAGATGCCTCATACTTGTCCATCCTTTGAAAGATGATATTTAGTTCTCAAGGTAAAAAATCTCTTCCAAACTTTAGTTCATCTAGAGTATGCCATCTTATGTTCTATCAACATGATATTTATATGGGGTTTTACATATGTTAGGATAGGGTAAACATGACTACAAATATGTGTTGTATCATATGCATGATTTGGATATTGGACCATCATACAAGAATACATTGTTACAATATTTTATTGTTAACGATAACTAAATATCCAATCAATAGTTGACATATACTTTGAATCTTCAATAAATGAACGTATATTGTATTTTGTTGTACAACCAAAACATCTATGCAAAAATAATTTACATGAACCTCGATAATTAACTCACACACTCTTAGATCATTTGTGTTACTGTACAAGTAAATGATCTACATAATCAAATGCAGAACATAATGGTTGTAAAGAATCACATACGAAATACTAACTTATAATTTGAAATAAATCCAGAAAATAAAATAATATGTATTATTATATTAAGAGATGCATTGCTATTTGATTTTTTCAATACTTAGTCTTATAATTGCTCTAGAAAAAGAAGAGCCCTAAACAACTTATCTTTCTTTTGGTGGATATAATAAATGGGTATATCAACGACGTAGTTCTATACCAGAAAACCTGGGTGGTCCACATATGGCGGTTTGGCCTATGGCTCAACCGGGTGGCCTAGTTGCTGATTGACCAAGCCAGAGAGTCCACTCTCTGCGCTAGCATATCCGTATCGACATAGGTACCGGTTAGCTGAATCCTTTCGTGCATGAACAGATGTACCTCATATTAGGATAGAGTTTGCAGTGTCCGACCTAGACTTATCCATATAAACCCTAAATCTTGACTCATTATAAACCGGATCTAGGGAGCCCTTGAGGCATAACTAGTCCTTTCATTGTAATCGTGTACTTGTTGCCCTTATAGTGAATTATTGTAGCATGTAAGATCTTGCCTCCGTTATGAGATCTGAAGTTGATGTACAACCAGCCACCCAGGTTCAAGTCCCCACGGATGCAGAGTTGGGTTCTTATTATTAAAAAAACCACTGTAGGGGCTTCCCCTACCGTATTCCTTTAAAAAAAAGATCTGAAGTTGGGTAACATGTGTCTCACCGTTCCGGTAGCTCCTTGCCGTTCACATCTCTCTTTACTCGCTCTGAGGTACCCTCTATGGTGTACTCGTCGATCACATAATGAGAGTTGGCACCCACCGTGGGGAAAGAGGCACCTGGAGCGCAGATCTGGGCAGGATTCGCCTTCACAAGCATCGGCAACACCGTCACCATCGGGCGCGTCCTCTACACCGATAACATCCTATCGTCCCAAATGATGAGACTTGGTTTTCGACGAGGATAATCCGTGTCCACTGTATCATCGTTCCGATCGGTGTCATCCACATCTTCATCGGCAAACCGACGATCAAGACACAGACACGACGCCAAGACCCACATGGACCCCATTTGAGCTGGATACATTCGAGATTTCCCGCCTTAGATCTGAAAAATTTAAGGCCCATAGAAACCACCCTCTAAGAGGAGAGGTCGGTGGAACACCGATGCAGACCCGCCTTGGATTGCTAGGTGTTTGAGAAGCGGAGGTACAACTTCATTGATTACAATTTTAGTATTTAATTAATCCAAAATATTTATTTCTTGCGATTAGTTCTTTCATATAAACAACACCACTACCATTACCATACTAATTTACTTTTGCATAGCATTTAGTTCACGTCTCACCCTTAGTTCTAATGAATAAGGCTTATTTTTTCTCAAAAAGTCAAACTAAGTAAAGATTGGCCAAACTATTATAAAAATAAATCAACAAATATGATATAGTATAGATACCATATGAAAATGTATTTCATGGTGTATTCAATGATATTGATTTTGTATTTTACATATTAATATTTTTATGTAAAAACTTGGTCAAACTTTACATAGTTTTATTTAAAGAAATAATATAAGCCTTATTAGTTGGAAGGGATGTAATATTGCATTTACTTTACATACTTTGCTGCATATTTACTTTACTTTTTTACCTTATTTTTTAAAATTATAATACGAAACATTGTGCTTCAAAACCATTTGGTGGTGTTGGGGACAAGGTAACACTATTTTGTCTTTTAGGTTGCTAAAAAAAGGAAAGGAAAGTACAATTTTTAGTAAAGTTTCGCCGAGAGTTCGTTATAAAACTTCGAGTCATCCTTGTGAGCAAGAAATCTTTGGTACACCACTTTGCGCTTGAAATCCCAACAAATTGGTACCCTAATCAACATGCCACGTGGACAGAAAACCGCTCAACAGCCGGTTCGAGACCAAACTGCTAGTAAATGAGAGCTTAGTGCCCACTTTTATATTTTGAGATTTTAATGACCAATCCACTAATCTCGGTATAGTTCATCAGCCAACGGTGTGTTCCCTCTTATGAGATTTTGAGTGGGCATTTTAGACCAAAGTGGAGTTTCAGTTTGTATCTTTAGCTCAGCTACATGTTGAGAGGAGAAAAAATAGACTTCTCTCCAAATAAACTAGAAATTGACGAAAGAGCATTTGCAAACACAAACAAATTGAGAACCATTCAACCATTTGAAAACAAGGCCCACCTTTTCTTTGAAGATGGCCCACGGCCCACCTTAAAAAAACTCGTAATACTGCAAACTAATCTGTGCTGGAATTCTCCATGCTCACCGTGTTCATGGCCTTTCACCAGGCAAGATCACGTCTTCAATCCCGTAATCAGTTGTGACGTAGTATACAGTAAACACATTACCTTGTAAATACAGTATTCTACACTCGCGCCGTTCGAAGCAGCTGCGCGCGGCGCCCGACCCCCGTCCGCCCAAAAGTCTAAAATCGAGGCAAGTGCCATGCCGCATCAGCACGTACATCGATCCGTCCACGACGTACACTCACACGCGGGGCCATGCTACGCCGGCCGCGGTGTGTTTTGCGCGGCCGATCCGCATCCGCACCAGCGCCGGCTGCTCAGCCGTCCACGACGCAGCTCACCGGCCGGCGGGCTCCAATCCGATCGAGCAGAGGGTATATGCAGCACTGGACTGGACCATGCGTTCACGCAATGCAACTCAAACGTAGATGATGCATGCACCGTTCCGTACCAATTGCACCACGAGCCACAGCGTGCGCGAGGTCCACTCTTCTCTACTCTACCATGGGGCATGATATTGCAAACCACAAAGTCCACCTTTGCGATGAACGCTTTACGCATTTCTCTCGTTTCAGCACGTTGCTTGGCTAAATTGGGATAAGGGGCAGTTGCCTCTTCGGGACCCCGGCCGTTGTGCGTTCCGATCGATCATGGGCGAGGACAACGCGTCCACACGTACGGAGCGGCTACTCGTAGACTAGCAACATCTCCACCTCCTACATGTATCCGTCGGATGGGAGGCCATCATCAACAGTAAGAGCATCTCCAGCCGTCTCCCCGACGAGGCCCCATGACGTCTTTTTATCATCCGGAAAACGGACCAGTCGCGCCCCCCGGCTCCTCAATTTCGTCCGGATTAGGCCTTTCAGCCGTACGGAGAGCCCAGGCCATCCCCGGCCACCCGGGGAGCGCTCGGGGACTACAGACGGGAGAAAAGCGCGGAAACCGTCTGGTGCCCCCGACCTGTCGACGACAATGGCCTGGATTTCTACAGCAATACCCTCGTCTTCCCGATCTACGGCAATACCCTCGTCTTCCCGATCTACGGCAATACCCTCGTCGAACGAAAGCTTTGAACTCTCAAGTGGTGCAACATAGACATATTATATATAACTCGAATAAACATAAAAAATACATATAAAAACTTTAAAACAAACTTAAACACTACTTCTTCTTCCTAGATGGCCCAAACATTACTGCACTTATATTGCTCCAATAATATTACTGCACTTATATTGCCCAAAACTACTTGATGATGTATAATGATTAAGTTCCCTCGTGAAAACCAGTGCCCTCACCAATCAACAATTTAGCACTGCTTTAAGAACCTGCAGAGAAATAAGACATTAGACAATATTTTGAAGATATAACAGACGAGTCCAAGATGATTTGAAATACTATTTTAATATGCATAATAAGCCAATCTTTATTTGATATCACGGTTAACCACAATATGACGAGGGTAAGGTAGAATTCGTGCCAGGTCAAACGGAATAAACATGACTCTAAATGTATTTGACAACCACAAGGATTGCATGCTAACGAACAACAAAGCATGTATAAATAGCAAATTCGCACAGATTTCGAAAGGCAACATACACCATGTCTAAGACTTATAATAAGTGCCTTATTCCTGGTAATTAACAGTGATATAACAAAGCCATTATATAGCAGATCCACGACACTAGTTCCATGGGTAATCTGTTCTTCAAGGCTAACATGTTCATTGTCAATTAGAAGTTAGAAAGCTTTGGCAATAGAATCCTAATTCTAATTGCAACCATTTTTTCAAAGGCTAATCAATCAAAACGCTAGATCCTGAATTGGTAGTCAGAAACCAAGTGCCGGTGTGTTCATTGGCAATCATCATCTATGAAAAGGAAAAACGTAAATTACTATAGCACGTGATTTGGTAGTGCCAGATAGTACTCTCAATGAATTCAAAAGGTTTCGAATCAAAAGGTTCAAAGCCGAACCTCCCGAATCAAGAGCCCCGTATGGCCGTATACCACCTCCCGGACCTAACAAAATCCCCATTCAAACCCTAAAAAATCAAGCGAATCCCGAAACGTTTCGAATCAGAACTACCAAAACCCTATCGAACCCACGTTAGGAATCCGAAATAAACTCGAACCAAAACAAGGTCGAACCCTAGATCGCTCACCCTTACGTCCCCATCTTGTGTGGCCGGCTGGTGAGGTAGTGCTTTACCAGGCCCGACGTCGACAGGTAGAGTGATCTGACCGCGATCCACGGGGCGGCCAACGCACTCGGGAACCCGAAAGAGATGGCTACGCGATTCTTCAGCGCCCGGTACAGGATGAGCGTCGGGTAGAACACGGCGATGGCTAGTCGGATTGACAGGGTCGAATTGCCAGCGACCGCAACAATGGCGCAGCCAACCGCGCAATACTCGGCGATCCGAGCAACAGATGCAAGGGAAGCCATCCCGGATCGATTGGATTTTTTTCTAGCTCGATCTCTTCTCGCAGGAGGGTTTGTGGTGGAAGCTTGCGGCTGCGGCTGGTATAAAAGGGTTTCGTCAGCTTGGGATTGGGATTGAGATCGGGATCGGGATCGGGCTCGGGCTCGGGCTCGGTTTTCCGGACTTCACGCATCTCAATTCTCAAAGCAACAGCACCCCTGTCCACGTAGAAACAATCGCTCGATCGCACGAGCCCCATCTCCATGGCGTAGAGAACAGCTTGGAGCGGAGAGAGGCCATCCGGCATCACCGCACCTCCGTCGCCGCCTCTTCTCCTCGCAGGACAATCCTGCTTCACCGCCACCGCCTGGCTTGTCCTTGTGCTGCATCTCTCAGGCTCTTGGAGGCGACGGTCGACGGAGGCGGGGCCAGCGAGTTGCCTGAGAGCTGCCGTCGCAAAGCCTGGGTCGGCGAGCCGAGCGCGAGCAGCGGCGGTGCCGCGGCGGTGTTCGCAGAGGCTGGGACGGCAAGCAGTGCGCGGCGGCGGCGAGCAGAGCGCGAGCCGGCGAGCAGTGCATGGCGGCCGCGCCGAGCAGAACGCGAGCAGCAGCGGTCGCAGGAGCTAGGGCGGCGAGCGCCGCGGCGCCTGTGAGGAGAGTGCGAATAGCGGCGGCGGCGCACGTAGAGTCTGGGCCGGCGAGGCGTGCGTTGCGGCGAACTGAGTGCGAGCCGGCGAGCTGTGCATTGCATGGCGGCGGAGGCGAGCAGAACACGAGCAGCAGTCCGCAGCTTGCAGCTTCTTTTCTTCCTCTCCATTTCGCCTTCCTTCTTAGGGATTACAGGTGGATAAGCTAGCATCTGTCTATCATACATACAATCAAATGATGGATTGAGGCGGTTCTTCCGAGGTAAACTTGTTCTTCATCACCTTTTTTTTTTGGAAAGGAGAAAATGTAGGTAACCACAACCATATATCATACTGTATTTAGAAAAACAAGAGAAAATTTGCTACGGGGCACACCAAAATATTGGATGCCTCCATCCAAACTGGAAAGCCTTGGCTCGATTATCTTGCCCACCTCCTCGCTGGTCCGAAGAAGTTGAGTAAAATAACCGGAATAGTAGAGGCGGTTGTACCTCTCTTTATTTTACTTTCTTATCAAACTTTTACTTAATTAATAGATTGGAGTAAAGCTTTTACCCATGCTTCAGAAAAAAAATATGACTCAAACCTCGAACAACCTAGCACAAAAAAAAATGACCAAGACCAAACACTAGTACAGAAGCATGGAGGAGGCAATATGTCTTGCAGGCTATTAGCTAGCTCAAACGATGGCCCAAGCGGCATGGAGGTGGAGGACGTACATAAGTATATGGTGGCAGAGGTGTCTATGGTGTTGGCAAGGCATGAAGATTGAAGAAGGTGGCGGTGCATCGTGTGGTAGGGGGGTCCTTCTAGTCTCTCTGTGAGGATAAGGTGTGTGCATGATTGCGTGCCAAGAAAAAAAGATAAGAAGGGCGGTCATGCGACAAGGAACATGGTCGTTTGGGAAGCCTAGGAAAAAAAATTCGGAGATATTGCCGAGGCATATGGCTCCGGAGACAGCGTAATTGCTGACAATGCAGAGGAATCATAGTCTAGCAGTGGCATCGCCACTACCGACAAGTTCATACAAGTTTTCTGCGACCTGCTTGTTGACGCATTTCCTCATAAGTTTGTAGCCTTCTTCCAGCATACGTATCCATCCTTTGAGAGATGAGCTTAAGTTCTCAAGGTAGAAAATCTAGCATCTATTTGATTTTAACACATGTGATTTTCTCTGCCAAACTTTAGTTCTATATATTCCATCTAGAGTATGCCATCTTCTGTTCTATCAACATGATATTTATATGGGATTTAACATATATGTTAGGATAGGGTAAACATGACTACAAATATGTGTTGTATCATATGCATGATTTGGATATTGGACCGTCATACTAGAATACATTGTTACAATATTTTATCGTTAACGATAAGTAAATATCCAATCAATAGTTGGCATATACTTTGATTCCTCAATAAATGAAGCTATTGTATTTTGTTGTACAACCAACACATATATGCAAAAGAATATTACATGAACCTTGATAATTACCTCACACACTTTTCGATCATGTGTGTTACTCTACGAGTAAATATGTGTGTTACTCCACGAGTAAATGATCTACATAACCATATGCAAAACATGGCGATGGCAAAAAAAAAAATCAAAATACTAAATTACAATTAGAAACAAATTCAAAAAATAAAATAACATGTATTATTATATTAAGTGATGCATTGCTATTGAATTTAGTCAATACTTAGTCTTATATTGCTATAGAAAAAAGGGAGCTGATGAGATACTGAAAAATTTATCTCTTTTTGGGGATATACTAAATGTGTATACCCACGACGGAGTTCTATACCAATAACTTCGGGTGGTCCACAGATGGTGGCCCAACTAGGTGGCCCAGTTGCTGATTGACCAAGGTGGAGAATCTAGTCTCGGTGGCGCTAGCCAGATCCGTATCAACATCGGTTAGCGGGCCCATCCATGCACATCAAGATGTACCTCTCCATATAAGCCCTAGATCTTGGATTTTTTTATAAGCCGGATTCATGGAGCCCTTGAGGCAGAACCAATCTTCTCATTGTAATCGCCTACTTGTTGCCCATTTAGTGAATTATAGTATCACATAGGATCTCGCCGCCGTTGTGAGTTCTAAAGCTAGATCACTTGTGTCTCACCATCCCGGTAGCTCCCTGCCTTTTGCCCACCTCACTCTTTACACGTCATGAGGTACCCTCTGTGGTGTACACGTCGATCACACAACGACAGTTGGCGCCCACAGTGGGGAAAGGGGTGACTGGACCACGGATCCGGGCACGATTTGCCGTCACAAGCATCGGCAACACCGTCGCCATCCGGCGCGCCCTCTAAACCGACAACATCCCCATTGTCCCTAACGACGAGACTTGGTTTCTGATGAGGAGAAGCCCCATCCACTGGACCATTGATTGTTCCGATTGGTGGCAACCACATCTTGATCGTCAAATCGACGATCAACATGCTGACACGAATCCAAGATCCACATGGACCACCTTTGAGCTCGATACATTCGCGCAAGATCAATCTACGCAGGACCCCCTAGGGCCTGATTGGTTGCCCACAATGTCATTTCTCGCATGGCCGGAAATGAAAATGGGTTGTTTGATAGCCCACAACGAAAATATTCCTTGCATCACAGGAACTTTAAAGCAGCCAAAAAGTTGGCCCAAGAGGAACGCTCGAATCGACCTTAGGTAAACTTGGCACTAATCTGCATCATTTTAATCCTCCCCGATCGGTTGGAATATGATGAACACGAAAAAAGATGAGTATTGGTGTTACAAATCAATTTCCATGAACGGTTTTTGGTTTCGTGGAGTATTTGAATGGCAATTTTGTTTCCTGTTTGAAGCTTTTTTGGCCGAATTTAGTCAAATTCGTCGTAACCGTTGGCGTGTTTTAAAATTCCTTCGACGAGTATCTTCATCTCACAATCGCCATGACTTTTGTGTTCATAGCTTTAGGTACTAATTGAAACCATTACTCTTTGAATTAGCAATTTGAGCTTTACTAATTTTTTTGCAATAGGACTTAATCATTTCTTGATTCTTTAACAATACGACACCAGTCCGTAAAGTTCGTTTCAAATTTATCAGTTTTCATTATCTCAATTATAAGACTAGCGCATGGTAGATAACGGATGCCAATTCTATAAAATTAATTTAAAATACAATTCAGACTATGTTCAGGATAATTAGTTCAAGTTTTAATCAAATTACTATTGAACTCCCACTTAATTCAACATCCCTTGTAATTTTTTAGTGGCACACGATCCAAATTCACTACACAAGGTCCGATCATCACGTGAGATGATGTAGTTTCAGTGGTGAACATCAACATGTTGATCATATCATCTATATGACTCGTGTTCAACCTTTCGGTTTCCTGTGTTCCGAGGCCATGTTTGTACATGCTAGGCTCATCAAGCAAACCCAAATATTTTCACGTGTGCAACATGGCTTACACCCTTTGTATGTGAACATAGAATCTATCACATCCGATCATCCCGAGATGCTTCAAAACGACGAACTTTTTCAACGGTGCATACTAGGGGAGAACACTTTATTATCTTGATATTTATGTGAGGGATCATCTTATAATGCTACCGTCACAATCTAAGAAAAATAAGATGCATAAAATGATTAACATCACATGCATGGATAATGTGATATGATATGGCCTTTTCTTCTTGTGCCCATCTCCAAAGCACGCGAGCATGATCTCCATCATCATCAGCATTGTGCCAAGGTCCGTGGCGCCGCTTCATGGTTGTCCACCATCCATAACAACTATTACAACTACTAAATCATAGTAATGAAATAAAGCTATTTTATGGTGATTGACACGCAGGTCATGAAACAATAAAGACAACCATTAGACTCCTGCCGGTTGCCATATTACAATAAGGATCATCACTTACATCAAATATAAACATAATCACATAATGACGATATCACATCACATGCCCCTGCAAAAACAAGTTAGACGCCTCTAATTTTCTTTGCATATTTTACGTGGCTCGGGGCTTTCGAATAAGATCCGATCTTACCTACAAACAAGAGCCACAACGCTGATACAAATGTTGTCAAGTGCAGATTTTAAATTGGATCGTAACTATGGTGGGAGAGACAGGCACCCGCAGAGCCACTTATGCAATACAAGTTGCATGTCAAGCGTGGAGCAGGTTCCATGTGCGTGGACATGTAAGGTTAGCCCGGGCCGCTTCATCCCACCATCCCGCAAGGTGCAAAGTACACGAAAAGCAAGTAACGACAAAATCATCAACACCCACAAAACCATTGTGTTCTACTTGTGCAACATACCTACGCATAGACACGGCTTTGATACCACTATAGGGTTTGTTGCATGGAAAACAAATATTTTCGACCGCAAAGACGAATAAATCCAAGATCCAATCTATGGAAAAAGCCAAGATCTAATCTATGAGATCATAGCAACTAGATAGATGAGAAACTAACCCTTGAAGATCCAAAGCCTTAACGAGATCTGATCTCGTGGTTGATGAAGAGGTTCCTTCCGGTGCTGCAATCCAGCAGCACTTCTGTACATGGTCACACATACGGTGTCGATGAAGACCTTCCTCTCCCTGTTCCAGCAGGCAGCGGAGGTAGTAGATCCCCTCGGAATCCTAGCAACACGACGGCATGGTGGTGGTGGTGGAGGAGAAATTCCTGCAGGGCTTCGCCAAGCCTGCGCAGGAAGAAGGAGGAGGGAGAGAGGTGGCGGCTAGGGTTGGAGGGAAGGGGTGGGCTGCGCCCCTGCCCCCTCCCCTCTTTATATAGGGGAGGGTCGGCCAAGGCTGCCTTGGCCCCTCCTCCAAGCCCTAGGGCCTGCGCACAAAGGGTGAAGGGGGGAAACTTGCCCCCCAAATCGTCCCCTTTTAGGGTTTCCCCAAACCCTAGGGGGGTTTGGCCGACCTGGGCCTTGAGGCATGGTGCGCCTTGCCCATTAGGGCTGGGATGCACCCCTCGGCTCATGTGGCCCCTCCCGGGGTCATGGGTCCAACAGTGGCCCCTCCGGAACCTTCTAGAAACCCTTCGGTTTTCCACCGGAAAACTCCCGAACTTTTCCGAACGCCGGAAAATGAATTTCCTTATATGAATCTTATTCTCCGGACCATTCCGGACCTCCTCGTGATGTCCTGGATCCCATGAGACTCCGAACAATATTCGGTCTCCATCTCATATTCCATATCTACTAAACAACATCGAACCTTAAGTGTGTCACCCTATGGTTCGCGAACTATGTAGACATGATCGACACGCCTCTCTGATCAATAACCAATAGCGGGACCTAGAGATCCATAATGGCTCCCACATATTCAACGATGACTTCGTGATCGAAAGAACCATTAACATACGGTACCGATTCCCTTTGTAGAGCGATACTTTACTTATCCGAGGTTCGATCATTGGTATCTCCATACCTAGTTCAACCTCGTTACCGATAAGTACTCTTTACTCGTACGGTGATATGTCATCCCTTGTGACCTAGTCACATGCTTGCAAGCTAATTTGATGGCATTCCACCGACAGGGCCCACAGTATATCTATCCATCATCAAGATGGACAAATCCCACTCTTGATCCATGCGCTTAAACTCATACTTTCAAAACACTTAATGCCACCTTTATAACCACCCATTTATGAAGTGGCGTTTTATGTCATCAAAGCATCTATCCGGTGTAAGTGATTAACACAATCTCATGGTCGAAGGATTAGGTTACCACGTATTGAAAGCTTGTAGCAAAACAAACTTAATAAATTGATCATATGCTATGCTTAATATGGGTGTCTGTCCATCACATCATTCTCCTAATGATATGATCTTGTTATTAATGACATCCAATGTTCATGACCAGGAAACCATGATCATCCCACAGTATATCTATCCATCATCAAGATGGACAAATCCCACTCTTGATCCATGCGCTTAAACTCATAATTTCAAAACACTTAATGCCACCTTTATAACCACCCATTTATGAAGTGGCGTTTTATGTCATCAAAGCATCTATCCGGTGTAAGTGATTAACACAATCTCATGGTCGAAGGATTAGGTTACCACGTATTGAAAGCTTGTAGCAAAACGAACTTAATGAATTGATCATATGCTATGCTTAATATGGGTGTCTGTCCATCACATCATTCTCCTAATGATATGATCCTGTTATTAATAACATCCAATGTTCATGACCAGGAAACCATGATCATCTTTTAATCAACAAGCTAGTTAAACGAGAGGCTTACTGATGAGCGCAGATTGCACACCCTTGGGGAACCCCAAGAGGAAGGTATGATGAGCACAGTAGCAAGTTTTCCCTCAGTAAGAAACCAAGGTTTAATCGACCAGTAGGAGAAAGGCGTGACTTCTGAAGGTGTTGCGAGCTGACTTGTGGCAGGGTGCACTACCGGCGTCAGGAACAACGTGGAACCTGCACACAACACAACCAAAATTCTTTGCTCCAACTTACAGCGAGGTTGTCAATCTCACCGGTTTGGGTGAAAACAAAGAATTAACTGTATAGTATGGAAAGAGATGTTTATTTGCAGTAAAATTAAAGAGAACAGTGCTTGCAGTAAGTAAATAGAACATGATGATTTTATTAGTGTAAAATAAAGGACCGGGGTCCATAGTTCACTAGAGGTGTCTCTCCATAAAAATAAATAACATGCTAGGTGAACAAATTATAGTTGGGGAATTGACAGAATAAAGACCATACATGACAAGATGATTACTATGAGATTCGTTTGGGCATTACAACATAATACATAGACTATAATCCAACTGCGTCTATGACTAATAATCCACCTTCTGGTTATCGTTCGAACCGCTTCTAGTATTAAGTTGCAAGCAACAGATTATCGCATTAAGCAATATGTGTAAAGTAAACAATAGAAATATCATTAGACAAAACATTGATGTTTTCTCCCTAGTAGCAACAACACATCTACAATCTTAGAAGTTATTGTCACTCTTCCATAAAACTAGAGGCATGAACCCACTATCGAGTATAAATACTCCCTCTTGGAGTTACAAGCATTTACTTGGCCAAAGCCTCTACTAGCAACGGAGAGCATGTAAGATCAACCATAACATATGACAAGTATATAATCGATCTCAACATAGTATTCAATATTCATAGGATCCCAGCAAACACAACATGTAGCATTACATAAAGATGATGTTGATAGTGATAGGCAGCTCACAAGATCTAAGCATGAAGCATAAATTGTAGAAGACAACCATCTAGCTACTGCTATGGACCCGTAGTCCAGATATGAACTACTCACGCATCACTTCGGAGGCGCGCATGGCGATGTAGAAGCCTCCGGTGATGAACTCCCTCTCCAGCAGGGTGCCGGGAAGAGCTTTAGAACCCTCCCGAGCTAGGGTCGGCAATGGTGGCCGCGACGGAACGTTTCGTGGATGGAGGCTCAAATATTTAGGTTTTTCCCGAGATCATGAATAAATAGGCGGAAGGGAAAGGTTGGTGGAAGCCTGGGGCCCCCCACCACCCCATGGCGCGGCCAGGGCTTGGGCCGTGCCAAGGGCAGGTGTGGCCGCCCTATGGCGCCTCTTCGTCTCTCCTCTAGACTCCATCTTCGTTACGGTAAAATAAGAACTTCGGCTTTTGTTTCGTCAAATTCCAAGAATATTTCCTCTACAACTTTTGTGAAATACAAAATAGTAGAAAACAGGGAACTGGCACTGTGACATCTTGTTAATAGGTTAGTGCCGGAAACTGTATAAAAGTGCAACGAAGTGTGAACAAAAGATATAGAAATGGGTGTAAAACAAACATGGAGCATCAAAAAATATAGATACGTTTGCAACGTATCAGCATCCCCAAGCTTAACTCTTGTTCGTCCTCGAGTAGGTAAGTGATAACAACAATAATTTTTTAGGTGACATGAAGCCAACACAATCTTGATCAAGTTATTGTAAAAGCATGGTGAGCTGGGATCTAAGTACTCTAAACATAGGCATGATAGATATAATTCTAACAATAGAACTTAGCAATTATGTTACAACATGAGAAGTAACTCAAACAAAGGATCATGAATAATTGTGCACTGAAAGCAACTGTTTGTTTATGAGCATTGAGAAAACATAGCAAAGTGGTACTCAACTTGTCCTTTATGAAGTAGCAAAACATAAATGCAAGGACACCTTTAAAGTTCAAAGAGTGACTAGATACAAGTAATTTGAGAACAAGCAATATCATAATCATGAATCAATCAATAATAAATTTTGGGACTATTTATATTATACTCAGAATGACAACTATTCTCTCTTAATTGGTGCATAAACCAAGAAGATGAAGACTCAACATAAAAGTAAAAGAAAGGCCCTGCTGATGGCGTGTGCTCATCGTATGCGGACACGCTGTTGGGGAACCCCAAGAGGAAGGTGTGATGAGCACAGAAACACGTTTTCCCTTAGTACGAAACCAAGGTTTAATCGACCAGTAGGAGAAAGGCATGACTTCTAAAGGTGTTGCTGGCTGACTAGTGGCAGGGCGCACTACCGGTGTCAGCAACAACATGGAACCTTCACAAAACACAACTAAAGTACTTTGCCCCGACTTACAGTGAGGTTGTCAATATCACCGGTTTGCTGAACACAAAAGATTAGACGTATCGAATGGAAGGAGATGTTTGCAGAAAGTAAACAGAACAGGATTGCAGTTGAATTTATCAGTAAAGGAAATAGGACCTGAGTCCAGATGTCACTAGAGGTGTCTCTCCATAAAGAAATAGCATGTTGGGTGAACAAATTACAGCTGGGAAATTGACAGAATATCGACCATACATGACAAGATGATTATGATGATATTTGGTATTGGGCATTATAGCATAATACATAGACCGTAATCCAACTACGTCTATGACTAATAATCCACCTTCAGGTTAGCGTCCGCACCCCTTTCAGTATAAAGTTGCAAGCAACAGACTCTCGCATTAATAAATGGTGTAAAGTAAACAATATAATTACTCTTGGATAAAATATTGTTGTTTTCTCCCTAGTAGCAACAGCACATCTACATCCATAGAAGTTATAAAGTCACTCTCCCAGGAAACTAGAGGCATGAACCTATTATCAAGCATAAATACCCCCTCTTAGATTCACAAGTGTCCACTTGGCTAGATTTTCGACTAGCAACAGAGAGCATGCAAGATCACAAATAACATATGATATGAATATATAATCAATCTCAACATAGTATTCAACATTCATCGGATCCCAACAAACCAAACATATAAGATTACATAAAGATGATCTTGATCATGTAGGGTAGCTCACAAGATCGATACATGAAGCACAAGGTGGAGAAGACAACCATCTAGCTACTGCTATGGACCCATAGTCCAGGGATGAACTACTCACGCATCACTTCGGAGGCGGGCGTGGCGATGTAGATGCCTCCAGCGATAATTTCCCCCTCCGACAGGGTGCCGGGAAGAGCTTCAGAACCCCCCCGAGATGGGTTCGGCGATGGCGGCCGCGATGGAACTTTTTGTGGATGGAGGCTCGGGTATCCAGGGTTTTCCCGAGAAGGTGTATAAATAGGCGGAGGAATTAGGTCGGTGGGGTGCCTGGGGGGCCACACCATGCCTTGGCGCGGGCCCAGGCTTGGCCGCGCCAAGGGCAGGTGTGTCCACCCTGTGGCACATCTTCGACCCCCTCTGGACTTCTTCATTTCGGTAAAATATTGACTTCGGCTTTTGTTTCGTCCAATTCCGAAAATATTTCTTGTACAACTTTTCTGAAATACAAAAACAACAGAAAACAGGGAACTGGCACTGTGACATCTTGTTAATAGGTTAGTGCCAGAAATCATGTAAAAGTGCAATGAAGTGTAAGCAAAACACATATGAATTGGTGTAAAGCAAGCATGGAGCATCAAAATTTATAGATACGTTTGAGACGTATCAACATCCCCAAGCTTAACTCCTACTCGTCCTCAAGTAGGTAAGTGATAACAAAATGATTTTTGAGGTGACATGAAGCCAACACAATCTTGATCAAGCATGTAAAGCATTGTGAGCTGGGATCTAAGTACTCTAACATAGGCATGATAGATATGATTCAATAGAACTTAGCAACTATGTTATAACATGAAGAGTAACTCAAACAAAGGATCATGAATAATAGTGAATTGAAAGAAACAATGTGTTTATGATCATAGAGTAAACATAATAAAGTGGTACGCAACATGTCCTTATGGAATAGCAAAACATAAATGCAAGGACACCTTCAAACTTCAAAGAATGACTAGATACAAATAATTTGAGAGCAAGCAATAGCACAATCATGAATCAATAAATAATAATTTTGGGACTATGCACATTGCACTAAGAATGACAACTATGCTCTCTTACTTGGTGCATAAAGCAGAAGGTGGAGACTCAACATAAAAGTAAAAGAAAGGGCCATCGTAGAGGGAAGCAGGGATTACCCATGTGCTAGAGCTTTTTATTTTATAAGCAATATAGCAGTGTTCAAAATATTTATTTTGAGAGGTGATACTCATGTCAATGGTAGTGATAAATAGTATGGCTTATGCATAATTACTTCCTATAAGTTTGCTTGCCTCATGCATAATATACCAGTAGTGCTCACACCTTGTCCTAATTAGCTTGGACTTCCATGGATTTTCATCGCATACATATGTTTTAACCAAGTGTCACAAAGGGGTACCTCCTTTACTACTGTACAAAGGTCCTAGGATATGAATCTCATTTGATTTCTCAATTTTGATGAATCTTAACTTTTTGGACATCCATACGGGGAAAGCAAGGACAACAGATATTTGGACTTTTGCCCAGCTGAAACTTTCACCATGTGAACATGGCTTTAGTTGGCGGCCCAATGTTCCTCTCTAACAATATACATACTCCAATCTTTGCAACTGATGGTAAATCTCCCTTACTTCAAACAAGATGAACATGCATAGTAATTCACATGATATTCAACAAAAAGCATATTGATGGTGTTCCCCATGACATCATGGTTATCACACAACAAGCAACTTATAAGAACTAAAAATGCATAAGACATAATACTTACCGCAATAGTTTTTAGACTACTTTCCCATGAGCTATAATTTACACAAAACAGGTGATTATTTTTGAAGGTTTAAAGGTAGCACACAAGAAATTTACTTTGGAGTGGCAGTAAAATACCACATATAGGTAGATATGGTGGACACAATTGGCAACTTTGGTTTTTGGTGGTTGGATGCACGAGTAGAGCTCATACTTAGTACAAGCGAGGGCTAGCAAAAAGACTTGAAGCGACCAACTAAGAGAGCAGTAATGGCCATAATCATGCATATCGACAAAATATTATAAATCAAAGCATAAAGTGATATTACAAGTCAAAAACTAAATGATCATAGAGGCTTTAGTTTACTGGTTATAGTCATAACATGTTATAAGCATGCGCTAAGTCAACTCAATAAAGCATCAAAGGAGAATACCACAATACTATGCTTTTCTGATAGAAACAACACATGATTCTTTAAATGAAACACTATGCACTCTCAGACATTTGAAACAAGTCATTCTAAAACAATAAATACTAAGCATATGCCAATAATAACATCCAACATGACATGCCACAGTCTAGACAAGCTTCCATTTGCATCACTATAGTCATGAAATATTTTACTCGTATCCAACACCAATCAACTTATTTGAAATAACTCTCAGAGATAAAATACATTATGGACCAGAGAGCTAATCATACTTAAATAATGAATACTAACAAGCTCTGAACAAAATTCAAGTGAAAGAACAAGAGCTAAACGCAGTACCAGAAAACTAGAACACTCGCACAACAATAAGAGCGAAAACTAGAGCGTTCTATGCAATTAAAAAGGAGCGGGTCTTTCTCCAAAACAAATGTGCCGAGATCCAACATATGCTATAGAAAATAAAACAGAACAAAACAAAAACAAAAATAAAGATGCTCCAAGAACAACACATAGCGTATGAAGCAATAAAAATATAGCTTATAGAATGATGACATGTTGCTTTGTTGATGAAGAGGGGATGCCTTGGGCATCCCCAAGCTTTGGCGCGTGTACCTCTTAAATATGTCTTTCGGGTGCAGGGGCATCCCCAAGCTTAATCTTTTGTCCATTCTTCATCTCATCACATCATTCTTCTCTCTCTACACTTGAAAACTTCCTTCATACAGAAACTTCACACAATTCTTTATTAGCAGCATTAGTACAGTCAAAATAAACAAATCCACTTGTGTTCAGTAATAACATATATCAAACATATATTAAAGCATAAGATACTGTTGCAACCTTTTAAAAAGCTTTTTGATCAAAAGAACTCAAAAAGAAAGAGATTTAAGAGGCAAATGCAAATAGTGCAGAAATCTGTCAAAACAGAACAACAGGTAAAGATCGATTTTATTGAAAATCCTCTATTGCTTATCTCGAAAAGTGGTCAACTAACGAAAGTTATATAATAACCAGGTCATATGCATAAAAACTTACAGCTCAAAATTCCACTCTGGCTATTTTTACGAATTTTTATGGTAACAACACGGAATCTGTTTTCAGGACAGCAACTTTCCCAAACATTACTTCCTTCTTATTAGAGGCTATTCTTGGCACAAAAACGAAATAAAAATAATAAGGAGCGGTCATTACAGTAGTAATAACTTCCTAGACTCAACAAAAAGAAACCTACTGTAAATAAAGTATGGGTTGTCTCCCGTAAGTGCTTTCTTTAACGCCTTTCAGCTAGGCACAGTAAAAATGCGAGCATCAAGTATTATCAAGTGAAGAAGCATCAACATCATAATTTGTTCTAATGATAGAGTCATAAGATGACTTCTTTATATTTATAGGGAAGTGTTCCACACCTAACTTGAGTGGGAATTGATATTTAATAATCTCATCTCTCATATCAATAGCAGCACCAACTGTTCTAAGAAACGGTCTTCCCAATATAATCGGACAAGAAGCATTGCATTCAATATCCAAAACAACAAAATCAGCGGGGACCAGGCTATTGTTAACCATAATAAGAAAATTATCAACTTTCCCCAAACGTTTCTTTGCAGCAATATCAACAAGACGAACATCCAAATATCATTTTTCTAACGGTGGCAATTCAAACATATCATAGATTTTTCTAGGGATAACAGAAATACTTGCACCAAGATCACATAAAGCATTGCAATCAAAACTGTCTATTTTCATCCTAATGATGGGCTCCCAGCCATCTTCTAACTTTTTAGGAATAGAGGCTTTGCGTTTTAATTTGTCCTCACTCATTTGCATAAGAGCATTTGTCATGTGCTTTGTAAAACCCAGATTTATAGCACTAGCATTAGGACTTCTAGCAAGCTTTTGTAAGAACTTAATTAATTCAGAGATATTGCAATCATCAAAATCAAACTCATTTTTATCAAAGGTAAAAGGAATCTTGGCTCCCATACTCCAAAAAAATTCAGCACACTTATCAGGAGCAGTTTCAGTGGTTTTAGGTAGTTTTGTAGAAGAGGGGGGACTTTTCCTACACCATTTACTTTATTATTAATAGCAGGAGAGTGGCTAGCATTTGAAACTTCATTACTACTGGTGGTGGTGATGGTATAAACTTTAGTCAAATTATTATTTCTAGCAATTTCATCTTCTCCTTCCCACCTAGCATGCAATTACGCCAACATCCTAACATTTTCATCAATTCTAACTTGAATGACATTCAAAGTTTTACTTTCTTTAACATCTTGAGGAAACACTTTTAATTTAAGAAATTAAACATCATGAGCAAGGCTATCAACTTTAGAAGCAAGAATATCAATTTTGCCAAACTTTTCCTCAACAGTTTTATTGAAAGCTGTTTGTTTACTAATGAATTACTTTAGCATGACTTCAAGATCAGATGGTGCACTTTTGTTATTGCTGTAGGAATTACCATAATAATTTCCATATGCATTACCATTATTATAAGGATATGACCTATAATTGTCGCTACCAAAATTATTCCTATAAGCATTGTTGTTGAAGTTGTTGTTTTTAATGAAATTTACATCAACATGTTCTTCTTGAGCAACCAAAGCTAACGAAATATTATTTGGATCAACATGTGCTTTACCATTAACAAGCATAGACATAATAGCATCAATCTTATCACTCAAGGAGGAGGATTCTTCAACAGAATTTACCTTCTTACCTTGTGGAGCTCTCTCAGTGTGCCATTCAGAATAATTTATCATCATAATCATCAAGTAATTTAGTTGCAGCCCCCAAAGGAATGGACGTAAAGGTACCTCCAGCAGCTGAGTCTAGGAGATTTCTTGAACAAAATTTTAGTCCTACATAAAAAGTTTGGATGATCATCCAAGTAGTCAGTCCATGAGTGGGACAATTCTTTACCAAAGATTTCATTCTTTCCCAAGCTTGAGCAACATGTTCATTATCAAATTGTCTACATTTCATTATGTCGCTTCTCAAAGATAGCAACCAATCTTTAGCTCTACCTATCAAAGAGAAAGGAAACAATTTCAGTTTTATAATGTCACCATCTATATCCTTATATTTTTGCATCTCACAAAGTTCAACAAAATTATTAAGATGAGAAGCGGCATCTTCAGTACTAACACCATAAAATTTCTCTTTCATAACAAGATTTAATAAAAAAAGGTTTAATTTCATAGACGACTGCTTCGGGAGCAGGTGGAGCAATAGGTGTACAAATAAAATCATTGTTGTTGGTGCTAGTAAAGTCACGCAACTTAGTATTTTCAGCGGAACACATGTTAGCAAAATTAAACTAAGCAACAGAAATAACAACTATAATAGAAACTAATTTTGTGTGTGTTTTAGATATAAAGACAACTATAAAAGTAAACTATTTTTGTATTTTTGATATAATAAAACAAACAAAACAAAATAAAGTAAACTAAGAAAACTATAACAAAGTAAAAAAGATTGGAGATGAGAGACTCCCCTTGCAGAAATCCTCTTTCTCCCGGCGACGGCGCTAGAAAATAAGCTTGATGGCGTGTGTTCGTCGTATGCGAACACGATGTTGGGGAACCCCAAGAGGAAGGTGTGATGAGCACATCAGCAAGTTTTCCCTCAGTACGAAACCAAGGTTTAATGGACCAGTAGGAGAAAGGCGTGACTTCTGAAGGTGTTGCTGGCTGACTAGTGGCAGGGCGCACTACCAGCGTCAGCAACAACGTGGAACCTGCATACAACACAACCAAAGTACTTTGCCCCGACTTACAGTGAGGTTGTCAATCTCACCGGTTTGCTGAGCACAAAGGATTAGACGTATCGAATGGAAGGAGATGTTTGCAGAAAGTAAACGGAACATGATTGCAGTTGAATTTATCAGTAAAGGAAATAGGACCGGATTCCACATGTCACTAGAGGTGTCTCTCCATAAAGAAATAGCATGTTGGGTGAACAAATTACAGCTTGGCAATTGACAGAATATCGACCATACATGACAAGATGATTACTATGATATATGTCGTCGTGGTGAACGAGCAGATGCCATAGGATGGCTTAAGTTGGGGCCGAATGGACGTATGAGGATTCGGGGGAGGGTTTGTGATCAGGTGTGATGAACTTCCGGATGGTTTCCTCAAGAACTTGGCCAGGGCCAGAGGTTGAAGAAGAAAGACACAAGGAAGAACTCGCTCTAGATCATCATGTTTATTGATTCACACAAGTTACAGGTTTTCGTACACTGATCTCTCTGTGGTCTCGCGCCTGTAGGAGGCAGTGCCCCCTCTCCTTATATAGGGGAGAGGGTGGCTTACACTGGAAGAAACCCTAATGGCATCTTTGACTAGACAAACTACTTTACAAAGCTACTTTAATCATAGATGACACCGGAGTCCTCTTTAATCGGGGCGCTGACGTCCTCCGGCTTCTTTGACCGTCATCCTTCTCTTTATCGTCAGCCCTTCGTCTAAAGTTACTTTGCTTAGCTCATCTTTGTCTTCTAGCTCTGGAGAGAATCTTTGACCAGTCCTGCCGACAGGCTCTCCTTTCCGGTATCTTCTTTACCGGGTTCCGGCATACCCCCTTGGGGATACCGGCCTAGCTTGCTTTCCCAAATTCCTACCAGGCTTCCGGCAAGAACATCAAACCGGTATCTCGATGGCTCAAACCATCCGGTTTGGCATGCCTTTGGCATACCGGAGGTCATCCCCCCAACATTAGTCCCCGAAGCTGGTATAGCCTGGAGGATTCTATCCTACAGACCATGCCAGGTTCTCATTTCCTTAGGATACCGGTTTAATTACTCATGTCTTGAGCTTAGTTCCGGCACCTTTACCCTTGTTCTTTTTCTTTTCTTTGCAAGGTTTGTTCCGGCATCTCTATTTTCCGGTATCATGTGTCTTTACTGCTTCCTCGGCGAAGTCGAGAATATCTCGGGCCCCGCGCCTGACAGAGACATGCGCACTGTGACTGTCGCGCCAGTGTCAGTTGTCATATCGCTTCGACTCCCGCGCGCTCATTTAATGCAACGCAGCGGATCCCACTACCTCTTCGGGATCCCGTGTGTGCCTCCGTGTGGCTCCCCATTTTCTCGCGTGTATTCCCTCGCCACGTGGCGGCCCAAGGCGCGAACCGTCGTGGGCCGCGAGGCGAACCGCCGCGGCCCAGCGGTTTCCTGCCCACCTTCTCTCTCCTTTATAAACAGAACCGCCCCTTCTTCTTCGTCTTCTTCGCATTCTCCTCCTTCGCGCACAGAGCTTCACGCCTCTGCGCCTTCGCCGCTCTCCGTCCGCCGTCGCTCCTTCAAGCTCCGGCGCCCGGCGAACTCACGCCGTGCCTCCGCCGGACCTCGCTGTGCGGAGATCTTCGGCCGCAACTCCATTGCTCCCGCCGCATTCGTGCTTCTTCGCAAGCTTCTCCGCCTCGCCGTCGACGGTGCCCCCCGGCGACCGCAGGTCCGCTCCGCCGCCAGCAAACACTTCCCTCAGCGACTCTGCCGCCTAAGGTTGGTACCAATTTCGTTCCACTCGTCCTCTGTTTGCTTTCCAGATCTTGGGTCTTTAGTGTTCTTATTTCCTCTTTTTCTTTGGTTTTCTTCTTACTCGTAGATCTTCACGCGGGGTCCAAGTCTGGGATTCTTGTTTTTTCGCCTCTACTTGCAATGTCTGACGAGGAATCCTCCTCTGCATCTTCTTCTTCTCTTTCTCTCAAGCGCCGTAGACCATCTCCCGGTGAATCCACGGCTTCAGATCCGATGGAGACCGATTCCGGCAATCAGCAGGGATCCGGTAGCCATCAAGATTCCGGTGGCCACTTAGAATCCGGTAGCTTTAGCCAAGCTTCCGGTAGCGCAACCTCTAGCAGCTCCAGCCAATCTTCCGGCGAGGAGCCTTCCCCAATCACCCGCGGTGCCTGGATGGGTTCCAGTGTTACCTAATTCGAGATCGACTGGTTATACCGGTCTCGACGGATTCCGGAAGGAGTTTCTTGCCGGATTCCGGATGGCGAAATCGAACCGGATCCTGAAGATGACGAGTATGTTGTCTTTCTTGCTCACTTTGAGCGTGGCTTCGGCCTTCCTGCCTCCCCTTTTTTCCGGGAGTTTTTGGATTTTTACAAACTCCAGCCTCACCACCTTCCTGGCAACGCCATCTTCTACCTCTCTTGCTACGCCACCTTCATGGAGGCCTATATCGGCATTCGTCCCACTCGCGAGACGTTTGCCCGCTTCTTCGCTCTTCGGATTAATTCCGTTCAGGGCAAGGATATTCCTAAACCCAAGCCCCCGTTCGGTGCGGGTCTTGCATTATCGGCTCCCGTCAAGGGAGCCCCTTTTTAAGTTTTCCGGCCTCGAATCTTGCCGGTTGTGGCAAGGGACCTTCTTCTACGTGAAGAACACCGGCCGCGCCGATCTCATCGATCTTCCTCCCTTCGAAGCGGGGCCTCCCAGCGGGACCAACTCGGAGCTACAACCCGAAGTCCGATCACGGCCGAAACCAGCCGGGTGGTACGCTTCTTGACCTCTTTGAAGAAGGAGACCAAGATCTGCTCGGATGACATCATCCGCACTTTTATTTCGCGCCGGGCACTTCCTCTAAAGCGCCGCGCACATAGGATGAGCGAGATGTATGGCCCAGGAGATCCTACCAAGATCACAGGCCGTCCTCTTAGCAAAAGGGATGTCGTTCGCAAGGCTAAGCAGATTTGCCAAACTGCTATGCCATCTGATTGGGAATGGGGCCTCCTTCCCTCGGACGCGATAATCCTCCGACCCAAGAAGTAAGGGATTATGCGGCTGGGGTTGTTTTTGGCCGGTAGCTTCGCTCTTGCTAATCTTACTTTTTTCTTGTTTCAGGCCAAGGACCGCTTCCCCCTCATCGAAGCAGAGCGGCGTGGACCTTGCCAGCCTCGCGCCCTCGACTCCTTTGACCCGGATCCTTACATTTTCTGGAAGGATTTGAAGATGGGCAAGACTCCGGCAGCGCACCTTGGCCGGTCTCCGCCAAAGCCAACCGGGTCCGCTGACGACTTGACCACGCTCGAGGTATTTTCCTTTCCGGTTTCCTTTACCTTCCGATACCGCTTTCCTGTGAATTGCTTCTTAGCCAAACTTAATTCATAGATCCATGAGCGCGTGCCGCCCCTGCGCGCCGAGGCCGGCTCCGAGTTCGTGGACAAGCTCATGGCCCAGGGCCAAAAGAACAAGCAGCCGGCATCTGATGCCGGTGCCAGCCAAGCCCGTGCCTCCAAGCGCTTCCGGACTGAGCCTGTGGGGGAGAAGCAGGTGGGCATGCGTCGCTACGGGCGCAAGGCGATGCCAACCTCTTCCGGGTAAGTTATTCATTTTCCAGCTTGCCTCTTTTTTGCCAAGTTCTTTTTCCGGTTGCTCTTTCCCAACTGTGTTTCTTTCTTTTTCTCAGCCCTGCGCTCAAGCTTGGCCCACGGCCATCGGGCTCTGAAGATTCCGCGAGGACTTCAACCCCTCCTCCTCGCTCAAGCCCGGCATCACCTGGTGCCGGCAACATCTCCGCCTCCCTCTCGGGGGGCACAACAAATTCGGGGCGTGCGGCCCCTTCATCATCAGATCACCGCACGGAGGAGGATCCTTCCTTCCCTCCAGAGACCCAGGATACCGGCGCTAGCAACATCGGCGCCGGCGAAGAAGAAGCTGCCGGGCGGGCGGAGCCTCCAGCTCCTCCCGTCCTTGAAAAGACAACAACTTCCGCGCCGGAATCTTCCGCGCCAGAAGGCTCCAAACCGAGTGATGCGCCCAGCGCTCCTCCGTCTCCACGCTCTCTCCTGATGCCGCCGCCAGGTGCTCCTCGCGCCAAGCCCCTCGGGGCCACTTCTACCGCGGCGCCGCCCAAGACCTCCAAGCTCATCAAGGGGAAGGCGACGGCCTCCAGCGCCCCTTCCGGCGGCCAGCAGCCCTTGGTGCTGCACGTCGCCAAGGCCGCCAAAGATGCCGCTACGAAGGCCACCGGCCTTCTTGGCCGCATCACAGAGTTCAAGCGCCAAGGCCGCGACACGGGGCACCTTCGCCCTATGCCCAAAAGTGGAACGCCGCGGATATGACTCCGGCGACCCGCGGCCCGGGCAAGGACAGGCTGCCGGCACCGACCTGTCGGGGACCGGTCTTCCGAGGAGCATTTTATGCGGCTTCGCAGCGCCGTTAAAGAGCTTGACAGCGCGTGGTACGACTCCACGAACAATCTGATGGTATGTTTTGCTAACTTGTCTCAATCTTTACCGGTTTCTTCGTTTCCGGCTTTGTTTTGTCTTTTCTTTGGTTTCATGCCGGTTTCTCTCTTGTCTATCTTCCCAAGTCCCGAGTTTTGTGGTGAGAGCGCAGCTCTTAGCGCAAAACTTAACTTAAAAATCTAGCGTGAAACCAGCACTTGCCAGATCCCGAGTTTCGGGTTAAATACCTTCTTCTTAGCACACAATTTACCTTAGAAGCGCGCAAAACCGGCACTGCCAGTCCCCGAGTTTCGGGTTAAGAACTTTGTTCTTAGCGCAAAACTTACCTTAGAACGCGCAAAACCGGCACTGCCAGTCCCCGAGTTTCGGGTTAAGAACCTTGTTCTTAGCCCAAAACTTAGCTTAAAACACGCAAAACCGGCACTGCCAGTCCCCGAGTTTCGGGTTAAGAACCTTGTTCTTAGCGCAAAACTTTACTAACCTCGTTTTCTTGAACAGCTCACGGCTGACGCTCGGAAGGCTCTCTTCGAGGAGCTTCTATGGGAGCATCGGGAGCTCGCTGAGGCACACGACAAGTGCCAAGGTAAATTTTTGTTTTGCCGGCATCTTCCTTACCGGAAACCTTTCCCTCCTAACATTCGCAATTTCTGCTTAACAGTGGTCCCGGAAGCTTCCATCGATGCTCTCAAGGAGCAGCTGGCCACCGCCCAACGTATGATTCTCTCCTTGGTTTCTTTTCCATTTTTACTAGTATAACCTTGTTAACACTTTCTTTTCCGGTTACAGGGGAGAAGGACCAGCTCATCCGGCAGCACAAGGAGGAGCTGGACGCCCTCAAGACCAGCCACCGGGAGCTCAAGACCCAGCTCATCCAACTGGGGCTTGACCATGCCAAGGCCCTCGAAGCCGCTGCAGTGATGCGGCGGCCAAGATGGAGGAGGCTCCGGAGGACGCCGGCAACGCCAACGTGGTGCTTGCTAGCTGAGACTGGAGGAGACGGCCAAGGCCCGGAAGGCTGCCGAGGAGAAGGCCGCGCGGCTGGAGGAGGAGCATAAGGAATGCGATCAGCTGATCCTGCAGACCGACACCCTCGCCCACCGTAAGTTCTTTTATTTTACATTTTGACTACTGCATATGAGCCTTTTTTCCTCCGACCGCATTTTCCTCCCGTTGTCTTTCCTTCCGGTCTCTTTTTCTTCCGGACTCTTTTCTTTCCGGTCTCTTTTCTTTCCGGTCTCTTTTCTTTCCGGTCTCTTTTCCTTGACCTTTTTCTTTCTTTACACAGGCCTCTTTCCGGAATCCCAGGGGTACGCTGTCAAGAAGGTCGACGCGCGCCGCAAGGACCAAGGCCGAGCGGATCTTAACGTGCCATGGACGCCCAACGACCATCGCGAGTCGCGCTTAACGCGCGGGTATCCCTTATGCGCGCCATAGACCGCAACTTATCGGACATCCCTGATGTAGCTACCCAGCTCTTCAGGACCTTATGGCCTGGCGAAGAGGTGCCGGACACCTTCTCCCTCATCAGCGATCGTCTTAAGGGCGGCGGCGGGGAGGATCCGCGAGTGGCGGTGCTCTGCTGCCCGCGGCGGCGCGGACTCCGCCCTCCGCGTTGCCTGCTCCTGGTACCCGGAGCTCGACCTGGACGCCCTCACCGGCGTGCGTGAAGATGCAGAAACCGATGCTGGACCCGATCCTCTCCGCTAAGCGGCAGGATCGCGCGTACCGCATTGCGGAGTATGCCGACATGCGCACCTTCATCCCTCCCCCTCCTGGCGTCAAGGACTATCTCGACGAGGAGGAGGATGAAGCCGAAGAGGAGCTCTTGGACGACGCTGATGCCGGCGATGCTCCTCCAGAAGCCCCCGCTGCGTGATGATTCTCTGTGATATGTGTGCCTGCTATGCCTGTTTGTCCTGTTTACTTTGAAACAATGTTTGTTAAATTCTGCCCCGGAATGCCGGGGTCTATGATGTAAGACTTTAAATCTGCTTTTGGTTGTGGTACAACATTTCCTGCCGGTAAGTTATACCGGTAGCTAATTATCTTAAGTTTGCTTTAGCACATTTGCTTTTGGTTCTGCTTTTATCCTGCATCGCAAAGATTTCCAAATTGTTTCCGCATCCAATTTGATGCATACTTGGTTCTTTTGCCTTGGCTCTGCCTTGCCTTCTCTGGGCGTTCTTTGGCGTATGAGCACAAGGTTCTTTCACCAAACAAACATCTTCTTGAACTTAGAAATAACTTTGAAATTTTGCAAAGAACCGGTTTAACCGGGGTTAGTTAAATTTTCCGGATTGTTCTTTCCTGCTTTCCCTTCTTGCAGTTCATGTGCTTATCTCCTACCGGTTTATCTTGCTTGCCATGAAGCCGGTTTGCGGACAGCAGCAGAGTCGAAGACTCCGGTAGGATTTAGCACACTACTAAACCGGAAAGATAAAACATTCAATAAGCAACCGTAAACTGAAAAAATAGACAAGTTACATGCAATCTTATTGGGGTAGTCCCCGAGATTCATTCAAGGTTCTGGCATCTTTTATTCATAGCATATAAGGTACAAAAGGAACTTCTTACACCACCACTTCAAGAGTAGAAAGGACGCAACGAGCTATGTTCCATGGACGCTTGCTCTCCTCTCCGGACTTGTCCGCCTTTCCTTCTTTCCACTCCCGTGCGTCAATTAGGTAGTATGCATCATTGTGAAGCACCTTGCTTACAATGAAGGGACCTTCCCAAGGTGGCAAGAGCTTATGCCGGCCTTCGGTGCGCTGCACTAGGCGAAGCACAAGATCTCCTTCCCGGAAAACTCTTGGATTGACTTTCCGGTCATGATAGCGTCTTAGGTTTCTGTCGGTAAATGGCTGTTCTTGCCAAGGCTAGCTCTCTTGCTTCTTCCAGCAAGTCCACATCGTTTTCTCTGGCCTCTTTGACCTCTTGCTCAGTATAGAGCTGCACTCTTGGTGAATCATGGATGATGTCGGTTGGTATGACCGCTTCTCGCTCCATAGACCATGAAGAACGGAGTGTATCCGGTAGACCGGTTTGGGGTTGTTCTTATACTCCACAGCACTGATGGTATCTCATCAAGCCAACACCCCGGTGCTTTTTCCACTGCGTCAATGAGTCTGGGTTTGATACCGGATAGTACCAAAGCATTCATTCTTTCCACTTGGCCATTGCCTTGTGGGTGTGCCACCGAGCACAAATCCAACCGGATGTTCTTATCCTCACAGAACCTTTTGAACTCACCTTGAGCAAAGTTGGTTCCATTGTCAGTGATGATGCTGTGCGGGTATCCATACCGCAAGATGACATCTTTCAAGAATTTCACAGCTGTATGCCCATCACACTTTGCGATAGGTTTTACCTCTAGCCATTTAGTGAACTTATCCACCATGACCAAGATGTGAGTCATGCTGCTCCTTGCAGTCTTGAATGGCCCAACCATGTCAAGGCACCAAACGGCGAATGGCCATGTTAACGGTATTGTCTTTAAACCGGATGCTGGGGTATGATTTTGCTTGGCGTACCTCTGGCACCCGTTGCATTTTCTTACCAAATCCTCAGCGTTTTCCAAAGCAGTGGGCCAGTAAAACCCATGCCGAAACACTTTCGCTACCAGCGCCCTTGATGAGGCATGATGCCCACATTCTCCTTGGTGAATTTCCTCAAGCATTTCTTTCCCTTCTTCCGGTTCCACACATCTTTGAAGGACACCGGTAACGCTTCTCTTGTACACTTCACCATTGATGAATGTGTAAGCTTTGGACCTTCTTTGTATCCTCCTTGACTCATTTTCATCCGCCGGCAAGGTGCCGTTGATTAGGAATTCCTTAATAGGTTTAGCCCATGACGGTATCTCTCGAACCAAAAACACCGGTGCATCTATCTCCATGCTATCCACCAGCATCATTTCTTCCGATATAGGTACGGCAGTCCCCGAGCTTACCGGAACAGTCCCCGAGCTTGCCGGAGCAGTCCCCGAGTTTGCCGGAGCAGTCCCCGGGTTCCCTTCATCGATATCCATGGGCACCACATGTGACTCCGGTACAAAAATTGATTCCGACTCTGGACTTGGCTTGATTGATGGTATCCTCAAGTGTGCCAAAGCTATTCCGGGAGGAATTTCTTGTCGGGATGAGCCTATCTTGGACAAAGCATCCGCAGCTTCATTTTCTGCACGCGGTACATGGTGAAACTCACAACCTTCGAAGAATCCGGCAATCTTTTGCACGTGAAACCGGTACGAGGCCATGTTGGCATCTTTTGTATCCCAATCTCCGAACAACTGCTTGTACCACAAGATCTGAATCCCCATAGCAAATGATCCGGTGCGCACCGATTTCTTTTGCGACCTTAAGCCCATGGATCAAAGCTTCATACTCAGCGACATTGTTCGATGCCCTGAAATGTACTTGCAAAACATACCGGAGGTGGTCTCCTTTTGGTGAAGTAAGCACCACACCGGCACCTAGACCCTCCTTGAGCTTGGATCCATCAAAGTGCATTTTCCGGTACTCTATCTTCGATCCGGCGGTTTGTATTGCATCTCCGCCCAATCAACAAGGAAATCAGCCAAAGCTCTGTGATTTTATGGCATCTCTTCTTTCATACACCGGTACGTATGGTGATATCTGGATCGCCCATTTTGCAATCCGGCCGCTGGCGTCTTTGTTGCACATGATGTCAGAGATGGGTGCTTCACTCACCACCTTCATGGGATGTTCTTCGAAGTAGTTCTTGAGCTTTGTGGCGGCCATAAACACGCCATAGGTCATTTTACGGAAGTGCGGGTAGTTTTGCTTTGAGAGGGAGAGCACCTCGCTCAGGTAGTATACCGGCCTCCGGACGGTTTTTCCTTCCTCTTCTCTTTCTACTACCACAACAACACTCACGACCCGGTTGGTTGCTGCTATGTATAACAACATCGGTTCTCTTTCCAACGGCGAAGCCAATATTGGCGCGGTAGCTAACATCGTTTTCAGCTCCTTGAATGCTCCGTCTGCCTGAGGGGTCCAGACGAACTTATCGGATTTTCTCATTAAGGCGTACAACGGCAGGGCCTTTTCTCCTAACCTGCTTATGAACCGGCTTAGCGATGCTAAGCTTCCGGTAAACTTTTGTATGTCCTTCAGATCCTGTGGTATTGTCATTCTTTCGATTGCCCTAATCTTAACCGGATTGACCTCAATGCCTCGGCTTGAGACGAGGAAACCCAGCAGCTTGCCGGCAGGAACACCGAAGGTACATTTTGCCGGATTGAGTTTCATCCGGAACCTCCTTAGGTTATCAAACGTTTTCCGGAGATCATCGATCAGGGTATCTTTTACCTTAGTTTTTATCACGATGTCATCCACATACACCTGCACATTCTTTCCGATTTGATCAAACAAGCATTTTTGCATACAGCGCTGGTACGTTGCACCGGCGTTGCGCAAACCAAAAGGCATAGTGATATAGCGGTAAGCCCCGTGCGGGGTAATGAACGCAGTTTTTATTTGATCTTCCTTTTTCAAGGGAATCTGGTGGAAACCGGAATAGGCATCCAGGAAGGACAACAACTCACACCCGGCGGTTGAATCAATCACTTGATCGATTCGTGGCAAAGGGAAAGGATCTCTTGGGCAAGCCTTGTTCAGGTTGGTGTAGTCGATGCACATGCACCACACCTTCGGAGCTTTTGCCTCCAGGTTCTCATCTTTCTTCTTTTCAACCATCACCGGATTGGCCAGCCACTCTGTGTGCGTGACCTCCACAATGAATTTGGCAACAAGCAGTTTGGTTACCTCTTCTCCTATGATCTTTCTTCTATCTTCAGCGAACCGGCGCAAGGGTTGTCGCACCGGCTTGGCATCTTTCCGAACGTTCAAGGAGTGCTCAGCCAGCTCCCTCGGAACACCTACCAAATCTTCGATTGACCGGGCAAAGATATTCCGATTCTCACGGAGGAAGGCGACGAGCGTGCTTTCCTATGCTTGATCGAGGCCGGCACCGATACGAACGGTGCGCTCTGGGTAAGCCGGATCCAGCACAATGTCCTTTGTTTCCTTTGACGGTTTGAACGCCGGAGCGCTCAGACTTGCACTCATTGCCGCTAAGCTCAGCTGTGAGGACTGAGCCAGCGCAACGGTTGTTTGCATCCTTTTCTTTTCCTCCGCGATCACCGGCGATTCCGCTAGGTTCGATCCGGCGAGATCTTGTTTCCAGCGAGACCTTGTAGTTTCCCACCACGGTCGGAGGTCCACGAGGTGCCGGCATCTTCATCTTGAGATACGCCGTGTGGGTCGAGGCCATGAAGGCCGCCGGTGCCGGTCTCCCCGGCAAAGCATGGTACGGACTATCTAAGTCCACCACCTCAAACTCCGGGTTCTCAACCCGGCAATTGTCACGTCCTCCAAACGACACGTCCACCCGGACTTTTCCAACCGGTGCGCAGGACAAACCCGGAACGATTCCATGGAAAGTCGTGCGCGTTGGCTGAAGCATGTTTTCTGTTATGCCCAGCGTATGCATGGTGTGCTTGTACATGATGTTGATGCTGCTGCCATTGTCTATCAGCACCTTGCTGAACTTCACTCGAGTTTGCGGCCCTTTCATGATTGGGTCCACAACAAGAGCATATCCACCCGGATTCGGCATGATTTTTGGGTGATCCTTGATCGACCAAGTAATTTCCTGGTTGGACCACTGCATGTATTTGGGCACTGCCGGCATCACAGCATTTACTTCCATGGAACGGCGATGCATACTTTGCCTGTCTGTCGGCTCAGTAACAAAAACGACACAGCACAGATGCGGGTCTTCGTAAACATTCCGGCCTAAAGGTGCCGGTTGAGGTGGTTGATTATCATCTTGCTCCACCCGGTTAACCTGCTGGTACTGCTGCCGGTTTGGCTGCACTGGTAAAGCGTTTGGCCCGGTAAGCGGTGGTGGTGGCGGTAGCTGTTGCTGCCGCGGCATGTCCGGTGGTGGCATCATTGCATTGCCTCCTCGCCCTTGGGCATCTTTTACCGCCCCCTTTTCCATCAAGTACTTGGTCCAGGTACAATCCTTCGTCAGATGGTTTGACGGGTGTGCCGGATTCGGTGTGTGCCACCGGCACGGTTGGTCCATGGCAGCTTCCATGGTGTATTTTGCGGGTTCTTGCCAGTTTCATTTCTGGACCCAGGGTTTCTTTTCCACCCACTGTTTCTTTGGACCCGCCCATGGCTGCGATCCGGTTCTTTGCCTCTGGCTGCCGCTGGCATCAGAGTTTTCCTGCACAGCAGCAACTTGCTGCGAGCCATACCTTCGATCCGGGAAATCTTCCCTCCTCTTGTTGTTCCGGTTGTCCCGGTGTTGCTCTTGGCGTAGCTGTTCCGGTTCGAGGTTGCCACTGCCGGCTGCGTTGGGTCTCCCAACGCATAGTTATCCGCCACACGTATCATCTGCCGCCAACGTTGTTGGCATGTTCCGCTGCAGCTTTTGCCACAACGGCGAACCTCTTTTGCACCCACTTGCTAAACCAAGCAATGGCCCGTGCCTCGATTACCCCTTCACAAGAGTTCCTGGTGGTGTTCCACCGGGCCGGATAATCCCGGTGCATGTTTCGTTCGGGCGCTGCACACACAGAGCAAGTTGCTTGCGGCCTGTTTGGCCTTTGATAGGTGCTGCTGAAATTGCTCACAAAAGCCTCCTCAAAATCCAGCCAGCCATTTATGCTTCCTGCCGGCAAGTTGTTTAGCCAAATTCTTGCCGGTCCAACCAGAAACGATGGTATGATCCTCACAGCCCAACGCCGGTTACCTCCTCCTGCTACGGTTCCTCCACCGCCTGCGACATATACCGCGGTCACGTAATCCGCGAGCCAATCTTCCGGCTTCGTGGTGCCATCGTATGTTTTTGTGTCACGGGGCAACGTGAAGTTGCGAACTGGTGGTTTTTCTCTCATGATTCTTGGGCCAAAGCACTTTGGACCTGGAGGACCTTCCTCCTCGATCATTTCGACAGGTACACTCTATCCAGACGGTGCCTCGCATCCCGTTCCGGTAAGTATCTCTCTCCCAAGCGTTCCCCCAACGGGTTTCGGTACGCTGCCGGTCTTGCAGAATCGGCTTCATCGTAACGTTCTGGTGCCGCGGCCCTTGCCTGCCGGTACCTTGGTGGAGGCATCTCCTCCTCATCATCATCGTATGGTGCCCTTGCAGCCGGATAGTTTTGCCCGGTTTCATGTCTACCGGCATGATTGTTTCCGGCATAGCCTTCCTTGGCGTAGCCTCGTTACGCCCCTTGGCTTTTCTACCGGCATCGTGTTGCCCGGCTTTTTGTTTACCGGCAAGGACCGGATCATACACGATCATCTGCCGTGCGTTCACTTCTTTTTCTTTTCTTCGGTCCGGATGGGGGACGAGGCCTGCCCATGGGACTTGCTTCCGGCATTCTTTGTTGAACGCGCGGATTTCGAGGCTATAGCCTTGTTCAGCTTAGCCAGCTGCTCGGCGTTCTGCTGCTCTACGATATCTAGCAGCTCTCGACACGCTCTTGTTGCTTTGCCGAGCCTCTCCGGTAAGCGAATCACACGGATCTACGGCAGCCTTAGCAGCTTTTATGGTTTTATCCGGATCTGCTTGTACTTAGGTTTCTCTACAATGCTAACGGATGCGGAGGTACTTTTGCCGGTAAGAACTTCCTTACGCAAATCTCGATCTAGATTGCGAGCCTTAAGCCGGTTCTCCGGTATCCTAGCAGCATGAGCGCTAACGAAGCAAAGCCATGGGCAGCGTTATACTCACGTACGGTTAGGTTCAGCTCGCGCTGCGCCTTGACGACGTCTTTGCCGCTCTCGAGTATCCTCAGGCGCTGCGCCTCCAGCTCCGCCTGAGCCGCTGCCGGGTCGATGTTCTGCGCGATGGGGGTTGCCAGCGCGTTCATCGCCGTTTGGAGAGGCGTTTCCGGTGGCGCGGAAGATGCTCCCGCCGCGCTCGCGTCGCGCTCCGGCGGTGGCTTAGCCGCACGGGTCGAAACCGCGCGACCAGCACCTTCAGCCGCAACCTCCTTTCCTGCACCAGCCACACCGGTCATCATTACCTCGACGCTGCCGGCGGCGCGACCAGCGCAGAGCCATCTTGGCGGGTCCGGTGCCACCAGCGTCGGTGAGAGGCGCTGGCGCACAGGGACGGTGCCGAAGTAGATGCGGTGGCTGCCGAATTCGATGATGCGGCCGTTCTTGGGGAAGACGCCGCCGTTGGCGAAGCAGCCCGCGTTGTCGTTGATGAAGTCGATGGAGTAGAAGCTCTGGACGAGCGCAGACACTGTCCGCTCGCCGGCGAACTCGAGGAGGCCCGCCCGAATGTGTATTCCAGCATGCGCCACTTCATGCCCCACGGTGGGCGCCAGCTGTCGTCGTGGTGAACGAGCAGATGCCATAGGATGGCTTAAGTTGGGGCCGAATGGACGTATGAGGATTCGGGGAGGGTTTGTGATCAGGTGTGATGAACTTCCGGATGGTTTCCTCAAGAACTTGGCCAGGGCCAGAGGTTGAAGAAGAAAGATACAAGGAAGAACTCGCTCTAGATCATCATGTTTATTGATTCACACAAGTTACAGGTTTTCGTACACTGATCTCTCTGTGGTCTCGCGCCTGTAGGAGGCAGTGCCCCCTCTCCTTATATAGGGGAGAGGGTGGCTTACACTTGGAAGAAACCCTAATGGCATCTTTGACTAGACAAACTACTTTACAAAGCTACTTTAATCATAGATGACACCGGAGTCCTCTTTAATCGGGGCGCCGACGTCCTCCGGCTTCTTTGACCGTCATCCTTCTCTTTATCGTCAGCCCTTCGTCTAAAGTTACTTTGCTTAGCTCATCTTTGTCTTCTAGCTCTGGAGAGAATCTTTGACCAGTCCTGCCGACAGGCTCTCCTTTCCGGTATCTTCTTTACCGGGTTCCGGCATACCCCCCTTGGGGATACCGGCCTAGCTTGCTTTCCCAAATTCCTACCAGGCTTCCGGCAAGAACATCAAACCGGTATCTCGATGGCTCAAACCATCCGGTTTGGCATGCCTTTGGCATACCGGAGGTCATCCCCCCAACAATATATGGTATTGGGCATTACAACATAATACATAGACCGTAATGCAACTGCGTCTATGACTAATAATCCACCTTCAGGTTAGCGTTCGCACCCCTTCCAGTATAAACATGTAAGCAATAGACTATCGCATTAAGCAATGTGTGTAAAGTAAAAAATAAAATTACACTTGGATAAAACATTGTTGTTTTCTCCCTAGTAGCAACGGCACATCTACATCCGTAGAAGTTATAAATTCACTCTCCCATGAAACTAGAGGCATGAACCTACTATCGAGCACAAATACCCCCTCTTGGAGTCACAAGTGTCAACTTGGCCAGAGTTTCTACTAGCAACAGAGAGCATGCAAGATCACAAATAACATATGACATAAATATATAATCAATCTCAACATAGTATTCAACATTCATCGGATCCCAGTAAACCAAACATATAAGATTACATAAAGATGATCTTGATCATGTAGGGAAGCTCACAAGATCGATACATGAAGCAAAAGGTGGAGAAGACAACCATCTAGCTACTGCTATGTACCCATAGTCCAGGGATGAACTACTCACGCATCACTTCGGAGGCGGGCATGGCGATGTAGATGCCTCCGGCGATAATTTCCCCCTTCGGCGGGGTACCGGGAAGAGCTTCAACCCCCCCCCCCCGCCCGAGATGGGTTCGGCGATGGCGGCCGCGACGGAACTTTTCGTGGATGGAAGCTCGAGTTCCAAGGTTTTCCCGAGAAGATGTATAAGTAGGCGGAGGAATTAGGTCGTTGGGGTGCGGGGGGGCCCACACCATGACTTGGCGCGGGCCCACGCTTGGTCGCGCCAAGGGCAGGTGTGGCCACCCTCTGGCACCTCTTCGACCCCCTCTGTACTTCGTCTTCGTTTCGGTAAAATATTGACTTCAGCTTTTGTTTCGTCCAATTCCAAAAATATTTCCTGGACAACTTTTCTGAAATACAAAAACAGTAGAAAACAGGAAATTGGCACTGTGGCATCTTGTTAATAGGTTAGTGCCAGAAATCATGTAAAAGTGCAACGAAGTGTAAGCAAAACACATATGAATTAATGTAAAACAAGCATGGGGCATCAAAAATTATAGATACGCTTGAGACGTATCACCTGCGCAGAGGGAAGCAAGATTACTCATGTGCTACAGCTTTTTATTTTGAATGCAATAGGAGTGTTGAAAATATATTTTGAGAGGTATATACGTCTATGTCAACGAATGGCATCAAATGATCTATCATCCTTTTATATAGTGACCTCAAGAGCGGCTCCCATGTAGTTATCCATTGCACAACATTATTTAGTATCTCTCCAGTACATAATGTGCGGAGCTTTATTTGTTTATTTTATATTTTGTTTGGGCTGGGCACCCAGCTGTAGACATTCTAATATGAAATTAATCAATGGTACTTAGGTGAAAACATAGTTTTATTAATTCAAAATCACTTTGCTAACAAGGTTGATCAAGTCTTGTTACCAAAACAATTTTATATGAATTTAAGCTTTGCATTTCACTAAATGATTATGTTACCTCAATCTTGACAGGCATAGTCCCAATCATGACAATATCATTTTCTTTCTTTGGTATTGGCAAATGCAAATTAAATTTCCCAATTTGGATGGTCTCAATAATAATAATTGAATTTAGACCATATTTCCTATCAATCTTCTTGGGAAAATAAACTGTGTGCTCTTTGTCATCAACATTAAAAGTTACTTTTCCTTGGTTGCAATCAATAACAACCCCTGTAGTGTTAAGAAAAGGTCTCCCAAGAATAATAGACATATTATCATCTTCATGCGTTTATAGCACACCAAAGTCAGATAATATCATACGATTATGAGCAACTTGAACAAGAACATTCTCACATATACCAACATGAATAGTAGTAGACTTATCATCCATTTGCTAGGATATATCAGTTTGTATTAGTTTTTTTTAGACCAATTCTTCTATAGAGAGACAAAGGCATAACACTAACTCTTGCTCCCAAGTCACATAAAGCAGTTCTAACATAATTATTTTTGATGGAGCATGGAATATTGGGTATCTCCTAGCTTCTTTGGAACCTTGCCATTAAAAGAATAATTAGCGAGCATAGTGGGATTTCCTCATTAGGAATCTTCCTTTTATTAGAGACAATATCTTTCATACACTTTGAATAAAGAGGAAATTTAATAGCATCAGTCAAAGGAATTTGCAAAAACAAAGGTTTCATCCATTCACAGAACTTGTTATAGTGTTCTTTTTTCCTTTGATTTGTGTTTCTTATCAGGAAAAGTCATTATTTTTTGCACCCAATGTTCTCTCTCACTACCATGTTTAATAGAAATGAAGTCTTCCTTAGTGTACTTTGTATTTTTAGTATGCTTTTCAGGTTCTTCAATTTCTTCTTTATCGGAAGCATCATTTTTGTCATTACCATTTTCAGTTTCAGCATCAGAGATAGATATACTATTAGGATCTTTAGAAGGTTCAAAGGATTCTACAACATTTTTATGTTTCTTCTTCTTTTTCTTAGATTTAGTCCTAGCCTCATTAGCTCATTGAGAATCTTGTTCAATTCTCTTTGGATGTCCTTCAGGATATAAAGGATCCTGAGTAGAAACACCACTTCTAGTTCTTATTTCATAAGCATGTTTTTTCCTAGAAGCATTTATTAGCAAATCTTTTTGCACTTTAGTGAGCTGATCAATTTGAGTTTCAACCATATCGAAATGTTTAACAAGCATTTTAACATCATTAGAGGTTGTTTCCACAATATCATGCAAATTATTGATAGCTCTGGAATTTTCCATTATGTAATTTTCCACTCTCTTATTAAAATTATCTTGCTTAAAATATAATTATCAAATTTATCTAATCATTGATCAGGAGGTTTGGAGTAGGCAATATCTCTACGATCAAAACATTGAAGAGAGTGTACATCAATAGTCGAAGAACGAGGGATTGGCTTACATAATTCTTCTATATGTGTTAGATTCTTCACATCTTCAGATTTAATACCCTTCTCCTTATGAGATTTCTTGGATTCTCTCATCATTTCATCATTTAATTCAATCGTTCCCCTTTTATTCGGTGTTGGTGTCGGCTCAGGTGTAGTCCAATCATCATAATTTTTGCTTATTTTCGCCAATAATTCCTCAGCTTCAGTAGGAGTTCTTTTCCTGAAAACACAACCAGCACAACTATCCAGGTATGTCCTAGATTCAACAGTTAGTCCATTATAGAGTATATCAAGGAGTTCATTCTTAGCTAATGGATGTCTAAGTAGTGCCCTAATTAAAGAACAAAATCTTACCCAAGATTTAGGCAATTTCTCTCCTTGTACCGGCACAAAGTCAAAAAAAATCTGCAAAGCAGCATGTTGAACACTAGCAGGGAAATATTTCCGAAAAAAGCATTAACGAAACCAATAGGACTATCAATAGATCTAGGAGACAAATTATCATACCAAATTTTAGCTGCACCTTTCAAAGAGAAAGGAAAAAAAATTAGTGACAAAGTATGTGCATTTCTTAATATCATCAGTGAATAAATTTCTCAGAGTAGAGAGTTCCTTCATATGTTTCATAGCACTTTCATTTTCAGTACCACAAAATGGTTCTTTCTCAACAATAGATATATAAGATAAATCCAGAGAGAAATCATAATCCTTATCTCTAATAATTATGGGAGATGTGGCAAACTTAGCATCCGGAGACAGTTTATATCTAACAGCTCGTCTTGCAAGAAGATTTTTAATAGCGCTTGCATCTCTAGTAGCATGAAATTCTTCAATGAAGTCATCATCATGTTCAATATAATTTTAATCAAAATCATCACTAGGATCCCCTCTATCCTCAGGTGAACAAGCACGTGTAATAGTATTTTCAATATTTTTAATTTGTTTAGCTCTAGCAATTGTAGTATCTAGGAAAGAACCTAATGAACCACTCGTATCAAGCATAGTAGAAGCATCATCAAAATCATCAGGAACATTTTCAGATTCAGCAGAAGTAGCAGTATGTGTAGCATGTGGATGTGGTGGAGTAAGAAGCTTACTCATAACAGATGGCGCATCAAGAGCAGCAGAGGTGTTCAGAGTTGTACCCCTTCTTGTAGTGGATGGCAATATGGGGAATTTCGCTACACGAGCCTTCCCCATAATTAATAAATTGTAGCGAACAATATCACCTTCAAGTGGGCTTGTAAATAAAACTCTTCTTCCCCGGCAACAGCGCCAGAAAATAGTCTTGTTGACCCACAAGTATAGGGGATCGCAACAATCTTCGAGGGAAGTAAAACCCAAATTTATTGATTCGACACAAGGGGAGCTAAATAATATTTATAAGCTTTAACAAATGAGTTGTCAATTCACCTGCATCTGGAAATAGACTTGCTCGCAACAGTTTATCAGTAGTAACAGTTTTATAGTAGTGGTAGTAGTGAAGTAACAACATAATGAAATAAAAACAGCAGTAGCAATGATTACAGTAGATAGCAGGATTAAAATACTGTAGGCACGGGGATGGATGAACGGGCGCTGCATGAATAATATAGTTCATATAATAAGCAAGACGTGGGCATTGCAAGTAATAATGATAAAAGCATCCTAGTATGAAGTAACCATAGGAGTGTGTTCCTATTTAGTCGTGTGTGCTCGCAAGGAGAAACTTGCACGACATCTTTTATCCTACCAGCCTGTTAGCAGCGGGGCCTCAAGGGAATCTACTGGTAATTAAGGTACTCCTTTTAATAGAGTACCGGAGCAAAGCATTAACACTCCATGAACATACGTGATCTTCACATCATAGCCATCCCCTCCGGCCATCCCAATTATTGTCACTTAATTTGGGGCCTCTGGTTCCGGACAACGATATGTGTATACAACTTGCAGGTATGATAAAAAACAATATTTATCCTCATGAATCAATAACATGTTCAGATCTGAGATCATGGCACTCGGGCCCAAAGTGACAAGCAGTAAGCATAACAAGTTGCAACAATGTCAAAAATACTAACAACGGATACTAGGCACTATGCCCATAACAATCTTATAGCTATTACATGAACAATCTCATCCAATCCCTACCATCCCCTACAGCCTACAACGGGGAATTACTCACACATGGATGGGGGAATCATGGATGGTTGACGGAGAGTGTCGGTGATAGTGATGGCAATGATCTCCTCTGATTCCCCATCCCGACAGGGTGCCAGAACGGAGTTTCTGGTTCCCGAATTGGGGTTTCTGGTGGCGGCGGAGCATCGGAACTCTTTCTGGCAAAACGTTGAACCCCCCTTGATACGTCTCTGACGTATCGATAATTTCTTATGTTCCATGCCACATTATTGATGATATCTACATGTTTTATACACATTATATGTCGTATTTATGCATTTTCCGGCACTAACCTATTAACGAGATGCCGAAGAGCCAGCTTGTCTGTTTTCGCTGTTTTTGGTTTCAGAAATCCTAGTAAAGAAATATTCTCGGAATTGGACGAAATCAACGCCCGGGGTCCTATTTTTGCACGAAGCTTCCGGAAGACCGAGGGGGAAAGGAAGTGGGGCCACGAGGCGCCGCCACGGCAGGGCGGCGCGGCCCGAGTCTAGGCCGCGCGGCCCGGGTCTAGGCCGCGCGGCCCCGGCGTGTGGGGCCCTCGTGTGGCCCCCGCGTTGCCCTTCCGCCTACTTAAAGCCTTCGTCGCGAAACCCCCGATACCGAGAGCCACGATACGGAAAACCTTATCGAGACGCCGCCGCCGCCAATCCCATCTCGGGGGATTCCGGAGATCTCCTCCGGCACCCTGCCGGAGAGGGGAATCATCTCCCGGAGGACTCTTCATCGCCATGATCGCCTCCGGAGTGATGAGTGAGTAGTTCACCCCTGGACTATGGGTCCATAGCAGTAGCTAGATGGTCGTCTTCTCCTCATTATGCTTCATTGTTGGATCTTGTGAGCTGCCTAACATGATCAAGATCATCTATCTGTAATGCTATATGTTGTGTTTGTCGGGATCCGATGGATAGAGAATACTATGTTATGTTAATTATCAAGTTATTACCTATGTGTTGTTTATGATCTTGCATGCTCTCCGTTATTAGTAGAGGCTCCGGCCAAGTTTTTGCTCTTAACTCCAAGAGGGAGTATTTATGCTCGATAGTGGGTTCATGCCTCCATTAAATGCGGGACGATGTGACGAAAGTTCTAAAGTTGTGGATGTCTTGTTGCCACTAGGGATAAATCATTGATGCTATGTCTAAGGATGTAGTTATTGATTACATTACGCACCATACTTAATGCAATTGTCTGTTGTTTTGCAACTTAATACTGGAAGGGGTTCGGATGATAACCTGAAAGTGGACTTTTTAGGCATAGATGCATGCTGGATAGCGGTCTATGTACTTTGTCGTAATGCCCAATCAAATCTCACTATATTTATCATATCATGTATGTGCGTTGTTATGCCCTCTCTATTTGTCAATTGCCCGACTGTAATTTGTTCACCCAACATGCTATTTATCTTATGGGAGAGACACCTCTAGTGAACTGTGGACCCCGGTCCTATTCTTTACATCGCATACAATCTCATCGCAATTGTTCTTTACTTGTTTTCACGCAAACAATCATCTTCCACACAATACGGTTAATCCTTTGTTACAGCAAGCCGGTGAGATTGACAACTTCACTGTTTCGTTGGGGCAAAGTACTTTGGTTGTGTTGTGCGGGTTCCACGTTGGCGCCGGAATCCCGGTGTTGCGCCGCATTACATTCCGCCACCATCAACCTTCAACGTGCTTCTTGGCTCCTCCTGGTTCGATAAACCTTGGTTTCTTTCGAGGGAAAACTTGCTGTTGTGCGCATCATACCTTCCTCTTGGGGTTCCCAACGAACGTGTGAGTTACACGCCATCAAGCATATTTTCTGGCGCCGTTGCCGGGGAGATCATGACACGCTGCAAGGGGAGTCTCCACAATCCAATCTCTTTACTTTGTTTTTGTCTTGCTTTATTTTATTTACTACTTTGTTTGCTGCATTATATCAAAACACAAAAAAATTAGTTGCTAGCTTTACTTTATTTACTGTCTTGCACTCTATATCAAAAACACACAAAAAATTAGTTACTTGCATTTACTTTATCTAGTTTGCTCTATTTACTACTGCTAAAATGGCCACCCCTGAAAATACTAAGTTGTGTGACTTCACAACCACAAATAATAATGATTTCCTATGCACACCTATTGCTCCACCTGCTACTACGAGCAGAATTCTTTGAAATTAAACCCGCTTTACTCGAATCTTGTTATGAGAGAGCAATTTTCCGGTGTTAGTTCCGATGATGCTGCTTGCCCATCTTAATAATTTTGTGTAACTATGTGAAATGCAAAAGTATAAGGATGTAGATGGTGATATTATTAAATTGAAATTGTTTCCTTTCTCATTAAGAGGAAGAGCTAAAGATTGGTTGCTATCTTTGCCTAAGAATAGTATTGATTCATGGACTAAATGTAAGGATGCTTTTATTGGTAGATATTATCCTCCCGCTAAAATTATATCTTTGAGAAGTAGCATAATGAATTTCAAGCAATTAGATAATGAACATGTTGCTCAAGCATGGGAGAGAATGAAATCTTTGGTAAAGAATTGCCCAACCCATGGACCGACTACTTGGATGATCATCCAAACCTTCTATGCAGGACTAAATTTTTCTTCGCGGAATTTATTGGATTCAGCTGCTGGAGGTACCTTTATGTCCATTACTTTGGGGGCGGCTACAAAGCTTCTTGATGATATGATGATAAATTACTCTGAATGGCACACGGAAAGAGCTCCACAAGGTAAGAAGGTAAATTCTGTTGAAGAAACCTCCTCCTTGAGTGATAAGATTGATGTGATTATGTCTATGCTTGTGAATGGTAGATCTAATGTTGATCCAAATAATGTTCCTTTAGCTTCATTGGTTGCTCAAGAAGAAAATGTTGATGTGAATTTCATTAAAAACAATAATTTCAACAACAATGCTTATAGGAACAATTCGGTAACAACTATAGGCCATATCCTTCTGCTAATGGTAATGGTTATGGTAATTCTTATGGGAATTCTTACAACAATAATAGGAGTGTACCCCCTGGTCTTGAAGCCATGCTTAAAGAATTTATTAGTACGCAAACTGCTTTTAACAAATCTGTTGAGGAAAAGCTTGATAAAATTGATATCCTTGCTTCTAGAGTTGATAGACTTGCCTCTGATGTTGATCTTTTAAAATTGAAAGTTATGCCTAATAAGGATATTGATAATAAGATTACTACTACAGCAAATGCCATCCAAGTTATAATTAATGAGAATATAAGATTAATGGCTGAATTGCGTGCTAGGTGGGATAGAGAAGAAAATGAAAAACTAGCTAAAGAGAATAATGTAGCTAAAGTTTGGACTATTACAACCACAAGTAATGTTGATTCCTCACATGTTGCTGCACCTCCTACTATCAATGGTAAAATAATTGGTGTTGGCAATGTTTCTGCTCCTAGTGCAAAGCGTACAAAACTGCTCGAAATTGCTAAAACTGCTGAAATTGCTTGTGATAAAACTGCTGAATTTTTTTCCAACCTTGGGAACAATGATCCCATTGCTGTAGCTCATAATGATTTAGATTTTGATGATTGTCACATCTCTGAAGTTATAAAGTTCTTACAAAAACTTTCTAAGAGTTCTAATGCTAGTGCTATAAATTTGGCCTTTACAAAACATATTACAAATGCTCTCATAAAAGCTAGAGAAGAGAAACTAAAACTTGAAACCTCTATTCCTAGGAAGTTAGAAGATGGTTGGGAGCCCATCATTAAAATGAGGGTCAATGATTTTGATTGTAATGCTTTATGTGATCTTGGTGCAAGTATTTCGTTATGCCTAAGAAAGTCTATGATATGCTTGACTTGCTACCATTGAAAAATTGTTATTTGGATGTTAATCTCGCTGATAATGCTAAAAAGAAACCTTTGGGGAGAGTTGATAATGTTCATATTATGGTTAACAATAACCTTGTCCCCGTTGATTTTGTTGTCTTGGATATTGAATGCAATGCATCTTGCCCCATTATATTGGGAAGACCTTTTCTTCGAACCGTTGGTGCTACTATTGATATGAAGGAAGGTAATATTAAATATCAATTTCCTCTCAAGAAAGGTATGGAACACTTCCCTAGAAAAAGAATGAAGTTACCTTATGATTCTATTATTAGAGCAAATTATGATGTTGATGCTTCATCTCTTGATAATACTTGATTTACACTTTCTGCGCCTAGTTGAAAGGCGTTAAAGAAAAGCGCTTATGGGAGACAACCCATGTTTTTACTACAGTACTTTGTTTTATATTTGAGTCTTGGAAGTTGTTTACTACTGTAGCAACCTCTCCTTATCTTAGTTTTGTGTTTTGTTGTGCCAATTAAAGTTTTTGATAGTAAGGTTCATACTAGATTTGGATTACTGCGCAGTTATAGATTTCTTTGCTGTCACGAATTTGGGCCTAATTCTCTGTAGGTAACTCAGAAAAATATGCCAATTTACGTGAGTGATCCACAGATATGTACGCAACTTTCATTCAATTTGAGCATTTTCATTTGAGCAAGTCTGGTGCCATTTTAAAATTCGTCTTTACGAACTCGTTCGTTTTGACAGATTCTGCCTTTTATTTCGCATTGCCTCTTTTGCTATGTTGGATGAATTTCTTTGATCCATTAATGTACGAGTAGCTTTATGCAATGTCCGGAAGTGTTAAGAATGATTATGTCACCTCTGAACATGTTAATTTTTATTGTGCACTAACCCTCTAATGAGTTGTTTCGAGTTTGGTGTGGAGGAAGTTTTCAAGGATCAAGAGAGGAGTATGATACAATATGATCAAGGAGAGTGAAAGCTCTAAGCTTGGGGATGCCCCGTGGTTCACCCTCGCATATTTTAAGAAGACTCAAGCGTCTAAGCTTGGGGATGCCCAAGGCATCCCCTTCTTCATCGACAACATTATCAGGTTCCTCCCCTGAAATTATATTTTTATTCAGTCACATCTTATGTACTTTGCTTGGAGCGTCGGTTTGTTTTCCTTTTTGTTTTTGTTTGAATAAAACGGATCCTAGCATTCATTGTGTGGGAGAGAGACACGCTCCAATGTTGCATATGGACAAATATGTCCTTAGGCTTTACTCATAGTATTCATGGCGAAGGTTGAATATTCTTCGTTAAATTGTTATATGGTTGGAATCGGGAAATGCTACATGTAGTAATTGTAAAATGTCTTGAATAATTTGATACTTGGCAATTGTTGTGCTCATGTTTAAGCTCTTGCATCATATACTTTGCACCCATTAATGAAGAAATACATAGAGCTTGCTAAAATTTGGTTTGCATATTTGGTCTCTCTAAAGTCTAGATAATTTCTAGTATTGAGTTTTGAACAACAAGGAAGACGGTGTAGAGTCTTATAATGTTTACAATATGTCTTTTATGTGAGTTTTGCTGCACCGTTCATCCTTGTGTTTGTTTCAAATAAACCTTGCTAGCCTAAACCTTGTATCGAGAGGGAATACTTCTCATGCATCCAAAATCCTTGAGCCAACCACTATGCCATTTGTGTCCACCATACCTACCTACTACATGGTATTTCTCCGCCATTCCAAAGTAAATTGCTTGAGTGCTACCTTTAAACTTCCATCATTCGCCTTTACAATATATAGCTCATGGGAAAAAAATAGCCTAAAAACTATTGTGGTATTGAATATGTACTTATGCACTTTATCTCTTATTAAGTTGCTTGTTGTGCGATAACCATGTTCCTGGGGATGCCATCAACTCTTTGTTGAATATCATGTGAGTTGCTATGCATGTCCGTCTTGTCTGAAGTAAGAGAGATCTACCACTTTAATGGTTAGAGCATGCATATTGTTAGAGAAGAACATTGGGCCGCTAACTAAAGCCATGAATCATGGTGGAAGTTCCAGTTTTGGACATATATCCTCAATCTCATATGAGAACACTAATTGTTGCCACATGCTTATGCATTAAAGAGGAGTCCATTATCTGTTGTCCATGTTGTCCCGGTATGGATGTCTAAGTTGAGAATAATCAAAAGCGAGAAATCCAAAATGCGAGCTTTCTCCTTAGACCTTTGTACGAGCGGCATGGAGGTACCCTTTGTGACACTTGGTTAAAACATGTGTATTGCGATGATCCGGTAGTCCAAGCTAATTAGGACAAGGTGCGGGCACTATTAGTATACTATGCATGAGGCTTGCAACTTGTAAGATATAATTTACATAACTCATATGCTTTATTACTACCGTTGACAAAATTGTTTCATGTTTTCAAAATAAAAGCTCTAGCACAAATATAGCAATCGATGCTTTCCTCTTTGAAGGACCTTTCTTTTACTTTTATGTTGAGTCAGTTTACCTATCTCTCTCCACCTCAAGAAGCAAACACTTGTGTGAACTGTGCATTGATTCCTACATACTTGCATATTGCACTTGTTATATTACTTTACATTGACACTATCCATGAGATATACATGTTATAAGTTGAAAGCAACCGCTGAAACTTAATCTTCCTTTGTGTTGCTTCAATACCTTTACTTTGATTTATTGCTTTATGAGTTAACTCTTATGCAAGACTTATTGATGCTTGTCTTGAAGTACTATTCATGAAAAGTCTTTGCTTTATGATTCATTTGTTTACTCATGTCGTTACCATTGTTTTGATCGCTGCATTCATTACATATGCTTACAATAGTATGATCAAGGTTATGATGGCATGTCACTCTAGAAATTATCTTTGTTATCGTTTACCTGCTCGGGACGAGCAGTAACTAAGCTTGGGGATGCTGATACGTCTCCGACGTATCGATAATTTCTTATGTTCCATGCCACATTATTGATGATATCTACATGTTTATACACATTATATGTCGTATTTATGCATTTTCCGGCACTAACCTATTAACGAGATGCCGAAGAGCTAGTTGCTGTTTTCTGCTGTTTTTGGTTTCAGAAATCCTAGTAAAGAAATATTCTCGGAATTGGACGAAATCAACGCCCAGGGTCCTATTTTTGCACGAAGCTTCCGGAAGACCGAGGGGAAAGGAAGTGGGGCCACGAGGCGCCGCCACAGCAGGGCGGTGCGGCCCAGGTCTAGGCCGCGCGGCCCTGGCGTGTGGGGCCCTCGTGTGGCCCCCGCGTTGCCCTTCCGCCTACTTAAAGCCTTCCTCGCGAAACCCCCAGCACCGAGAGCCACGATACGGAAAACCTTACTGAGACGCCGCCGCCGCCAATCCCATCTCGGGGGATTCTGGAGATCTCCTCCGGCACCCTGCCGGAGAGGGGAATCATCTCCCGGAGGACTCTTCATCGCCATGATCGCCTCCGGAGTGATGAGTGAGTAGTTCACCCCTGGACTATGGGTCCATAGCAGTAGCTAGATGGTCGTCTTCTCCTCATTATGCTTCATTGTTGGATCTTGTGAGCTGCCTAACATGATCAAGATCATCTATCTGTAATGCTATATGTTGTGTTTGTCGGGATCCGATGGATAGAGAATACTATGTTATGTTAATTATCAAGTTATTACCTATGTGTTGTTTATGATCTTGCATGCTCTCGTTATTAGTAGAGGCTCGGCCAAGTTTTTGCTCTTAACTCCAAGAGGGAGTATTTATGCTCGATAGTGGGTTCATGCCTCCATTAAATCTGGGACAGATGACGTAAAGTTCTAAGGTTGTGGATGTGCTTGTTGCCACTAGGGATAAAACATTGATGCTATGTCTAAGGATGTAGTTATTGATTACATTACGCACCATACTTAATGCAATTGTCTGTTGTTTTGCAACTTAATACTGGAAGGGGTTCGGATGATAACCTGAAAGTGGACTTTTTAGGCATAGATGCATGCTGGATAGCGGTCTATGTACTTTGTCGTAATGCCCAATTAAATCTCACTATATTTATCATATCATGTATGTGCATTGTTATGCCCTCTCTATTTGTCAATTGCCCGATCGTAATTTGTTCACCCAACATGCTATTTATCTTATGGGAGAGACACCTCTAGTGAACTGTGGACCCCGGTCCTATTCTTTACATCGCATACAATCTCATCGCAATTGTTCTTTACTCGTTTTCCGCAAACAATCATCTTCCACACAATACGGTTAATCCTTTGTTACAGCAAGCCGGTGAGATTGACAACCTCACTGTTTCGTTGGGGCAAAGTACTTTGGTTGTGTTGTGCAAGTTCCACGTTGGCGCCGAATCCCCGGTGTTGCGCCGCATTACATTCCGCCACCATCAACCTTCAACGTGCTTCTTGGCTCCTCCTGGTTCGATAAACCTTGGTTTCTTTCTGAGGGAAAACTTGCTGCTGTGCGCATCATACCTTCCTCTTGGGGTTCCCAACGAACGTGTGAGTTACACGCCATCACCCCTCTGTTTTTAGGGTTAGAGGATTAATATAGTCGTGAGGAGAGGCAGCCAAGCATGGCCCGCGCATAGGCCAGGTTTGGGCCCCCGTGCCCCTTCTCCATCTCGGCTTCTGGCTCCGTGAGTCGTCGGGTGAAATATGGGTTTTGCGATATTTTCTGGGAATTTTCCTGAAAGTTGGATTTCTGCACAAAAACGAGACACCGAAGCAATTCTGCTGAAAATAGCGTTAGTCTGTGTTAGTTGTATTTAAAACACACATATTAGAGGGCAAACAATAGCAAAAGTGTTCGGGAAAGTAGATACTTTTTGGACGTATCAGTTGCCTTGCTATTTTTGCAATATTAAGGACTTAGCACATTATTCATGCTAGTCACAGAATGAAGTCATGAAAATACAATAAACTATTCAATACTTCCTCATGAGCTAAGAACAAAACACAAAACAGGTAGTAAGTTTGAAGGTTTAAAGGTAGCACACAAGCAATTCACTTTGGAGTGGCGGTGAAATATCACATATAGGTATGTATGGTGGAAACAATTGGCAAACTTTGGTTTTTGGTGGTTGGATGCACGAGTAGAGCTCATACTCAGTACAGGCGAAGGCTAGCAAAAGACTAGGAGCGACCAACTAATTAAGAGAGCAATAATTTCCATAATCATGCATAGCGACAAAACATTATTAATAAAAGCATAAAGTGATATTACAAGTCAAAAATAAAGACGCTCCAAGAACAACACATATCATATGAAGCAATAAAAATATAGCGTCTAGAAAGATGACCTGATGCTTTGTTGATGAAGAGGGGATGCCCAGGCATCCGCAAGCTTTGATGATTGTACCTCTTCGATATTTCTTGGGGTGACATGGTCATCCCAAGCTTGAGCTTTTGACCATACTTTATCTCATTACATCATTCTTCTCACTCTAAACTTGAAAACTTCCTTCACACAAAACTTCACACAATTCTTATTAGCAGCATTAATGCAATCAAACTAACATATTCACTTGGGTTCAGTTCTAAAATATATAAAACATACATTAAAACAGTAGCTACTGTAGAAACTTCTTCAAAAATCTCTTTCTCTCAAAAGAACTCAAAAAGAAAGAGATTAAGAGGCAAATGCAAATAGTGGCAGAAATCTATCAAAACAGAATAGCAGGTAAAGATCGATTTTCTAGAAAATCTTGTGTTGCTCAGATCGAAACGTGTTCGACTAACGAAAGTTAGATAATAACCTGGGGCATATTCTAAAAAATTGGCAGCTCAAAATTACGTTCTAGTTGGGAATACGATATTTTATGGTGACAGCATAAAATCTGTTTCAGGACAGCAACTTCCCCAAATCTTACTTTCTTCCTATTAGAGGCTATTATTGGCACAATAACGAAATAAAAATGATAAGGAGAGTTTATTACAGAGGTAATAGTTTCCAAGACTTAACAAAAGAAAAAATTACAGAAATAGAACACGGGTTATCTCCCAAGAGTGCTTTCCTTTAACGCCTTTCAGCTAGGCGCATAAAAGGAGGTAGCATCAAGTATTTTCAAATGAAGAAACATCAAGATCAATAAATTCCTCTAAAACACAATTTGTAAAAATAGGCACTTTAGATACCACTGGAGATGATTCAACATGTAAATCACTCTTAGTTGTACTAAAAGTTTATCAATTTTAAACATATTATGGGGTTTTGGTTTAGGTACCTTGGGAACATACATGAATTTTTGCTCTTTTCCCACAAAAGTTTTTTCCTTCTTAAACCCGAGAGAAGAAAGTGTTGAACTTAAAGTTTTCATAGACTCCTCTAGTTTACCAGTCCTAAGGTTTATATTATCATGGGTATTGCTAGCCTCTAAGACAGTGATTATTTTATTGATACTTGATGACCCACAAGTATAGGGGATCGCAACAGTCTTCGAGGGAAGCAAAACCCAATTTATTGATTCGACACGAGGGGAGACAAAGAATACTTGAAAGCCTTAACAGCGGAGTTGTCAATTCAGCTGCACCTGGAAACAGACTTGCTCGCAAGAGTTTATCAGTAGTAACAGTTTTATAGCAGTGGCAGTAGTGAAATAATAGCAGCAGTGTAACAAAGACAACAGTAGTGATTATAGTAAACAGCAGGATTAAAATATTGTAGGCACAGGGATGGATGACGGGCGTTGCATGGATGAGAGAAACTCATGTAACAATCAAGGTAGGTGATGACCCACAAGTATAGGGGGTGTATCGTAGTATCTTCGATAAGTAAGAATGTCGATCCCAACGAGGAGCAGAAGGTGTTGACGAGCAGTTTTGATGAAGGATTCACTGTAAATGCTCACAGACAAGTATTCAGGGGGTTTTGATGTAACATATGAATAAAGTACGAGTAAGTAAAATGCAAGAGAAATAATTGCAGCGAGTGGCCCAATCCTTTTTAGCACAAAGGACAAGCCGGTTTGTTTACTTATAATGACCAAACGTTCTCGAGGACACACAGGATTTTAGTCTAGTGCTTTCGCTACATACAGTTGATTAATCTTCATTGTTTTGATAAGTGTTGTGTGGGTGAACCTATGCTAATGTACCGCCCTTCCTAGGACTAATACATACTTGTGATTATACCCCTTGCAAGCATCCGCAACTACAAGAAAGTAATTAAGATAAATCTAACCACAACCTTAAACTCTGAGATCCTGCGATCCCTCCCGCATCGATATACCAACGGGGGTTTAGGTTTCTGTCACTCCGGCAACCCCGCAATTGGCAAACGAGTACAAGATGCATTCCCCTAGGCCCATAAATGGTGAAGTGTCGTGTAGTCGACGTTCACACGACACCACTAGAAGAATAACACCACAACTTAAATATCATAACATTGAATATTACTCAACCATAGTTCACTACTAACATTTAGACTTCACCCATGTCCTCAAGAACTAAACGAACTACTCACGAGACATCATATGGAACATGATCAGAGGTGATATGATGATGAATAACAATCTGAACATAGACCTTGGTTCAATGGTTTCACTCAATAGCATCAACAACAAGTAGAAATCAGTATCGGGAGAGTTTCCCCTATCAAACAATCAAGATCAAACCCAAATTGCTACAGCGGTGACGATGTCTAGCGGTGGAGATGGCGGTGATGATGGTGGAGATGGTGATGATGGTGATGGAGATGATGTCCAGCTTGATGGCGGTGACGATGGCGTCGATTTCCCCCTCAGGAGGGAATTTCCCCGGCGGATTCCCGCCCGCCGGAGAGCTCTTTCTCTCTCGGTGTTCTCCGCCCCGCGAGGCGGCCGTAACCCTTCGTGAGGATTCCTCTGTGGCTTAGGTCTTCGGGACGAAGGGTTTCGCGAAGAAAAGGAGGCGAAAGAGGCCGAGGGGGCTCCACACCACATGGTGGCGCGGCCGAGGCCATGGGCCGCGCCACCCTATGGTGTGGGCCCACCTTGGGTCCAAGCTGGCTCCCCCTTCTGGCTTCCTCCGTCATCCGGAAAAATAGGATTTTTGGTAAAACTTCCTTCCACAGTTGATCTTCCGAAATATTGCATCCTGACGGTGCTTTTTCCAGCAGAATCCTGGCTCCGGTGCTCGATCTCCAAATAATCATGAAACATGCAAAATAGATGAAATAACATAAGTATCGTGTCCCAATATGAAATATATCAATGAATAACAACAAATTATGATATAAAATAGTGATGCAAATTGGACGTATCAACTCCCCCAAGCTTAGACTTCGCTTGTCCCCAAGCGAAAGCGAACTCGGTAAACAGGTCCACATGTTTATGGAGTGAAGAGTCGATAAATAAAATACGGACAAGAAGCATCATATTCATTCACACAAGACATTATAGTAAACAACTTCCTCATATAACTCAACTTGAAACAAGTATAAGGTAATCACAAATAAAGGTGCATAAGAAATCATAATTGGTGATGGCAAACTTTGTTCTTGGTCAGAGAACATTTAACAGATTATATTCATCTATTGAGCAGTGCTCTCATATTAAGGCTTATGGTAAACTTGCATACTCAATCATATTAATCATTGATGACTTTCAAAGCTATATTCATTCAGGGTAAAACTTGTACTAAACAAGAAAGAGTAAAGACATGATGAAGCAAATCACAATATAATAGTTTGATCACAACAACTCAAATGCTTGCTTGAGATGGAGGGAAATAGGTTCACTGACTCAGTCATAAAGTAAAAGACAGGCCCTTCGCAGAGGGAAGCAGGGATTAAATCATGTGCTAGAGATTTTTCAGTTTTGAAATCATATAAAGAGAATAAAAGTAAAGTTTTGAGAGGTGTTTGTTGTTGTCAACGATCGGTAGCGGGTACTCTAACCCCCTTGCCAAACGGACCTCCAAAGAGCGGCTCCCATGAAGGACGTTATCTCTACCAGCAAGGTAGATCATCCCTCTTCTCTTTTGTTTACACATGTACTTTAGTTTATTTAAGGATGACACTCCCCCCAACCTTTGCTTACACAAGCCATGGCTAACCGAATCCTCGGGTGCCTTCCAACAATCTCATACCAAGGAGGAGTGTCTATTGCAAAATTAAGTTGCTTACTGATGAATCAGGGCAAAACATGTGAAGAGAATTATTAATGAAAGTTGATTAATTGGGGCTGGGAACCCCGTTGCAGACTCTTATTGCAAAATTATAGGATAAGTGGATGAAGCCACTAGTCCATTAGTGGAGGCTGCCTAACAAGACTCGAAAGATAAAACACCACATACTTCCTCATGAGCTATAAAACATTGACACAAATAAAGAGTAATAAGTTTTGAATTGTTTAAAGGTAGCACATGAAGTATTTACTTGAAATGGCAGAAAATACCATGCGATAGGTAGATATGGTGGACACAAATGGCATAGGTTTGGGTTAAGGTTTGGATGCACGAGAAGTATTCCCTCTCGGTACAGTGTCTTTGGCTAGCAAGGTTAAATAGCAAGCATAGGAGTTGAGGGAAACAAACAAATATACATGTGATAGAAACAATCATGCATCTTACTTGTAAGCACAACAGTTTTAACTTTAGAATACTAAGCTAAGGACTGATAAGAAAGATAATAATATCTTCTACATGTATTTCCTCTATTCTTCTTAAAATCAAAGTGTTGTTGCTATTGACCATTGCTAAGTTTTCCAAAACCAAATAGATTTACTTAATGCTCCCAAAGTAGTACCAATACTAAAATCAAGATCAATCATATAGTAGAAATTGCAAACTAAAATAAGGTGTGCAATATGTAAATGATAAGACTTCTCATTAATATTCCATAACGATAACTCACACCAAGGGATACATAGACAAACTAAAGGAGAGATACTTCCACATTGCAACCCATCTCATACGATAACTTCCCTACTCATGATATGACACTACTTGATAGTAAAAAGTAAAAGGTAATGATAATGTGATACGGCGGCACTCCCCCAAGCTTGGAACAAACCAAGGGGATGCCAATACCGAGGATGGATTACTCCTTTGGTGATGGTGGTGATGAATTACCGTCTTCAGACTTCCAAGATAGTGGCTCTCCATCAACAAATGACATCTTGGTCTCGGGAATCCTGAAACTAGCAGCACGGCTTATATGTTTAAACCTGTTTTCATACTCACAGTTCTGATTATGAATGTCATAGAGTTGAGCTTGGAGTTTGTTGGTGGTGTCGTGAAGTGAGAGGATGTCGCCCCATAGCTTTGCAGTTTCCTTCTCGTGTTCGAGCAATGAGTTCGGACACAATCTTGTGAAAGATATCCACTTCACGCTCGGCCATCTTCTTGTAATTGAAGACCTCTTGTTCTAGCTTCTCCATCCTGTCTTCCAAGCTTCCTTCTCCTTTGGGACCCTGAACATCTTTGATCTGCAGTTTTCCCTCGACGAGCATCAACTCCTTTGGGTGCATCCTCAGCTCCTCCATGTACAAGTTGCCAACATCCTTGCAGAGCTGTTCTTCGGAGTTCCCGATGAAGACATGATGGCTTTAGATCTAAAACAAATCCAGCAGAAACAGACTTGAAACAAAACACGTCGAGAGAACGATATACGGACCTCCAGGGGTCCGGGGGATTTTATAATAAAAATTTTCAGAACAAACGGAAAGTACCAGATCGAACTAGAGTCGGAAAGGGGCGACGAGGCGGTGCCACCATAGGTCGGCGCGGGCCAAGGCCAGGCCGCGCCGGCTCGTGGTGTCACGCCCTCGTGCGTCCTTTCCACTCCGTTTCGATCTCGTAATTTTTCTTATTTTCCAAAAACAACAAAAATAATGTTCGGAAAGTAAATCGCGAACTTTTCATTACCAGCATCGTTACCTATTCAAAGTCGAGTTCAGCGGATCTGTCAATTTGTCCTTTGATGAAAGCCTCCGGTGTTTCCACTCGAATAATATCAACATCAACATTATAAGAATCACCCGAGATATAATGCTTGAGTCTTTGTCCATTCACCACTTGCGTAGCACTGCCTTGGAGAGAGCTAATTTTAATTGCCCCTGAACGATACACCTCCTCAACAACATATGGTCCTTCCCATTTCGAGAGTAATTTCCCTGCAAAGAATCTGAGACGAGACCGATACAATAGGACTTTATTCCCAATATTAAACTCTCTTTTGATGATCCTTCTATCATGCCATTTTTTAACTTTTTCTTTAAAGAGTTTAGCATTTTCATAAGCTTCACTTCTCCATTCATCTAGAGAACTTAATTGTAGCAACCTCTTATCACCGGCAAGTTTAGGATCTTTATTTAATTCTCTAACAGCTCGATAAGCTTTATGTTCTAGTTCTAAAGGTAAATGACAAGCTTTTCCGTAAACCATTTTATAAGGTGACATTCCCATGGGGTTTTTATAAGCAGTTCTATAAGCCCATAGTGCGTCTTTCAATTTACTAGCCCAATTCTTTCTAGATTTATTAACGGTCTTCTGCAAGATATATTTAATTTCTCTATTTGATAGTTCTACTTGACCACTACTTTGAGGGTGATAAGCGGAAGCAATTCTATGATTAATACCATACTTAGCAAGAGTTTTTCTAAAACCTCCATGAATAAAATGAGAACCTCCATCAGTCATAATATATCTAGGTACTCCAAATCTAGGAAAAATAATATCTAAAAGCATTTTTAAAGAGGTCTCACCATCAAGCACTTTTTGTAGGTATGGCTTCCACCCATTTAGTAACATAATCAACAAGCAACAAGTATATGAGTGTTACCTTTTGAAGAGGGAAAAGGTCCCATGAAGTCAAATCCCCAACAATCAAACGGTTCAATAACAAGAGTATAATTCATAGGCATTTCATTGCGTCTGGAGATATTACCAACCCTTTGACATTCATCACAAGATAAAATAAACTTCCTTGCATCTTTGAAGAGAGTTGGCCAATAAAAACCTGATTGTAGAACCTTTTGCGCGGTTCTATCTCCTGCGTGATGTCCTCCATAAGCACTGCCATGACATTTACTCAATATCTCTTGTTGTTCATATTCAGGAACACACCTTCGCAGAATACCATCCACTCCTTCTTTATATAAGTGTGGGTCATCCCAGAAATAATGTCTCAAGTCATAAAAGAATTTCCTCCTCTGCTGAGCTGAAAAGGTTGGAGGCAAGTACTTGGAAACAATAAAGTTAGCATAATCAGCATACCAAGGACCGTCTCGCGAGCTCACCTTTATTACAGCCAATTGTTCATTTGGAAAACTATCATTAACAGTGAACAAGATCATAAGCAATATTTTCCAATCTAGACAAATTATCAGCAACAGGATTATCAAGCACCTTTCCTATCTACAATATGTAAATCAAATTCTTGCAAAAGAAGTACCCATCTAATAAGCCTCGGCTTAGCATCTTTCTTTGTCATAAGGTATCTAATTGCAAGCATGATCAAGTATGAATTGTAACTTTTGAATCAACAATATAAGATCTAAATTTATCACAAGCAAAGACTACAGCTAACAATTCTTTTTCAGTAGTAGCATAATTTCTATGAGAAGCATCAAGAGTTTTACTAGCATAATGAATAACATTTAGTTTTTTATCTACTCGCTGTCCAAGAACAGCGCCCACAGCAAAATCACTAGCATCACACATAAATTCAAATGGTAAATTCCAATCAGGAGGTTAGGAGCAGTTGTTAAGGCTTTCTTTAGAGTTTCAAAAGCTTCCTTACAATCATCATCAAAAACAAAAGGTACATCTTTTTGAAGAAGATTAGTAAGAGGCTTTGAAATCTTGGAGAAATCTTTAATAAATCTCCTATAAAACCCAAGCATGTCCAAGAACACTACGAATACCTTTAACATCCCTCGGATAGGGCATCTTCTCAATAGCTTCAACTTTAGCTCTATCAACTTCAATACCTCTCTCAGAAATTTTATGTCCCAATACAATTCCTTCATTAACCATAAAGTGGCATTTCTCCCAATTAAGAACAAGGTTAGTTTCTTCACATCTCCGCAAAACTTTATCAAGGTTTCGCAGCAACTATCAAAAGAATTCCCATAGACGAGAAAAATCATCCATGGATACTTCCACAATACTCTCACAAAAGCCATGAAAAATAGCAGACATGCATCTTTGAAAAGTAGCAGGAGCATTACATAAACCAAAAGGCATACGCCTATAAGCATAAGTTCCATAGGGACAAGTAAAAGTGGTTTTCTCTTGATCTTTAGCTTTAACAAGCAATTTGTGAAAACCCGTAATAACCATCAAGAAAACAAAAATGAGTATTTTTAGATAACCTTTCTAGCATTTGATCAATAAATGGTAAAGGGTAATGATCTTTCTTAGTAACTTTATTAACTTTTCGATAATCAATGCACATTCTATACCCTACAACTACTCTTTGAGGTATGAGCTCATCATTATCATTAGGCACAACAGTCATTCCTCCTTTAGGAACGCAATGCACAGGACTAACCCATCTACTATCATCAATAGGATATATAATACCAGCTTCAAGAAGTCGTAATACCTCATTTCTTACCACATCCTTCATCTTGGGAATTAAACGATGCTGAGGTTCAACAACAGGCTTCGCATCATCTTCCATATTAATGGCGTGTTGGCAAATAGAGGGAGAAATCCCCTTCAAGTCATCAAGAGTATAGCCAATAGCACCTCGGTGTTTCTTCAATATTTGCAATAATCTTTCTTCTTCAAACTCTGTAAGCTTAGAACTAATAATAACAGGATATATTTTCTTATCATCAATATGAGCATATTTAAGATTATCAGGCAAAGGCTTTAAATCAAAAACAGGATCTTCCTTTGGTGGTGGTGTTGTACCCAAGTCTTCCACCGGTAAATCATGCTTGAGAATAGGTTGGCGAAGAAAAATCTCCTCAAGCTCATCTCTTTCTTTCCTAAAAACTTCACTCTCGCTATCCTCCAAATGTTGCTGCAAAGGATTATTAGGAACAAGAACAATAGATGCACACTGCTCCATTTTAAAATCATTACTAGGCAAATCAGCTTTATAAGGAGTTTTGGTAAATTTAGAGAAGTTAAACTCATAAGATTTACCAGCAAATTTAGTCAAAATTTTCTCTTTCTTGCAATCTATAATAGCTCCACAAGTATTTAGAAAAGGTCTACCAAAAATGATAGGACAATAATCACTAGCAGCAGAACCAAGTACCAAAAAGTCAGCAGGATATTTAATCTTACCACATAGAACTTCCACATCTCGAACAATGCCAATTGGAGAAATAGTTTCTCTATTAGCCAGCTGAATAACCACATCAATATCTTCAAGTTCACAAGAATCAATTTCGTGCATAATCTCCGTGTAAAGCTCATAAGGTATAGCACTAACACTTGCACCAATATCACATAGACCATAATAGCAATGATCACCAATTCTAACAGATAGCATAGGAACACTAGCTTGTTTGGGTTTATTAGGATGTGAAACAATATTAGAAGCATCTTCACGTAAAATAATATGACCATCCTCCACATTTTCAGTCACAAGATCTTTAACTATTGCAACGAGCAGAGTTCAACTTTTATTTGTTCTTCAGGTTCTATAGGTTTCTTTTCACTTTTATGAACCGCACTATTTATAACAGAGTACTCTTTCATTTTAGCAGGAAAAGGAGTTTTTTCAATATAAGCTTCAGGAATAACACGATCAGCAGTTTCAACTACAACACACTTATTAATAGATGAATCAATTTTATCTTTATACGGTTCATGATACTTATCAAAATTCTTCTTAGGCAATTCATAATGAGAGGCAAAAGCTTTATAAAGGTTTGCAGCAACTTGAGAATCAAGACCATATGTAGCACTCATATTACGAAATGTATCAAGATCCATAAAAGCTTCAATGCATTTATAATCATAAATTATACCCGATTCTCTATCTTTGTCGTTCTCCCAACCTTCGTATTTTCTTGGATCCGATCAAGAAGGTCCCTTTTAAACTCTTCTTTATTGCGCGTAAATGATCCAGTAACAAGAAGTATCCAGCAAGGTCTTGTCTTGAAAAGAAAGTCTTGCATAGAAATTATCAATAATAACATTACCAGGAAGCTCATGAATGGGGCATTTGAGCATTAAAGACTTCAATCTCCCCCAAGCTTGGGCAATACTCTCTCCATCATGAGGCCAGAAATTATATATGCGGTTCCGTTCTTTGTGAATTTCACTTGGAGGATAAAATTTGGAGTAAAATAAAGGCACAATGTCCTCCCAGTCAAGAGAATCACCATTCTTCAGCAATTTATACCAATGCCCCGCTTTACCAGACATCGATATAGAGAATAGCTTCTTCCTAACTTCATTCATAGCAATACCTGCACATTTGAATAACCCGCATAATTCATGCAAAAACAGTAAATGATCACCAGGATGGACAGTGCCATCCCCTTCATAGCGGTTATCCGTAACATGTTCAATAATTTTCGTAGGTATTTTATATGGTATTACTTCCTCACCTGGCGCCTCATCCACTACCGTTGCAGTAGTAGTAGATTTCCCAAATAGAAATCGAAGAGAAGATCTCTCCATAATGACTTATAGCAGCGAGCGAAATAAAATCAGCACAAACAAGTAAAGGTTTTCCTTACCAATTCCGCTTACCAATAGCGCTTCACTCCCAGGCAACGGCGCCGTGAAAATAGTCTTGATGACCCACAAGTATAGGGGGTGTATCGTAGTATCTTCGATAAGTAAGAATGTCGATCCCAACGAGGAGCAGAAGGTGTTGACGAGCAGTTTTGATGAAGGATTCACTCGTAAATGCTCACGGACAAGTATTCGGGGGTTTTGATGTAACGGATGAATAAAGTACGAGTAAGTAAAATGCAAGAGAAATAATTGCAGCGAGTGGCCCAATCCTTTTTAGCACAAAGGACAAGCCGGTTTGTTTACTTATAATGACCAAACGTTCTCGAGGACACACGGGATTTTAGTCTAGTGCTTTCGCTACATACATTTGATTAATCTTCATTGTTTTGATAAGTGTTGTGTGGGTGAACCTATGCTAATGTACCGCCCTTCCTAGGACTAATACATACTTGTGATTATACCCCTTGCAAGCATCCGCAACTACAAGAAAGTAATTAAGATAAATCTAACCACAACCTTAAACTCGAGATCCCGCGATCCCTCCTCGCATCGATATACCAACGGGGGTTTAGGTTTCGTCACTCCGGCAACCCCGCAATTGGCAAACGAGTACAAGATGCATTCTCCTAGGCCCATAAATGGTGAAGTTTCGTGTAGTCGACGTTCACACGACACCACTAGAAGAATAACACCACAACTTAAATATCATAACATTGAATATTACTCAACCATAGTTCACTACTAACATTTAGACTTCACCCATGTCCTCAAGAACTAAACGAACTACTCACGAGACATCATATGGAACATGATCAGAGGTGATATGATGATGAATAACAATCTGAACATAGACCTTAGTTCAATGGTTTCACTCAATAGCATCAACAACAAGTAGAAATCAGTATCGGGAGAGTTTCCCCTATCAAACAATCAAGATCAAACCCAAATTGCTACAACGGTGATGATGTCCAGCGGTGGAGATGGCGGTGATGATGGTGGAGATGATGATGATGGTGATGGAGATGATGTCCAGCTTGATGGCGGTGACGATGGCGTCGATTTCCCCTCCGGGAGGGAATTTCCCCGGCGGATTCCCGCCCGCCGGAGAGCTCTTTTCTCTCCGGTGTTCTCCGCCCCGCAGAGGCGGCCGTAACCCTTCGTGAGGATTCCTCCGTGGCTTAGGTCTTCGGGACGAAGGGTTTCGCGAAGAAAAGGAGGCGAAAGAGGCCGAGGGGGCTCCACACCACATGGTGGCGCGGCCGAGCCATGGGCCGCGCCACCCTATGGTGTGGGCCCACCTTGGGTCCAGCTGGCTCCCCTTCCGGCTTCCTCCGTCATCCGGAAAAATAGGATTTTTGGTAAAACTTCCTTCCACGAGCTTGATCTTCCGAAATATTGCATCCCGACGGTGCTTTTTCCAGCGAGAATCCCGGCTCCGGTGCTCGATCTCCAAATAATCATGAAACATGCAAAATAGATGAAATAACATAAGTATCGTGTCCCAATATGAAATATATCAATGAATAATAGCAAATTATGATATAAAATAGTGATGCAAATTGGACGTATCAGTAGGGCATTTGCAGATAATAATAAAACGGTATCCAAGTACTAATCAATCAATAGGCATGTGTTCCATATTTAGTCCTACGTGCTCGCAATGAGAAACTTGCACAACATCTTCTGTCCTACCAGCCGGTGGCAGCCGGGCCTCTAGGGAATCTATTGGATATTAAGGCACTCCTTTTAATAGAGCACCGGAGCAAAGCATTAACACTCCGTGAACACATGTGATCCTCATATCACCGCCTTCCCCTCCGGTTGTCCCAATTCTTGTCACTTTGGGGCCTCGGGTTCCGGACAGCAATACGTGTATACAACTTGCAGGTAAGATCATAAAGCAATGAATATCATCATGAATTGATAACATGTTCAGATCTGAGATCATGGCACTCGGGCCCTAGTGACAAGCATTAAGCATAACAAGTTGCAACAATATCATAAAAGTACCAATTACGGACACTAGGCACTATGCCCTAACAATCTTATGCTATTACATGACCAATCTCATCCAATCCCTACCATCCCCTTCAGCCTACAGCGGGGGAATTACTCACACATGGATGGGGGAAACATGGCTGGTCGATGGAGAGGCGTCGGTGGTGATGATGGCGATGATCTCCTCCAATTCCCCGTCCCGGCGGAGTGCCAGAACGGAGTTTCTGGTCCCGAGATGGAGTTTCGCGACGGTGGCGGCGTACTGGATGGTTTCTGGCGACTTCGACTTCTCTTCTCGCGTTTAAACCCTTAAGTAGTCCAGAGGGGGGCGTCAAAGGCTGGCCGAGGGGGCCACACACTAGGGCGGCACGCCCCCCCTCCAGGCCGCGCCGGCCTGTTGTCTGGGGGGCCTGGACCTCCCCCAGGTCTGCCCTTCTGGCTCCGTGATTCTTCTGGAAAAATAGGCCCTTTGACATAAATTCCGAGGATTTTCCTGAAAGTTGAATTTCGCACAAAAACGAGACGCCGGAGAAATTCTCGCTGAAAACAACGTTAGTCCGTGTTAGTTGTATCCAAAATACACAAATTAGAGGCAAAACAATAGCAAAAGTGTTCGGGAAAGTAGATACGTTTTGGACGTATCAACTCCCCCAAGCTTAGCTTATTGCTTGTCCTCAAGCAATTCAGATTAACAACCGAGTGCGATAAAAGAACTTTCACGAACACATTTGTTCATATGATGTAAATATTCTCATGATATGGCAAGTACTTAAGCAATTCATAATAAGATACATGCAAATAAAATCATCTAACAGCTATGTCAATCATGGAAAAGGTACCAACAAATTAACAATAAGCATCATGAATCATGTCTATCAGCAGGATTGTAATGTTCATAAAAGGATATGATAAAGTGGTATCTCGCTTGCCCGTATTTGTACAACAAAACATAAATGCTCGGGCACCTTTGAAGTTCATGGAAAGATTGGAAGTAGAGATTATCAAAGATAAAAGCATCAAAGTTATACCACAGTTAATCACATTTTGGGACAAGCATATTATACTAAGAATGACAGTTGTGCTCTCAAAAAAGTGCTCGAAGAAAGGATGGAGACTCAATGTAAAAGTAAAAGATTGACCCTTCGCAGAGGGAAGCAGGGATTAACATGTGCTAGAGCTTTTTATTTGTAAAACATGAGTAAAATTATTTTGAGAGGTGTTTGTTGTTGTCAATGAATGATAGTGGGTACTCTAACTACCTCGTCAACCAGACTTTCAAGTGCGGCTCCCATGAAGGACGTTATCTCTACCAACAAGGTAAATCATCCCTCTTCTCTTTTGTTTACACACGTACTTTAGTTTTATTATGGATGACATCCCCCAACCTTTGCTTACACAAGCCATGGCTAACCGAATCCTCGGGTGCCTTCCAACATTCTCATACCATGGAGGAGTGTCTATTTGCAATTTTAAGTTGCTTACTGATAAATCAGGGCAAAACATGTGAAGAGAATTATTAATGAAAGTTGATTAATTGGGGCTGGGAACCCCGTTGCCAGCTCTTTTTGCAAAATTATTGGATAAGCGGATGTTCCACTAGTCCATTATGAAAGTCTTTCAGGAGTAAATGACAAGATTGAAAGATAAACACCACATACTTCCTCATGAGCTATAAAACATTGACACAAATTGAGAAGCATTTTGAAGGTTTAAAGGTAGCACATGAGAATTTACTTGGAATGGTTTGAAATGCCATGCATAGGTATTTATGGTGGACACTCTGGAATAACTAGGTTTTCAGGGGTTTGGAAGCACGAGCAGCGTTCCCGCTCAGTACAAGTGAAGGCTAGCAATAAACTGGGAAGCGACAATCAAGAGAGCAAGAATCGTCATAATCATGCTTGCGACAAAATAAATTAACGGAGGCATAAAAGTGATACAAGAACTCTGAGGTAAAGTAAATCATCGAGGCTTAATTGACTTCTTGTTCAGTCATATGCATGCGTGAGCATGTGCCAAGTTGATTCAAGTGAATTATTCAGAGGAGGATACCACAATGTCATACTTATCTATGAATAAAGCAATGCAAGCAAATATTTATGACATGCTACTTATATTAATAAATTGGAGCTAAGCATGAGAGATCATGAACTACTAGACTTTCTTAAATGACATATACCTCACATGAACCAACTAAGCATGCTCACATGGATGAGTATATGTACAAAAATGAAAACAAATAGAGTTCATACCAGCCTCTCACCACAGTCGAATTGTCGTAGATCGTCATTATTGCCTTTCACTTGTGTAGCTTGAATAATATGAAATGAAAACCAAGCTTCCGCCACCGAAGACCATTGAACTCATAATGAACTTTACAAAACGAAAGAAGAACAGCAAATATTTTTGGCGTTTTCGAATTGGAAACAAGAACAAAAGGAAACAAGCAAACAAAGCAAAATCTTTTTGGGTTTTCTTATAGCAAACCAACGATAGAAAATAAAGAAAAATAAAAGCAAGAAACCAAAATAAACAAATGGTAAAGAGAAACAACAGAAATATTTTTGGTCTTTTTGTGTTTTAGGAAAGAAACAAAGCAAAAACAAGAGAATGAAAACTAAAAGAGTCACATAAACACAAAGCAGCAGGAATTCGTCAAACTTGACAGCAAATACAATGAATCGATTTTTAAGAAATTCTTCCGCTGCTCAGCTCGAAAAGTGTTCAACTAATGAAAGTTAGATAACAATCTGGGGAACATGCACAAAAATTGGCTTCGCAAAATAACGTTCTGGCTGTTTTCGAGAATTTTTTTTGGTATCAGCCCAGAATCTGTTTTCAATCAGCACTTCCCCAAATATCATCTCCCTCTTATTAGAAAACCACTTCAAGAAACTAAACAAGTATATACAAGTATCCAGCAACCATAATATGCAAAGAATGAGTGATGCCGGTATACCTCCCCCAAGCTTAGGCTTTTGGCCTAAGTGGAGATCAACCCTGGCGAGGGTCGGGGTTCCACGCCGGTGGATCATACATGGCGTAGTCATAATAAGGTCCCGGTGCGAAGAAAAGGGTGAAGGCTCCTCATGCCCAACATGTTGATGCGAAGAACTTGCTGCATCGGATGACGAGTCGAGGTGTTCCTCGGCCTCCTCCGTGCCGTCTCTTGCATGATGGCCATCTCCCTCTATGTATGCATTCAGTTCACCTTCCGTGACTGACCAATCCCTACTGGAATCAAGGTTAAACAGAACATGTGCAGACAATCCTACTAGTTTTTCAGTTTTCTTAGTTGTTCTCCAAGTTTTCTTGTAAAATGTTATCTTGTAAGACAGGTTACTCAAATTAGACAAATCAGAAACAAATTCATGCTTAATCATGGAGACTATGTCAAGTTTCTCTATGGAGAGTTGAATATCAAGATGGTGAGGTTCTACACCATGCATAGCTAATAAACGAGAGGTAATGAGACCTCCACAAATTCCGCCCTTCTCACGGTTAGTAGCAAGTCTATAGGCTATTAAAGCACCCAAGTTATAAGTCCTATCACCTTGTAATGCAGCAGCTAGGAAAGCCAAATCCTGGATAGATAACTTACTTGCATTCTTTCTAGCAAGAACGCACTTGGTGATGAAATAAGCAAAGTAGCGAATAGCTGGGAATTGAATACTACTGATTTTACCACCGTCCTCTGATGGCGTGTAAGACACACGTCCGTTGGGAACCCCAAGAGGAAGGTGTGATGCGCACAGCAGCAAGTTTTCCCTCAGTAAGAAACCAAGGTTATCGAACCAGTAGGAGTCAAGGAGCACGTGAAGGTTGTTGGTGGCGGAGTGTAGTGCGGCGCAACACCAGGGATTCCGGCGCCAACGTGGAACCTGCACAACACAATCAAAGTACTTTGCCCCAACGTAACAGTGAGGTTGTCAATCTCACCGGCCTGCTGTAAGCAAAGGATTAGATGTATAGTGTGGATGATGATGTTTGTTTGCGAAGAACAGTAAAGAACAATTGCAGTAGATTGTATTTCAGATGTAAAGAATTAGACCGGGGTCCACAGTTCACTAGTGATGTCTCTCCCATAAGATAAACAGATGTTGGGTGAACAAATTACAGTTGGGCAATTGACAAATAAAGAAGGCATAACAATGCACATACATATATCATGATGAGTACTATGAGATTTAATCAGGGCATTACGACAAAGTACATAGACCGCTATCCAAGCATGCATCTATGCCTAAAAAGTCCACCTTCGAGTTATCATCCGAACCCTCTCCGATATTAAGTTGCAAACAACGAGACAATTGCATTAAGTATGGTGCGTAATGTAATCAACACAAATATCCTTAGACAAAGCATCGATGTTTTATCCCTAGTGGCAACAACACATCCACAACCTTAGAACTTTCGTCACATCGTCCCGCATTCAATGGAGGCATGAACCCACTATCGAGCATAAATACTCCCTCTTGGAGTTACAAGTATCAACTTGGCCAGAGCCTCTACTAGCAACGGAGAGCATGCAAGAACATAAACAACATATATGATAGATTGATAATCAACTTGACATAGTATTCAATATTCATTGGATCCCAACAAACACAACATGTAGGATTACAAATAGATGATCTTGATCATGATAGGCAGCTCACAAGATCTAACATGATAGCACAATGAGGAGAAGACAACCATCTAGCTACTGCTATGGACCCATAGTCCAGGGGTGGACTACTCACACATCGATCCGGAGGCGATCATGCACTAGTAGGAAAACCCTTATAGGTGAAGCTTAGTTCTGTGGCGCACCGTTTTGAATGCGCCACAGAAACTTATTTTGTGGCGCACCAGGCACGGTGCGCCACAGAAATAGCTTAATTTTGTGGCGCACGCTTGGGTAGTGCGCCACAGAAACTATGTGGGGCCCACATCCTGCCACCACCATTTATTACTGTAGGTATTTCTGTGGCGCACATGTCGTGCTGCGCCACAGAAATAACTCTTTCTGTGGCGCACTGGCTTTGGTGCGCCACAGAATTAGTTGATTCTTTGGCGCACCTTCTCCCGTGCGCCACAGAATTAAGGGACTTATATCATCTCGCGCGCCCGTGCCCTCCCCCGCCTGTTCACCTCTCCCCTCCCGAGCCCCTCCCCTCTCCCCTCTCCCCTCTCCTCCGTGGTCGCCTGGATCCGCCGCCGCCTTCCTCCGTGGTCGCGTGGAGGATTCCTCCCCTCTCCCCTCTCCTCCGTGGTCGCCTGGATCCGCCGCCGCCGCCTTCCTCCGTGGTCGCCTGGATCCTCCATGGTCGTCGCAGCCGCCGTCGCCGCCGCCTTCCTCCGCGAGGGGCGCATGCCGCCGCGGTCCTCCCATCCCCGCCACCTGCAGCACAAGTTGCCCCTACGGCGAGGAGGGGCCGCCGCGAGGAGGGCCGCCGTCGCGGCAAGGTGGAGGATCCGCCGCCTCCTCCTCCTCCTCCACCCCTGCCGTCATCTTCAAGCTCGTCCTCCACCCCCGTCATCGGTGCTCTCTCTCCCCTCCCCTCCTCTCCCTCTTAATTCCTCCTCCGCTGCCCCTATGGCTTGTGTTTGCAAGCTCCGGTGATCATTTGATCACCAATTGGTTGATAATTACTTACTACTTTCTCTATCTATGCATGTTGCTTGATATACTCGTGTTGTTGCTTGATTTGTATAGCTTCTCACCATGTACTAGTGGTTGCTTATGCTTTGAAAAGCATATGAATGGATGCATGATGCTTGCCAAGCATCCTCGTTGCCTAGCAGTTGACTAATTCATTTATCTCGTGAAACTTTATCTTGTTAATGTAGATAATTGAGATGAACTACTTTGCGATAATGATTCTATTATCGTATTTACTTAAGCTAGATGGATGCCAACTATTGTTGGGGACCCTAGCTTCATTTTGAATCCTGTTGGGTAATGATAAGTGTGTAGGCTTGGTGGTTTGGATGGTTTGGTGGTTGAATTGGCCTTTGCGAGTCATGAACTGCTGGCTTGGTAAATCATCTGGGATGGTTTCCTTCGTAGTTCCATTTGGAAGATGCTACTATTCAATTGGTTGGCATAACCATGGTGACTTGAGTTGGTCAAATTCCTGGTCCTTGCCATTTGTACCAGGCTTCACTTGGTTTCTGATGGTTTAAAAGACTAGGTGATGCTAGGTTATTAAGTTGGTCTGTCAAGGTTGGTTTTATCCGGTTAACTTGGATAGGCTATGTGTTCTTGCTTACTTATGCATATCCATCTCTACTGGATTGACTAGCTCGAGGCTTGGCCTCTCTCTTGCCAGGCATCACTTGGTTACTACCAAGTGATGAATAATCCCTTATGGTACCCCAGCTTTGTTTTGAACTCAACTGAGTAATGATAAATTTCTATTTCTTGTTGGCTTTGATGAAAATAGAGATATCCACAGTAGGGGATCATGTAAATGAATGCCACTGTGGTATCCTTTGAAGAAAAAGGACTGTTTCTGATGGTTTTAAAAGGCTAGGTGGTGCTAGGTGATTCAGTTGGCTACCAAGACTTGTCTCATCCGGTTAGCTGGGATATGCTATGTGTTGTTGCTTGTTTAGGCATATCTATCACTTACTTGGATTTACTTGGTTCTTGATTGGCCTCTCTTTTGCCAGCATCACTTGGTCTATATACCAAGTGATGAATAATCCCTTTGGAGCATCTCGCTCCATGCATGCTATGTGTGTTTGAGCATCTTGACTTATGTCACCATGGTTGCTAGTTTGTTGGTGTTTTTGTACTTGCCGATGATTAGATGGTTGGTCGATCACTCGTACACTCGGGGTGGAGCAAGTGAGGCTTGGTGTGATGGCACAAATATCAACTTGTGCATCCTACCTGGCCTCACTTACTCCATCCCTGGATGTTAATATTTGTTTCGACCAACAAAGTATGAGGCATATGATATCTAGTTGAGATACCACTTGGCTCTTTCTTCCATTTTAGTGCCGATCCAGTACGTGAACGAGTCCTTAATGCCAAGACGGTGCCAGCGAGGGACTGGCGTGGTTCTGCGCCGGAGATGCAGATCGGCGTTGTTGTGTCGTCAAGCACCCGTTGACGGAACGCCGACCGGGGAAAGGGGGCCCTTCTGCAAAGTATACGGCGGTGTATACTGCAACTATGGTTTCGACCATAGTATTTGTGTTGACCAACAATGTATGAGGCACATATTCTATTTTGTCATTCCATTTGCTTTGAGATTTTCAAAATGCCGATGATTAAAATGTTTGGTCACCGTACACTCGGGGGTGGCGTAAGTGAGCCTGGTAAGATAGCACAAATATCAATCTCTTGTGCATCCTACCTAGCCTCGCTTACACCATCCCTGAATGTTAATATTTGTGTTGACCAACAATGTATGAGGCACTTATTCCATTTTGTCATTCCATTTGCTTTGAGATTTTCAAAATGCCGATGATTAAAATGTTTGGTCACCGTACACTTGGGGGTGGCGTAAGTGAGCTCGGTAAGATAGCACAAATATCAATCTCTTGTGCATCGGACTTGGTCTCACTTACGCCATCCCTGAATGTTAATATTTGTGTTGACCAACAATGTATGAGGCACTTATTCCATTTTGTCATTCCATTTGCTTTGATATTTTCAAAATTCCGATGATTAAAATGTTTGGTCAAAGTACACTCGGGAGCGGCGTAAGTGAGCCTGGTAAGATAGCACAAATATCAATCTCTTGTGCATCGGACTGGTCTCACTTACACCGTCCTCGAATGTTAATATTTGTGTTGACCAACAATGTATGAGGCATTTATTCCATTTCTCTTGTGCATCGGACTTGTTGGTCTCACTTTCTTCCATTTTCATCATAGTAGGAACTGGATGAAGGACCCCGATGCAAGCGAGCCCGGTGGGTAGAGATGACGGAGCAAAGGAGGAACCGGATGACGACTACTTTGTAGGATGAAGACTACTTTGTATCTCGAAATTGTGAATTTTGTATGAATTAAGAGTTGTATGCAAAACATTTGACACTTGCCACTATATATGTATCTCGATCGGGATTAAGTAATGTGATGATGATGTCTATGTTATATCTGTGCAATGTACATGATATTTATATTATATCTGAATGTTGCTGTATATAACCCGTATATCCGTATATTGCTGTTTATAAACCGCATGTGTACAGGAGGCAGCACAAAATCGTGTATAATACAAGCAAATTCGTGGCGCACTCGCAAACCAATTCCGTGGCGCAGTCTTTTCCGTGGCGCACCTAAGAGCACGTGCGCCACGGATACGTTAACTCTGTGGCGCATGGGCTGGTGCGCCACAGAAAGCTTATTTTTGTGGCGACGTATCTGTGGCGCACCTCCCATGCGCCATAGAATCCATTTTTGGTGCGCCACCGATGAGGCTTTTCCTACTAGTGATGGCGATGAAGAGACCTCCGGGAGATGATTCCCCTCTCCGGCAGGGTGCCGGAGGCGATCTCCTGAATCCCCCGAGATGGGATTGGCGGCGGCGGCTGTCGAGGCGGTTCCTCGGCAATGCCCACCATGAGGGGCTTGGGTTTTAGAGAAAGGCGACGACGGAAGTTCCGGGAGCGAGGCGGTACACGACGTACCCAGGTTCACGTCCCCGCGGTGGAGGATCGCTACGTCCTGCTAGCAATCCACTATATGAATATATAGGTACGGGGGCCGCCATAGGCGGAGTTGTTGGATCTAGTCTAGTTCTAGTTCGCGGGTTGCGATGTCTAGGCGAGTCGCCTCTATGATGTATGTTTCCGGTTGTGCGTGTCCCTAAGGGGTGCCCCTGCCTGGCTTTATATATCAGCCAAGCTAGGGTTTACAAGAGTCCTAGTAGGATTCATATTGGAGTCTTCTTTCCTTGTAGTCCAAGTTGAGGCGCGTGCGGGTCCAGCTTGTCGAGTCCTCGTGTCTGGTCCACCTTCATAGTTTGCCCCGGGTATGGCAATGTCGAGTACCCAAAGGGTTATGCCCACGTCGCAGGCCCCCGAGTGTCTGGCCGAAGTGAAGCTTCGGGCAGGGACTAAAGTTGTCTTCGCCGAATGACTTGATCATCTGTTGAATTTTGTGCTTGATGTAGAGTCGAAGTTGCTTCTGGTCGGGTGCGCGAAGCGCTCCCGATAGGAGTAGCCCCCGAGTCTATGGGCGGGTGCTTGCAGCCACGTATAGACTCAAGTTGTACTACTCGAAGATCTTGATTGTTGATGCCGATGTCTTCAACTTTATTCTTCTTTGTTGGCGAGGTTGCCATATTTTTTATCGGGTGCGCGATTAGCGCTCCCGATGGGAGTAGCCCCCGAGCCTGTAGATAAATATGAAATAGTTATGTATAGGGTGTAAAAAATGCTAAGTCAAACACCGTAGACTTTTTCAAGTTCCGAGAACTTGATGCCGATGACTCTGGTGATGCCATAGATAGAGGAGTTCATGATTCAGATGATATCCTAGAGGAGCCGATGATTGAGATGATGGCCCTGAGGAGACGATGACTGAGATGATGGCCCAGAGGGGCCGATGATTGGGATGATGGCCCAGAGGAGCCGATGATTCGGATGATGGCCCTGAGGAGCCGATGATTTAGATGATGGCCCTGAGGAGCCGATGATTTAGATGATGGCCCAGAGGAGCCGATGATTGGGATGATGGCCCAGAGGAGCCGATGATTTTATCGGGTGCGCATCCAGCGCTCCCGATGGAAGTAGCCCCCGAGTTTGGGCACTGATGCTTGCAACCGTGAGTAGACTCAAGTCGAGCAACCCGATGTTTACAGTTTTCTTCAGGTGCCGTTGACACATGGTTGTTTATTTCAAGGGGCAAAACGCACCTTGAGCATCGTTGATGCCATTGTTTGTAAATTTTTTGGTAGGTACATGTATACACACTTTTACCATGTCAATGCCGTTGGCAAATTTTGAAGGAGCAAATCTCAATTGCCCGTTAGATGTATGTATACTAGTTGGTCAGCAAATCATTATGAGTGATCAGCTCGTGTTGCAGGTTTTGCTAAACCTGTTGTATGCGCAACTTTGCTTTCAACCGATTGTAAGTTTCGACAGTCACTCCCGAATATTTCGGGTGCAATGATTCTGCCGATGAGCCCGTTGTTCTTTGATATTTCCATAAGTAAAATATCGAACGTGGGTTGTGTTTATATTTTCCAAACTCTTGCTTTGTATGGCACTCGTAGAGGCATCTGAAGCAGAGAGAAGGATTAATGTCCTTGTTTTTCTCATGATCCTTGCTATCTGTGGCACTCTTTGATGCATCTATAGCAAAGGAAAAGAGCAAGGTCTTCGTTGCTTCATGATCCTTTGCTATTTGCGGCACTCTTTGAGGCATCTATAGCAAAGGGAAAGAGCACGGTCTTCGTTGCTTCATGATTCTTTGCTATTTGCGGCACTCTTTGAGGCATCTATAGCAAAGGAAAAGAGCAAGGTCCCCGAAATAATCTTCAGGGGACCGTGAGCCCAGTCGAATCTTCAGGGGACTGTGAACACAGTCAAATCTTCAAGGGACCGTGAGCCCAGTCGAATCTTCAAAGCACTCGTATTTTCAGAGGCTTTTAGATGGCAATTTCAGGTATAATGAGTCTTCATATCTTCTTGAACTCCAGTGAACCGGTGCTCCCGATGGGAGTAATAGTTTGCATATCTTCTCGGGTTCCAGCGAACCGGCGCTCCCGATGGGAGTAATAGTCTTCATATCTTCTTGAACTCCAGTGAACCGGTGGTCCCGATGGGAGTAATAGTCTTCATATCTTCTCGGGTTCCATCGAACCGGCGCTCCCGATGGGAGTAATAGTCTTCATGTCTTCTTGAATTCCAATACACCAGCGCTCCCGATGGGAGTAATAATTCCAGCACACCGGCGCTCCCGATGGGCGTAATAGTCTTCATATCTTCTTGAATTCCAATACACCGGCGCTCCCGATGGGAGTAACCGCAATAGCTCGAAGATATTCCAGGAGCCCCCGAGTAATTCCAGCGCTCCCGATGGGATCGGATCGGGTCGATATTAAATAAGATGATATCCATTGAATATTCCAGATGATGAATCCACCAACCCGAGAGTGCATCGGGAGGAGATATATCCAGAGCCGAAGAAGATAAGTCCATCGAGTAATCATAGATGATGGAGAAAACAAATCCACTGATTCGGGGAAAATAAATCCACCGAGTAGGCGAGAGTACTGGAGGTAACGATGTAATGGTGCCTCCCCAATCATCGGGTGTGGCGAAAGAAAGAGGAACACTTAGTTCTGCAGGTGCAGTCGAAATAGTTGCACGGCCAGAGATAGTCCATGCGGCAGACGCAGCCGAAATAATTCCGCGGACAAAGACAGTCCATGCGGCGGGCGCAGCCGAAATAGTTGATGTAGCCACGTGACGCCTGGCTGACGTGGCCGATGAAGAGGTTGCAGCTGATATGGCTGATCCGCGGCGGGTGAGCATCCGAAATAATTCCGCGGACACAGATAATCCATGCGGCAGGCGCAGCCGAAATAATTCCGCGGACAGAGATAGTCCATGCGGCAGGCGCAGCCGAAATAATTCCTCCATCCAAGAGAGTCCACGCGGCGCCTAGCTGACGTGGCCGATGAAGTGGACGCGGTTGACATAGCCGATCCGCTGCGGGTGAGCATCCGAATATATCGGGTCCGTAAAGTCGGGTCCGCGGCAGGCGAGCCCCCGAGCAAGAAGAGTACGCGACGGCGGGGGCGGTCAGCCGAACAGGGCAGTCGACGGGCGAGCTCCCGAATATATCGGGTCCGTGATGCAACGAGCGAGCCCCAAGCGTGGCGCCTGTGCACGGTGAAGCAGTTGAAGCTTGTTCCGATCTGATATTTTTTAGGAGAGTAACAGTCGATGAAGAGAACACATCCGGATGTGCTGAGTCCATGACAATGAGGTAGTCGAAGCTTGTTCCGATTTGATGGCTCTTCATGACGATAGGTATGCAGGACGGCGGGATACAGCTATTGATATTGTATACGGACGCAAGGCAGCGTCTTGATTGTTGCCTTCCTTTTCTCTTGGTTTCACGTGAATATCCTTCCCTCTTGTGTGAAGTAGGTCTTGTTTTCTTTTTTCCTTTCCTTGACTTGCGGCTTCTATCCAAACCGAAGGCATCTTCTTCTTATTTTATTTTTCCTGATGCTACTAGCGATTGCTTGGCCTTCAATGGAGTAACACATCGAGGCACCAATTGACGAGGCGATCTGCTGGAGTTTTTTATTCCCGCAAGCGCTGCGCAGACGATGTAGAGACGCGTTGCCTGGCAGATACATGCCTAATTTTTCCGTCGGGTGATCGGTCTCCAGCTCATAGTTGATGACAAACTTCAAATTCCTGCTGCCCGAGCGCGTGATCAGCGGTGCCGACGTAGAGCCACCCGCGTGGATCATAATCCTACTCTCCTTCTTCTTTTCTTATGGAACACGATCTAATCAGCGAAGTTGGTCGTTGACCTTGCGGATCTGACCAGATGCGATCTTGCTTCTTCTCTGTGTCTTTAGTCTTGTTGATAATACTGATGATAAACTTGACGAATCTCGCCCGGATAACAAAATTCAGCCGGTGCAGTTCCCACGGACGGCGCCAATTGTCGAGGCGGTTCCTCGGCAATGCCCACCATGAGGGGCTTGGGTTTTAGAGAAAGGCGACGACGGAAGTTCCGGGAGCGAGGCGGTACACGACGTACCCAGGTTCACGTCCCCGCGGTGGAGGATCGCTACGTCCTGCTAGCAATCCACTATATGAATATATAGGTACAGGGGGCCGCTATAGGCGGAGTTGTTGGATCTAGTCTAGTTCTAGTTCGCGGGTTGCGATGTCTAGGCGAGTCGCCTCTATGATGTATGTTTCTGGTTGTGCGTGTCCCTAAGGGGTGCCCCTGCCTGGCTTTATATATCAGCCAAGCTAGGGTTTACAAGAGTCCTAGTAGGATTCATATTGGAGTCTTCTTTCCTTGTAGTCCAAGTTGAGGCGCGTGCAGGTCCAGCTTGTCGAGTCCTCGTGCTGGTCCACCTTCATAGTTTGCCCCGGATATGGCAATGCCGAGTACCCAAAGGGTTATTCCCACGTCAGCGGCGTCTCTGGAAGGTTTTCCGTATCGTGGCTCTCGGTACTGGGGTATTCGCGACGAAGGCTTTAAGTAGGCGGAAGGGCGGAGTCGGAGGAGTCACGGGGGCCCACACACTAGGGCCGCGCGGGCCCCCCTTAGGCCGCGCCGCCCTAGTGTGGCGGCGCCCCGTGGCCCCACTTCGTATCTCCTCGGTCTTCCGGAAGCTTCGTGGAAAAATAGGCCCTCGGGCGTTGATTTCGTCCAATTCCGAGAATATTTCCTTACTAGGATTTCGAAACCAAAAACAGCGAGAAAACAACGAATCGGCTCTGCGGCATCTCGTCAATAGGTTAGTGCCGGAAAATGCATAATAATGACATATAATGTGTATAAAACATGTGAGTATCATCATAAAAGTAGCATGGAACATAAGAAGTTATAGATACGTTTGGGACGTATCAAGCATCCCCAAGCTTAGTTCCTACTAGCCCTCGAGTAGGTAAACGATAACAAAGATAATTTCTGAAGTGACATGCTATCATAATCTTGATCATACTATTGTAAAGCATATGATATGAATGCAGCGATTCGAAGCAATGGTGAAGATAATGAGTAAACAAATAAATCATATAGCAAAGACTTTTCATGAATAATACTTTCAAGACAAGCATCAATAAGACTTGCATAAGAGTTACTCATAAAGCAATAGATTCAAAGTAAAGACATTGAAGCAACACAAAGGAAATTGTCAACACAAAGTAATATAACAAGTGCAATAGGTAAACATGTAAGAATCAATGCACACAGTTGATACAAGTGTTTGCTTCTGAGATAGAAAGAATAGGTAAACTGACTCAACAATAAAGTAGAAGATTGACCCTTCGCAGAGGGAAGCATGGATTACTATATTTGTGCCAGAGCTTTTCATTTTGAAAACAAGAAACAATTTTGTCAACGGTAGTAATAAAGCATATGTGTTATGTATAAGATATCCTATAAGTTGCAAGCCTCATGCATAGTATACCAATAGTGCTCGCACCTTGTCCTAATTAGCTTGGATTAACAAGGATTATCATTGCATAGCATATGTTTCAACCAAGTGTCACAAAGGGGTACCTCTATGCCGCCTGTACAAAGGTCTAAGGAAAATGTTCGCATTGGATTTCTCGCTTTTGATTATTCTCAACTTAGAAATCCATACCGGGACAACATAGACAACAGATAATGGACTCCTCTTTAATGCATAAGCATTCAACAACAGATACTATTCTCATAAGAGATTGAGGATTAATTGTCCAAACTGAAACTTCCACCATGGATCATGGCTTTAGTTAGCGGCCCAATGTTCTTCTCTTACAATATGCATAATCAAACCATTTATCATGAAAATCGCCCTTTTCAGACAAGACGAACATGCATAGCAACTCACATGATATTCAACAAAGGTAAAAGTTGATGGCGTCCCCAGAAACATGGTTACCGCTCAACAAGCAACTTATTAAGAAATAAGATACATAAGTACATATTCTTCACCACAATAGTTTTTAAGGCTATTTTCCCATGAGCTATATATTGCAAAGACAAAGGAATAGAATTTTTAAAGGTAACACTCAAGTAATGTACTTTGGAATGGCAGAGAAATACCATGTAGTAGGTAGGTATGGTGGACACAAATGGCATGGTTATTGGCTCAAGGATTTGGATGCACGAGAAGAATTCCTCTCAATACAAGGCTAGGCTAGCAAGGTTGTTTGAAGCAAACTCAAGTATAAAACGGTGCAGCAAGACTCACATATGAACATATTGTAAGTATTATAAGACTTTACATCGTCTCCTTGTTGTTCAAACACCTTAACCAGAAAATATCTAGACTCTAGAGATCAATCATGCAAACCAAATTTTAACAAGCTCTATGTAGTTCTTCATTAATGGGTGCAATGTACATGATGCAAGAGCTTAAACAAGATCTATATGAGCACAACAATTGCCAAGTATCAAATTATTCAAGACATTATACCATTTACCACATGCGGCATTTTCCGTTTCCAACCATATAACAATGAATGAAGTAGTTCAACTTTCGCAATGAACATTAAGAATAAAGCTAAGAACATATGTGTTCATACGAAACAGCGGAGCGTGTCTCTCTGCCAAACAAGGAATGCTAGGATCCGATTTATTCAAACAAAAACAAAAATAAAAACAAACAGACGCTCCAAGTAAAGCACATAAGATGTGACGGAATAAAAATATAGTTTCACTAGAGGTGACCTGATAAGTTGTCGATGAAGAAGGGATGCCTTGGGCATCCCCAAACTTAGATGCTTGAGTCTTCTTAAAATATGCAGGGATGAACCACGGGGGCATCCCTAAGCTTAAACTTTTCACTCTTCTTGATCATATTGTATCATCCTCCTCTCTTGACCCTTGAAAACTTCCTCCACACCAAACTCAAAACAAATTCATTAGAGGGTCAGTGCATAATTCATATATTCAGAGGTGACATAATCATTCTTAACACTTCTGGACATTGCAAAAAGCTACTGAAAGTTAATGGAACAAAGAAATCGATCAAACATAGCAAAACAGGCAATACGAAATAAAAGGCAGAATCTGTCAAAACAGAACAGTCCTTAAAGACGAATTTTTTAGAGGCACCAGACTTGCTCAGATGAAAATGCCCAAATTGAATGAAAGTTGCGTACATATCTGAGGATCACGCACGTAAATTGGCAGATGTTTATAAATTTTCTACAGCAGGGGCGGCTCAATTTCGTGACATCAAGAAATCTGTTCCTGCGCAGTAATCCAAATCTAGTATTGACTTTACTATCAAAGACTTTACTTGGCACAACAATGCAATAAAATAAAGATAAGGAGAGGTTGCTACAGTAGTAACAACTTCCAAGACTCAAATATAAAATAAAAGTGCAGAAGTAAAATAATGGGTTGTCTCCCATAAGCGCTTTTCTTAACGCCTTTCAGCCTAGGCGCGTAAAGTGTGAATCAAGTATTATCAAGAGACGAAGCATCAACATCGTAATTTGTTCTAATAATAGAATCATAAGGTAACTTCATTCTCTTTCTAGGGAAGTGTTCCATACCTTTCTTGAGAGGAAATTGATATTTAATATTACCTTCCTTCATATCAATGTTAGCACCAACAGATTCAAGAAAAGGTCTTCCCAATATAATGGGACAAGATGCATTGCATTCAATATCCAAGACAACAAAATCAACGGGGACAAGGTTATTGTTAACCATAATGCGAACATTATCAATCCTCCCCAAAGGTTTCTTTATAGCATTATCAAGCAAGATTAACATCCAAATAACAATTTTTCAATGGTGGCAAGTCAAGCATATTATAGATTTTCTTAGGCATAACAGAAATACTTGCACCAAGATCACATAAAGCATTACAATCAAAATCATTGACCCTCATATTAATGATGGGCTCCCAACCATCTTCTAACTTCCTAGGATTATAGAAGTTTCAAGTTTTAGTTTCTCCTCTCTAGCTTTTATGAGAGCATTTGTAATATGTTTTGTAAAAGCCAAATTTATAGCACTAGCATTGGGACTTTTAGCAAGTTTTTGTAAGAACTTTATAACTTCAGAGATGTGACAATCATCAAAATCTAAACCATTATGATCTACAGCAATGGGATCATTGTCCCCAATATTTTGAAAAATTTCAGCAGCTTTATCACAAACAGTTTCAGCAGCTTTAGCAGTTTCAGTGCAATTTTGCACGCTTTGCACTAGGAGTAGAAACATTGCCAACACCAATTATTTTACCATTGATAGTAGGAGGTGTAGCAACATGTGAAGCATTATCATTACTAGTGGTGGTAATAGTCCAAACTTTAGCTACATTATTCTCTTTAGCAAGTTTTTCGTTTTCTTCTCTTTCCCACCTAGCATGCAATTCAGCCATCAATCTAATATTCTCATTAATTCGAACTTGGATGGCATTTGCTGTAGTAACAATTTTATTATCAATATCATTATTAGGCATAACTTTCAACTTTAAAAGATCAACATCAGAGGCAAGTCTATCAACCTTAGAAGCAAGAATATCAATTTTATCAAGCTTTTCGTCAACAGATTTGTTAAAAGTAGTTTGTGTACTAATAAATTCTTTAAGCATGGCTTCAAGACCAGGGGGTACACTCCTATTCTTGTTGTAAGAATTTCCATAAGAATTACCATAACTATTATCATTAGCAGCAAGATATGGCCTATAGTTGTTACCAGAATTATTCCTATAAGCATTGTTGTTGAAATTATTACTTTTAATGAAGTTCACATCAACATGTTCTTCTTGGGCAACCAATGATGCTAAAGGAAAATTATTAGGATCAACATTAGATCTACCATTCACAAGCATAGACATAATAGCATCAATCTTATCACTCAAGGAGGAGGTTTCTTCAACAGAATTTACCTTCTTACCTTGTGGAGCTCTTTCCGTGTGCCATTCAGGGTAATTTGTCATCATATCATCAAGAAGCTTTGTTGCCGGCCCCAAAGTGATGGACATAAAGGTACCTCCAGCAGCTGAATCCAATAGGTTCCGCGAAGAAAAATTCAGTCCTGCATAAAAGGTTTGGATGATCATCCAAGTAGTCAGTCCATGGGTAGGGCAATTCTTCACCAAAGATTTCATTCTCTCCCATGCTTGAGCAACATGTTCATTATCTAATTGCTTAAAATTCATTATGCTACTTCTCAAAGATATAATTTTAGCGGGAGGATAATATCTACCAATAAAAGCATCCTTACATTTAGTCCATGAATCAATACTATTTCTAGGCGAGAGATAGCAACCAATCTTTAGCTCTTCCTTTTAAGGAGAAAGGAAACAATTTTAATTTTATAATGTCACCATCTACATCCTTATACTTTTGCATTTCACATAGTTCAACAAAATTATTAAGATGGGCAGCAGCATCATCAGAACTAACACCAAAAAATTGCTCTCTCATAACAAGATTTAGTAAAGCAGGTTTAATTTTAAAGAATTCTGCTGTAGTAGCAGGTGGAGCAATAGGTGTGCATAAGAAATCATTATTATATGTGCTAGTGAAATCACACAACTTAGTATTCTCAACAGTACCCATTTTAGCAGTAGTAAATAAAGCAAACTAAATAAAGTAAATGCAAATAGCTAATTTTTTTGTGTTTTTAATATAGAGAACAAGACAGTAAATAAAGTAAATAAAGTAAAACTAGCAACTAATTTTTTTTGTATTTTTGATATAGAGAGCAAACAAAGCAGTAAATAAAGTAAAACAAAGCAAGACAAAAACAAAGTAAAGAGATTGGATGTGGGAGACTCCCCTTGCAGCGTGTCTTGATCTCCCCGGCAACGGCGCCAGAAAATATGCTTGATATGGCGTGTAAGACACACGTCCGTTGGGAACCCCAAGAGGAAGGTGTGATGCGCACAGCAGCAAGTTTTCCTCGCAAGAAACCAAGGTTATCGAACCGAGTAGGAGTCAAGGAGCACGTGAAGGTTGTTGGCGGCGGAGTGTAGTGCGGCGCAACACCGTGGATTCCGTCGCCAACGTGGAACCCGCACAACACAATCAAAGTACTTTGCCCCAACGTAACAGGTGAGGTTGTCAATCTCACCGGCTTGCTGTAAACAAAGGATTAGATGTATAGTGTGGATGATGATGTTTGTTTGCGAAGAACAAGTAAAGAACAATTGCAGTAGATTGTATTTCAGATGTAAAGAATTGGACCGGGGTCCACAGCTCACTATTGATGTCTCTCCCATAAGATAAACGAGATGTTGGGTGAACAAATTACAGCTTGGGCAATTGACAAATAAAGAAGGCATAACAATGCACATACATATATCATGATGAGTACTATGAGATTTAATCAGTGGCATTACGACAAAGTACATAGACCGCTATCCAGACATGCATCTATGTCTAAAAAGTCCACCTTCGAGTTATCATCCGAACCCCTCCAGTATTAAGTTGCAAACAACAGACAATTGCATTAAGTATGGTGCGTAATGTAATCAACACAAATATCCTTAGACAAAGCATCGATGTTTTATCCCTAGTGGCAACAAGCACATCCACAACCTTAGAACTTTCCGTCACTCGTCCTGCATTCAATGGAGGCATGAACCCACTATCGAGCATAAATACTCCCTCTTGGAGTTACAAGTATCAACTTGGCCGGAGCCTCTACTAGCAACGGAGAGCATGCAAGAACATAAACGACATATATGATAGATTGATAATCAACTTGACATAGTATTCAATATTCATCGGATCCCAACAAACACAACATGTAGGATTACAAATAGATGATCTTGATCATGATAGGAAGCTCACAAGATCTAACATGATAGCACAATGAGGAGAAGACAACCATCTAGCTACTGCTATGGACCCATAGTCCAGGGGTGGACTACTCACACATCGATCCGGAGGCGATCATGGCGATGAAGAGACCTCCGGGAGATGATTCCCCTCTCCGGCAGGGTGCCGAAGGCGATCTCCCGAATCCCCCGAGATGGGATTGGCGGCGGCGGCGTCTCCGGAAGGTTTTCCGTATCGTGGCTCTCGGTACTGGGGTATTCGCGACGAAGGCTTTAAGTAGGCGGAAGGGCGGAGTTGGAGGAGTCACGGGGGCCCCACACGCTAGGGCCGCACGGGCCCCCCTTAGGCCACGCCGCCCTAGTGTGGCGGCGCCCCGTGGCCCCACTTCGTATCTCCCTCGGTCTTCTATAAGCTTCGTGGAAAAATAGGCCCTTGGGCGTTGATTTCGTCCAATTCCGAGAATATTTCCTTACTAGGATTTCTGAAACCAAAAACAGCAGAAAACAGCAACTGGCTCTTCGGCATCTCGTCAATAGGTTAGTGCCAGAAAATGCATAATAATGACATATAATGTGTATAAAACATGTGAGTATCATCATAAAAGTAGCATGGAACATAAGAAATTATAGATACGTTTGGGACGTATCATCCTCTGAGAAGCTTCTTCCATGACAAATCATCTTGTAGAGACTCAAGAGCTCCTGCGGCAGTCCCCTTATCTTCTCGCATGATCCCCATTGTGGCACTCTAATTGCTGCACAAAAATCATCGAATGGCAAATTGACAATTTTATTATAAATTTTGTATCGAACCATGGGGTTAGATTGAGACCAATTGAATTCAAAATCCTGAACCACAGACATGGTCAGTTTTGCATATTGATATGGTTCACCAAAAACAAAACTTTCCAACCCTGCATTGGAAATCAGTTTTTGAACATCTCGCAGGATTCCTGCACTCCTCATAAAATCAACGCACATGTAGTAAGAGGGGTATACTCCCTCTTCGCGGTGAACTCTCATAACCTGTTGCACCTCCAATTCTTGTTGGTTTAGTTGATGACTATTCCACTCCATTTTCTAAAATTTTTCAACAAATAATATAAAATTTGATTTGGTGACATATAATTGAGGGAAACTACCATAGGAACTTGCTAGAGTACTAATCATGCATCAAAACTAGTTTCTACCACTTAGAACAAGCATGCAAGCTCACTAAACATGTTACCTACAAGCAGCAAAATATTCAAGATATACTCAACCAAACAAAATTCTACTTGGATGGTTGGAGGAGTCACATACCGAAGAGCAAATGTGCCAAATTTCGGACATGAAACTGGCTGAGCAAAGAGATCGAGAAATCTGGAGTTCTTGAGCAAAAACGCGAGTGAGAGGAACCTGGTGCGAGTTTTTTCGGGAGAGAGAAGAGAGTGGGAGGAAGAGATGATGAAGTGGGGCAAAGGGGGACCCACACACCAGGGTGGCGCGCCCCCTTGCTGGCCGCGCCGGCCTGTGGGGTGCCACCCTGGGGTGCCCCACTGGTCATCCCCAGGTGCTCCCAGGTGCGTTTTCGAAAAATAGGACCAACGGTATAATTTTTGTGAATTTTTGAAAACTTCGAAAAATGCACATTTCTGGGTATTAAGTTTATTATTACTGGCCAGGAAAAAATTTGAAATCTCTAATTAACTAAGGAACTTTACAAAACAAAAATGCTACAGCAAGTAGAACAAGTGGAGAAAGAAAGAGATGTTGTTTACCTCCTCTATGCATATAAAAAGTATTTGTTAACAAGGTTGATCAAGTCTTGCCACCAAATAAATTTTACATAGCATAAGAAGAAATAAACCTCAAATCAATCATGTTACCTTGAATTGTATTGATATGGATCCAATCATAAGATTTTGATATCCTTCTTTAGGCTCATATATAGGACAATCGATAGTTCCAACTTTGATAGTTCTCACATTAGAAATAGTATTAACTCCACATACTTTATCAATCCTCTTGGGGAAATAGACGGTGTGCTCCCTATCATCAACATTGAAAGTAACCTTTCCTTTATTGCAATCAATAACAGCCCCTGCGGTGTTAAGAAAAGGTCTCCCAAGAATAATAGACATATTATCATCTTCGAGCATTTCCAACACAACAAAATCAGTTAATATCAAGCAGCTTATTAGTAACTTGAACAGGAACATCCTCACATATACCAACAGGAATAGCAAGAGATTTATCAGCCATTTGCAAAGATATATCGATCGGTATCAACTTATCTAAATAAAGTCTCTTATAAAGAGAGAAAGGCATAACACTAACACCTGCTCCCAAATCACATAGAGCAGTTCTAACATAATTATTCTTAATAGAACAAGGAATAGCTCGGATACTCCGGGTCGCCAAACTTCTTTGGAACTTTGCCATTGAAAGAGTAATTAGCAAGCATAGTGGAAATCTCCTCATTAGGAATTTTCCTTTTATTAGAGACAATATCTTTCATATATTTTGAATAAGGAGGCAATTTAATAGCATCAGTCAAAGGTATTTGCAGGAATAATGGTTTCATCCAATCACAGAATTTGTTATAGTGTTCTTGTTCCTTTGATTTTAGTTTCTTAGCAGGAAAAGGCATTTGCTTTTGAACCCAAGGTTCCCTTTCATTACCATGTTTCTTAGCAATAAAATCTTCTTTAGTATACTTTTTATTTTTAGCATGCTTTTCAGTGTTCTTCTTCAACCTCTTCTTTATCGAAGCATCATTATTATCATTATCTTTATCATGTTCATTACCACTTTCGGCTTCAAGCATCGTAAATAAAAATACTATTAGGATCATTAACAGGCTCAGAGGATTCTACAACAGTTTTATGTTTCTTTTTCTTTTTCTTAGATGGAGCACTAGTTTCAGTTCGTTGAGAATCTTGTTCAACTCTTTTGGGATGCCCTTCAGGATATAGAGGATAAACACCGCCTCTAGTTGTTACTTCATAAGCATGTTTTTCTTTAGAATTATCTTTTAACAAGTCATTTTGCACTTTAGTGAGTTGATCAATTTGAGTTTGAATCATATGAAAATATTTAACAAGCATCTTAACATCATTGGAGGTTCTCTCCACAATACCATGCAATTCACTAATAGCTCGAGAATTTTCCATTAAATGATTCTCTACTCTCATATTGAAATTATTTTGCTTAACAATATAATTATCAAACTCATCTAAGCATTGAGCAGAGAGGTTTTGAATACGGAATATCTTCCCTAGTAAAGCGTTCAAGAGAGTGTACCTCAATCATGGATGAAGGGGGAGTGATCTTACATAAATCTTCTATGGGAGGTAAATTCTTCATATCTTCGGATTTAATACCCTTCTCTTTAAGAGATTTCTTGGCTTCCCTCATATCTTCATCATTTAATTTAATCATACCCCTCTTCTTCAATATTGGTGTCGGGGTTGGTTGTGTAGACCAATCATCATGATTCCGGCCTATTCTAGCCAATAATTCTTCAGCGTCGTCTGGAGTTCTTTTCCTGAAAACACAACCAGCACAACTATCCAGGTATGCCCTAGACTCAATGGTTAGTCCACTATAAAATATATCGAGTAAATCATGCTTTTCCAAATCATGTTCAGGCCGAGCTCTAATAAGAGAGCAAAATCTAGCCCAAGCCTCAGGAAATTTCTCTCCATCTTCCTGATCAAAATTATAAATTCTCTGCAAAGCAATATGTTGAGCACTAGCAGGAAAGTATTTCCGAAAGAAAACATCAAGCAATTCTTTTGGACTATTAATAGAATCAGGTGGCAAACTATTATACCAAGTTTTAGCATCATCCTTTAATGAGAAAGGGAAAATTTTAGCAACGAAATAAGTACGCTTCTTAACATCATCGAAAAACAAGCTACTCGCAGTAGACAGACTTCAATCATGTGTTCTACATCACTTTCTTTTTCAGCACCACAAAAAGGTGTTTTCTCAACAATAGATATATGAGATAAATCAAGAGAAAAATCATAATCCTTATCCTTAATGTTTATAGGAGATGTGGAAAATTTAGGATCGGGAGACAGCTTTATATCTAACAAGTATGTTGTGCAAGCAACTTTTTAAATTTTCTTGCATCAGTAGTAGCATTGCATTTATCAATAAAATCATCATCAAGTTCTACATAATCTTCATCAAGATCATCACTAGAGTATTCAACAGACTCGTGTGAATTAACAGTGTAGCAGCATTTTCATTAGGAGTTTCAGTACTTTCAATTTGTCTAGACCTAGCAATTGTAGCATCTAGAAAAGATCCTAACGAACCATCATTATCAAGCCCAGCAGAAGCATCATCAAAATTATAAGAGGAATTTTCAGATCTAGCAGAAGTACCAGCATGTGAACCTTGTGGTGGTGAAACAAGTTTATCTATCACGGATGGTGAATCAAGAGCAAGCAGAGGTACTCTGAGTTGTACCTTTTCTTGTAGTGGATGGTAATATGGCGACTTTAGTATCACGAGGTTTACCCATGATGGAGAATTTGCAGCGAACAATATCAATCCAAGTGAACTTGCAAATAAAGCTATGCTCCCCGGCAACGGTGCCAGAAAATAGTCTTGATGACCCACAAGTATAGGGGATCGCAACAGCCTTCGAGGGAAGTAAAACCCAATTTATTGATTCGACACAAGGGGAGACAAAGAATACTTGAAAGCCTTAACATCGAAGTTGTCAATTCAGCTGCACCTGGAAACAGACTTGCTCGCAAGAGTTTATCAGTAGTAACAGTTTTATAGCAGTGGCAGTAGTGAAATAACAAGAAGCAGTAGTAACAAAGACAAAGAATAGTGATTATAGTAAACAGCAGGATTAAAATACCGTAGGCACAGTGGATGGATGACTGGCGTTGCATGGATGAGAGAAACTCATGTAACAATCAAGGTAGGGCATTTGCAGATAATAATAAAACGGTATCCAAGTACTAATCAATCAATAGGCATGTGTTCCATATTTAGTCGTACATGCTCGCAATGAGAAACTTGCACAACATCTTCTCGTCCTACCAGCTCAGTGGCAGCTGGGCCTCTAGGGAATCTACTGGATATTAAGGCACTCCTTTTAATAGAGCACCGGAGCAAAGCATTAACACTCCGTGAACACATGTGATCCTCATATCACCGCCTTCCCCTCCGGTTGCCCCAATTCTTGTCACTTTGGGGCCTTGGGTTCCGGACAGCAATACGTGTATACAACTTGCAGGTAAGATCATAAAGCAATGAATATCATCATGAATTGATAACATGTTCAGATCTGAGATCATGGCACTCGGGCCCTAGTGACAAGCATTAAGCATAACAAGTTGCAACAATATCATAAAAGTACCAATTACTGGACACTAGGCACTATGCCCTAACAATCTTATGCTATTACATGACCAATCTCATCCAATCCCTACCATCCCCTTCAGCCTACAGCGGGGGAATTACTCACACATGGATGGGGGAAACATGGCTGGTCGATGGAGAGGCGTCGGTGGTGATGATGGCGATGATCTCCTCCAATTACTCGTCCCGGCGGAGTGCCAGAACGGAGTTTCTGGTCCCGAGACGGAGTTTCGCGACGGTGGTGGCGTACTGGATGGTTTCTGGTGACTTCGACTTCTCTTCTCGCGTTTTTAGATCGAAACCCTTAAGTAGTCCAGAGGGGGGCGTCAGAGGCTGGCCGAGGGGGCCACACACTAGGGCGGCGCACCCCCCCTCCAGACCGCGCCGACCTGTTGTCTGGGGGGCCTGGGCCTCCCCGTGTCTGCCCTTCTGGCTCCGTGATTCTTCCGGAAAAATAGGCCCTTTGACATAAATTCCGAGGATTTTCCCGAAAGTTGAATTTCTGCACAAAAACGAGACACCAGAGCAATTCTGCTGAAAACAGCGTTAGTCCGTGTTAGTTGTATCCAAAATACACAAATTAGAGGCAAAACAATAGCAAAAGTGTTCGGGAAAGAAGATACGTTTTGGACGTATCAATACTTTCTATCTATTCATTAATTTGGCTAGCATTATCAAGGAAAGTTGGCAAACTTTCTCTAGAGAGCTCAGTCTTTTTACTACATCTTCCAAAGTGATCTCAGTTTTAACAACATTAGTAGGTGGTATTCCTACTAAGCTTTCAATTAAATTGCAGGCTTCCAAAGCAGGAGTACCCATAAAATTACCCCCGGTGAGAGTATCCAAAACGTACCTATTCCAGCTAGATATACCAACATAAAAATTCCTAAGAAGGATCATGCTGGAATATTTTTTTAGTACATCTATGATGAGCATCACTTATTCTATACCAAGCATCTTTCAAACTTTCTCCCCCTTGTTGCTTAAAAGAAAGAACCTCAACCTCAGGAATACTCATTCTAGCAAGATTAAAATAGAACAACAGAAATTAAAGCTATATTAGAAACTAATTTTTGTGTGTTTTTGATATAATGAAGCAAACAAGACAAAGTAAAATAAACTAAGCATAACAATAAAAAAGCAAAGAGATTGGAGATGAGAGACTCCCAATAAATCCTCTTTCTCCTCGGCAACGGCGCCAGAAAAGTAGCTAGATGAGCGCAGATTACACATCATTGGGGAACCCCAAGAGGAAGGTATGATTAGCATAGTAGCAAGTTTTTCCTCAGTAAAAACCAAGATTTAATCGACCAGTGGGAGAAAGGCGTGACTTCTAAAGGTGTTGCTAGCTGACTTGTGGTAGGGCGCACTACCAGCGTCAGCAACAACGTGAAACATGCACACAACACAACCAAAATACTTTGCCCCAACTTACAGTGAGGTTGTCAATCTGACTGATTTTGCTGAAAACAAAGGATTAATTGTATAGTGTGGAAAGAGATATTTGTTTGCAGTGAAATTAAAGAGAACAATGTTTGCAGTAAGTAAACAGAACAAGATGATTTTATTAGTGTAAAAGGATGGACCGGGGTCCACAGTTCACTAGAGGTGTCTCTCCATAAAGATAAATAACATGCTGGGTGAACAAATTACAGCTGGACAATTCACTAGAGATTCGTTTGGGCATTACAATATAATACATAGACCGTAATCCAACTGCATCTACGACTAATAATCCACCTTCCGGTTATCGTCCGAACCCCTTTCAGTATTAAGTTGCAAGCAACAGATTATCACATTAAGCAATATGTGTAAATTAAAAAGTAGAATTACCGTTAGAAAAAACATCCTAGTAGCAACAACACGATTAAGCAATATGTTTTGTCCCTAGTAGCAACAACACATCTACAATCTTAGAAGTTATTGTCACTCTTCGAGAAAACTAGAGGCATGAACCCACTATCGAGCATAAATACTCCCTCTTGGAGTTACAAGCATTTACTTGGCTAAAGCATCTACTAGCAACGGAGAGCATGCAAGATCACAAATAACATATGACAAGTATATAATCAATCTCAACATAATATTCAATATTCATCGGATCCCAGCAAACACAACATGTAGCATTACATGAAGATGATCTTGATCATGATAGGCAGCTCACAAGATCTAAACATGAAGCATCTAGCTACTGCTATGGACCCATAGTCTAGAGAAGAACTACTCACGCATCACTTCGGAGGTGGGCATGGCGATGTAGAGGCCTCCGGTGATGATCTCTGATGGGTTCGTTGCATGGAAAACAAAAACAATTCTACCGTGAACATGAACAAAAACCAAGATCCAGTCTAGAAAGAAGCAAGATCTAATCTATGAAGATCAAAGCAAAGAGATGTATGAGAAACTAACCCTCGAAGATCCAAAGCCTTACGAGATCAGATCTCGTTGTTGATGTAGTCGATCGTCCCGGTGCTGCAATCCGGCAGCACTTTCGTACTCGGTCGCGCGTACGGTGTCGATGAAGTCCTTCCTCTCCCCGTTCCAGTGGGCAGCAGAGGTGTAGTAGATCCCCTCGGAATCCCAGTAGCACGATGACGTGGTGGTGGTGGTGGAGGAGAAAAGCTGCAGGGCTTCGCCAAGCCGGAGCAGACTAGCAGTGGAGGAGAGAGGGAGGCGGCCAGACTTATGGTGAAGGGGTGGCTACGCCCCCTGCCCCCTCCCCTCTTTATATAGGGGGGGAGGTCGGTTGGGGTGGCACCCCTGTGCCCCAGACCCATCTAGGGCCGGCGGCCAAGAGGGGGGAGGGGATTTCTCCCCCCAAGTTGATCCCCCCTTAGGGTTTGGGGAAACCCTAAGGGTGGCCGGCCTGGGCCTTGAGGGCTTGGTACGCCTGGCCCATTAGGGCAAGGCAGCACTCCCTCGGCCCATGTTGGCCCTCCTAGGGTCGTGGGCCCCATGGTGGACCCCCGAAACCTTCTAGAACCTTCCCGGTCTTCCACCGGAAAAATCCCGAACTTTTCCGAAACCTAGAAATCAACTTCCCTTATATGATCGAGACCCCTCTCCGACCAATAACCAATAGCGGGACCTGGAGATCCATAATGGATCCCACACATTAAGCGATAACTTAGTGATCGATTGAACCATTTACATACGATACCGATTCCCTTTATCACGCGATACTTTACTTGTCCGAGGTTCGATCACCGGTATCTCCTTACCTAGTTTAACCTCGTTACCGACAAGTACTCTTTACTCGTACCGTGGTATGTCATCTCTTGTGACTTTGTCACATGCTTGCAAGCTAATTAGACGACATTCCACCGAGAGGGCTCAGAGTATATCTATCCATCATCGGGATGGACAAATCCCACTCTTGATCCATATGCCTCAACTCATACTTTCCGAATACTTAATCCCATCTTTATAACCACCCATTTACGCAGTGACGTTTGATGTAATCAAAGTACCCTACCGGTATAAGTGATTTACATGATCTCATGGTCAAAGGACTAGGTTACTATGTATCGAAAGCTTATAGCAAGATGAACTTAATGACTTGATCTTATGCTACGGTTATTTGGGTGTATGTACATTATATCATTCACCCAATGACATAACCTTGTTATTAACAACATCCAATGTTCATGATCAGGAGACCATGATCATCTATTAATCAACAAGCTAGTTTTACGAGAGGCTTACTAGGGACTCTGGTTGTTTACACAACACACATTCTGGTTAATACAATTATAGCATGGGGTGTAAACATTTATCATGAACACTAAGACATAACAATAACTAATTTAGTATTGCCTCTCGGGGATATCTCCAACAATCTCCCTATCCGGCAGGGTGACAAAAAGAGCTTCAGAACCCTTCCAAGCTAGGGTAGCCGATGGCGGCCGCGATGGAACTTTTCATGGATGGAGGTTCGGGTATTTAGGTCTTTCCCGAGATCGTGAATAAATAGGCGGAATGGCGAGGTTGGTGGACACCTGGGGGGGCACACCACCCTGTGGCGCGGCCAGGGCTTGGGCCGCGCCAAGGGCAGGTGTGGCCACCCTGTGGCGCCTCTTCGTCTCTCCTATGGAATCCGTCTTCGTTGCGGTAAAATAAGAACTTCGGATTTTGTTTTGTCCAATTCCGAGAATATTTCCTGTACAACTTTTCTGAAATACAAAACAACAGAAAACAGGGAACTGACACTGTGGCATCTTGTCAATAGGTTAGTGCCGGAAAATGTATAAAAGTGCAACGAAGTGTAAATAAAACATATAGAAATTGGTGTAAAACAAGTATGGAGCATCAAAAATTATAGATGCGTTTGCAACGTATCACTTACTAGGGACTCTAGTTTGTTTACAAACCACACGTGTATCAATGTTTCCACTTAATACAATTATAGCATGGGATGTAAACATTTGTCATGAACACTAAGGTATAACGGTAACCATTTTATTATTGCCTCTCGGACATATCTCCTACATATATGAGTAGACCTACATCTTCCAAGTATATTGTACGTTGTTGTAGATCTACTCGTTTACGAATGTTAAAACCGAAAACTTTGAACACGAAAGTAGTCTGAAATGGTGAGTGAAGCTACTCCCCGAAGGAATTTTGAAATGGTCGACCGTGTGCGAAAATTTGACTAAGCTCGTCCACAAATGGCTCAAAAAGGAACACGGAACCAAATTTAAAACACTTGACGAAACGATGAACCGATGATGGGAATGGAAATCACAACGTTGAGGCGCATATTTTTCATGTAGACTTTATCACGAATCGATGAATGGTTAGGCAGATTAGAGGGGATTATGATTGAACTAGTTTAGTTAACCATAATCATCCTCAACCTACATACAACCAAACGAAGTGCTTCTTGTTTCTCCACTCAAGCCCAATTTAAATTGTTGGCATCCAAACATAGTGACCAAGTTGGCCCAAGTCAAGTTTCCGCTCATACGGTAGCAGTTGGGCCTTTTTCATGCGACGGGCCGAAACGTAAAATTTCCATGCGAGCAACCAATCAGGCCCCTAGCGAATTTTCTGCCTTAGATCTGAAAAATTCAAGGCCACCCAAACCACCCTATAAGCGGAGAGGTTGGTGGAAGACCGATGCTGATCCGCCTTGGATTGCTAGGTGTTTGAGAAGCGTAGGTACAACTTCATTGGTTATATCGGTTCCACTTCACCTTCTAGCTCTAGCGGAGGCGGGGGAAACAATAAATCTATCATGGAGATTCTTGAACAAGGGTCAGATGACTCGGATGGGAACTTGATAACCGTGAAGAATATGTTGCAGTAATCAAGAAGCTCGGTTCTTATGAAAATGTGGATTCGCCACCCACCGCCCAACAGGTCTTCGAGACCATGACGGAGATTGGAGGGGGCAGCCAGAAATGACATGAGAGCAGGACAAACGCATAAGCATCAACATGTCACGAGATTGAAGATCCGACGGGCATGGACATGGTTACCTTTCCACTGCCACCAATACCTCCTATGAGGTCGCATGACGAGGTTCTTCCTGGACCCTCGACCACACCAAACCCATTCACCACTCCCAAATATCATATGTGGCACTTTTCTCTCAACTCCTATCGCACTAGAGCGAGTCCAGGAAGTCATGAAACTTGATGCGATGCGGAATGAACTCCTTGAGGAGGCAAAATTAATCACTGAAGAAAGCACTAATATAATTCAAAACAAGGCGGAAGTTGAAGCCACACGGAAGAGAGTCAAAACACTCGAGTCAGAGTATAGAAAAATGATCCCCAAGAAGGAGGAGCTCAGGAAAGACCCCGGGGTTATCTGGAAAATCAACTTTGAAGCGCCTGCAAGTGCTGCACCTGTGATCAAGGTCCAGGTGTACAACGGATCGTGCATTGATAAATTTTGCAACCAGGTCATGGAAACGCCCAAAGATAACATTTTTGTGGCACTAAGATACTCTAGAATGACCGAACTCCACGAGTGGATTAACCACGTATACAACTTCGTAGGCATGGCCTAGAGCAGCAAGAGAGATCTACCACCTCACAACGGTTAGCCTCCGATGCAAAGTTCTGCCGGTCAAGCGCAAGGACGAAGAAGTCTCCCATCCTGAAAATTCGCCAAGATCCTCGAGATTATGAGTCCCAAAGAGGCTCAATTGAGCGTCAAAGACAGGATGCCCGCAAATGGAAGGACGTTATCCCAAACTCCTAGGATAACAAGGATAAAGATAATGGCAAGCGCCACCACTCACCTCTCCGAGAAAAGTACCATGAAAATTACCGCAAGGAACATGCACCACCTCTTCACTGCACTACGATGTCGCTGCCTTGTCATAAGGAACATTTTGGTCACCCATGTGGGAATTAACATCCGTGATCATGTGGAGCAACAACAGGGTCGGGATGATGGCTGCCACGACCAATGCGGAAGGAATGGACGCAACAGAGATCATCATGATCAAGGCGGAAGACGCAACCATGAAGAGGGTAGCCACAACAAAGGCGGAAGGAAGTATGAGCGCTACAATGGATCACAAGGTGGAGAAAGAAAAAATAGGCCACCTCAGCCTAGGCCACCACCACCGCCCTTTAGAAAAGGAGGAGGCGGAGGCCATGATCCGCCTAGAACTCAAAGATCGCACCATAGCCCCCCGGCCTCCACCTCAGCGCCGAGGATAAAACGAACCATACGATGCTCTCGCCAACATAGATAATGTCCAAGCAGCTCGTCAACCATTCTACATTGGCCGACGCTTTTTTGTCACATGCATCCGTGAGGAGGAAGTTCCCAAAATACTCAAGTTACTCGGAGGATAGAAGACCCTACGATGGAATGGATAGGCCACTTACTTGGTTGCAACATTTCTACGGCGTTGTGAAATTCGCCGGAGGAACTCCAAACAATGTAGCTGCATCCGGTTGTTCCTCACTGGATCAGCACGATAATGGTTACATGACTTGCCAGAAAATTCCATCCATAATTGGCTTGATTTACAAACATCCTTCGACAAGAATTTTGAAGGGACGTACAAACATTTGTACACTACCAGCGACTTGCAGCGATGCGTGTAGCAAAAGGACGAATCCTCCAGGGATTTATTTTCCCATTGGTTGGAAATGAAAAACTCCTATGAAGGAATCATAGATGAAACCTCCATGGTTGTCTTCATTTGCGGATTCAATAGGGGAATGTTTCTCCGACATACCTTGACACGTGAACATGATGCAAAAAACTGTTACTTTGAACAGGATGATACACACAACAAGAAATTTCGTAGCAGCAGATGATGACGCACGTGGCACGCCCTCTGACTACGTATGAAGAGTATACGTACATGCCTTTCCTAGCCCACTTGGATGCCAATGGAAAATCCATGCACACCAACTGCAAGTGCAAGTTCGTCAATGACATTGAAGACAGATCCAGAAGCAAGATACAAGCGCTCAAGGAAGAACAGACCATGAGGAAAACGATTCAAGGCAGAAAAGGAGTCCAAGGATACTAGCGACAGGGAGGAGGATGATCCCAAGCTAAAACCAAATGATGAGGTGAAAGGAAAATCCAAAAATCCGTACAAATAGAAAAGTTCTGATGTTCTCCACACCTTCCTTGGAACTCCAATGAAAAAGAGAAAGGGAACTTCCCTGCATCCACTCAATTCCACCATCCCTAAAATCCCCCAGTACGTCCAGTGGTGTGAAAAGCTAATTACTTGGAGTTGAGACCAATCTGATCACTCATAGTTGATTCCGCCTGGATGCTACTCCATGGTCGTGAATCCTTTGACCGACATATATGAGTTCACAAAGTGCCTCATGGATGGCGGAAGTAACCTCAACATCATGTAAATTGAGTCCTTGGAAAAGATGAACTTGACGAAACCCTGCTGAAACACAACACCACTATCTTTTATGGCGTGGTTCCGGGTGGACATGCAAATTAACTGGGTAGTATTAAACTTCATGTTGCCTTTGGCGATGTAAGCAGTTACTGTGAATAGGGAAATTACGTTTGAGGTGGTGCCTTTCAAGAGCTCATACTATGTTATTTTGGGCAGACCCACATATCACAAATTCCATGCAAGGCCATGCTACATCTACAACAAATTGAAGATGACGGGACCAAACGGTACCATTATTGTCTGCAACAAATTCAACAAGGCTCAAAATGGGAAGAGGGCGAAGCCACCTTCGATCTGTCTTTCCTCTACGGAGAAGAGCTTAAGGGATCACCAAGTTTCGGCCTCCATCCCCACACCTTCAAAGTTGCCGACGCTACCAAGATAGTGGATATCATGGATGGAGATTCCTCTTAGAATGCATTCATTTGGAGCAACCTCGGTCCTAAATAGGAAAACACTCGCCGAGTTCCTCCACACAAAAAGGCATCTTTGCATGGCAACCTCTGACATGACTTGAGTACCCTAGGCGTAAAGGTTGCTTTACTAGCTAAGCACCATAGGAAAAGAACTAGCTAAGCTCTTAGAAGAAGGGTTTGTAAAATAAGTGATCCATAGTGCCTGGGTGGCTAACCTAGTACTTGTACCCTTTAAGAATGTGCATTATGTTTGCTTTGCCTCACATTGACCAAGTCATTAACTCGATGGCTGGGCCGGTACTTCTATGTTTTCTAAACACGTATTTAGGGTACCAACAAACTCAGATGCGAGAGTCTGAACAATTGGCAACTTCCTTCATCACACCTTATGGTACATACTTCTATAATAACATGACTTTTGTTTTTAAAAATGCATATGCTACCTACCGTCGCACGATGCAGCAATGTGTACATGACCAGATTGGTCGGAACCTACATGCCTACGTTGATGACATCACGGTGATGAGTCTAAAAAGCAATAACCTCATCAGTGATCTTGAGGAAACCTTCACGAATCTGTGAACATACAAGATGATAATGAATCACACGAAGTGCACCGAAAAACTCCTTGGCTTCGTAGTTTCGCACCGACAAATTGAAGTTAGCTTGGAAAAATTTAAGGCAATCCTCCACATCTCAAGAGCAGCTTCTTTGAAAGACATACAATGGCTTTGGGGTTGTGTTGCAGTTGTTAGCCGGTTTTGTTAGCTGCCTTGGTGAGAAGGCATTGCTTTATAGGGTCTTGGAGAAATTAGACAATGAAACAAAGCAGATTCCACCTTGCAGGAATTGAGGAGAATTTTATCTTCCTCCCCTAGTACCACCATAGGCTCGAGAGCCCATGTTGTTATACTTGGCGGCAACCAATGAGGTGATCATCATCGTCATTGTGGTAGAACACAAGGAAGGAGCACACGAGTATGAAGTCCTACGACCAGTCTACTATGTCAGCCAGGTCTTGACGGAATTGAAGCATCGTTAGCCTCACTACTAGAAGCTAGCTTATGGAGTTTTCCTCGCTTCTCTGAATCACTTAATCACAATTAGCCCTAAGAAATCCATGCTCAATCATACTAAAATCATAATTTCCATTGCATTTAAGATATAAAATTACATTTGCATCGATCAATACTCTTTAAGGTAAAAAATTTCCATTTCCTAAAAGAGGGAAGCCGAGTGCTTGTTACCCTCTACCTAAATTTATACATATCAAGTTAACTACAAAATAAATCCTATTTAGGAAAAATCTCCTATATGTCTTTGTTGTTTTTGAACAAATATGTCTTCTCCACGGTTGCATCGCGTCAGGGTTATGATACCGACAACCTCGTCACCAATCTACAGTACATCATTTGAGGAGAAGACCGCAGAGAATCTGAAAGAGAGAAAATGTTGATTAAAAAAATAGAACAATAAGAAGCACGGGAAACAGATGAAGAAGATGACGAACGGAGAACAAGAGGGGGTGAAGAACATACTTGCAGAAGTAGCATGTCGATGGAAGACTTTGGCATCAGTGCGCTATGAGCATACCGACCAAGGTCAACCAACAACTTTTGGATCTAAATCAGAAGTTGGGAGAGATGGGATGGGATCTATGGTTCGTACTGGAAAGTGTATTGTTGCGAGATCTAGGTTAAGCGCTGGAGATAGCGAAGTGCGGCAGCATTGTTAGACATCGATTGTTTTGTGTAATATAGGAGCGCACTGACATCTATTGTTATCTTAGACCCTTCTGTTAGTGAGGTATTACTACATCCTAGCTTTGCTCAACGACCATGTAGGCCAAAATGGGTGACATCAGTTGACTAGTCAACACGTCATCGTCAAAGGCACCGCCCGCCAAAGGTGCCACCGTACTGGGATATAGCGATTTCACTCTTCGACTATATAGCCAATTAGCGCATATGAATTCCCTAATTTAATGACAAATTAATTATGTGAGGCGAAGATGAGGACTAGATGTTATTGCATGATGTGGCCTAATTTTAACACTAGACCGCCTAAATTGAACACGAGACTGTGTAATTTTAACACGTGAATGCACTGATGCTATATGAAGTGTCATCGTTGAACGACGGTAGGCCACACCTATCAGTGAGACGAGATTGTCTAGTTTTTCCATGGTAAACATCAAGTCCAATCCATGGTGGCATAATATATGCATGTGTTAACCTACTGCGGTAAAAGCCGGTCCATTTGGGCACCTACCACAGTGTAATTATCTGCCGATATGGGATCTGCCACGGCAGAAATATGCGTGTCGTCCTTGCTTGCTGCCGAGAATGTCCATCCGCCGGTCAAAACACTTTTGCACGCGACAATGGCCTTTTTTCTTCCAAAAAAATCGTTGGGTAAGGGTTCTTTTTATAGTGGGACAAGCAGACAAAAACCGAGAAATGGTATGTATCGCAACAGTTTCTCCTCTAGCCTAGCGCAAACCCTATGACAAGCAACCAAAAGTACACCACTCTGAGGCGAAGACTTGAACAAGAGACCGGTGCAGATGCGCCAATGATGGCGGGCCCAACCATTGGTCAACCTTGGGATTTTAACATCCCCGAAGCTGAGCTTCAAGGAACCACTTTAGTAAGGGTGCGCCGATATTGCTTGATCAAAGAGATATCGTGTTTCCACTCGAGTGCACACATATTTGTCGTAGAAATCCACATTGACATCAATCCCTCAGCCATGTGACAACATCTCGCTAGTCTGGTACCGCTGGAGTGTGGAGGAGATGGTGAAAGCAGGTTGCGTCTCATACTATCTTGCTTCCTGACACTTCGACACCACCCTTGATCCACCTCTTTTGGTGACAAGGAGACCTTTGCCACTCAAAAAATTTGTTGGGTAAAGTTTTTCTTGTAGCGGGACAAGGAGATAAAAACTGGGAAACGGTACGTCTCGCGACAGTACCTCCTCCAGCCTAGCACAAATCCTATGACAGGCGGCCAAAAGTACACCACTCCGAGGCAAAGACATGAACAAGGGATCGTTGAACGTGCGCCAACGATGGCGGGCCCAACCATTCGTCAATTTCAGGATTTTAACATCCCTAAAGCTGAGCTTCAGTGCACCACTTTAGTAAGGGTGCGCCGACGTTGCCTGATTAGAGAGATATCACGTTCAATTCGAGTGTGCGCATATTTGTCATACAAATCCACATTGCCATCAATCACTCGGCCACGTCACAACATCTCGCTTGTTGGGTACCACTGGAGAATGGAAGAGACGGAGGAAGCAGGGTGCGACTCATACCGTCTTTACTTCATGCCACTTCCACACCACCTTTGATCCACCTCTTTTGGTGAGAAAGAGACGTCTCCCGTTAACGCCAACAACAAGTTTGGAACTAGGACCCCAAATGAGACATCTCACGAGCAATTGTCGAGTCGTGTTGATTCGGATATGTAGGTGGTCATCTTCCGCCGTCAAGTTGATTTCACCCGGCTATGACCTCCGACAAGGGACGGGGGGACGAGGGACGAGAGGAGAGGAGAGGTGATTGCCGGCTAGGGTTTTTGTGTGGCCACCTGCGACAACGACATGGGAGTCCGCACCCAAAGAATTAGGTTTTTTTGGAACACGATACAAATATAGACGATCATAAATACATCAATACACTCACCCAAATAAACATACACAAACACACCCTATGCTATGAGCATCCTCGAGAGACTCATCCGTCTGCACTTGAGATTGCCGAAATCACCATACCTAGTTCATCTTTTTTTTTTAAAGATGAGCATGGTCCATTTCTATTTTCCTGAGGGATGAGAATGATCTTTGAAAAGAGGTAACTAAACATGATTATCTTCCAAAAGAAAAAGAGGAGAACGGGACGGATTCTCTCTCCCGGCGAGCCAGCGCCGACGGTGGTCCACGGCGCAGCGCCGCTTGCATGCGCAGAGATGCGCCGAAGCCATCGCTTTTCCTATTGACCAACACCACAATCATCCGACAACAACTACACGCGCCGATTTGTTTGATAATAATAACGCATCCATCCATCCATCACATCACAACACATCACCCACTTGCCCGGATAAGCGTCGCTCCGGCCAAGCCATCCGCACGGCTCACCTGGCCCCCCCTACTCCCCTTCCTCCCAATCATCCACACGCAGCACGCTACACTGTTGCTTTGGCCGAAACGGAATTCATCACATGCTCGAAAAAGAGTATATAGCGGCAGGATAGGAAGGAGAGCTCTGTAGAAGCTAGCCTAGCAGGCCACCCAGGGAAAAGAACGGCGCCGGAAGAAAAGCAGAGTGCCGTCTACACCACGGCGGCGAGCCATTCCTCGAGTTCTTGAGCTTGGCCAGGACTCCGTCGCCGGTGAGTTCTTGCTCTGCACAGCTATATTGCCATATCAGGCCTTCTGTTCTGTTGCCGGATATGAGAGCTTTGCAGGTTTCCCCATCATCTTGATCTTCTGACCCACGAAATGCGTTTGACGTGAGTTGATTTGATGAGCGCAAGTCCCGTCTCTTGATCTCATCTCTCTATCCTTTTCTTTCTGGCGTTCACTTTGACATTACATCACGTTTGTTTGACACTTTCTCCAGCCTAATTAAGTTGAGTGCAAAACCCAACTTTTCAACCAAGTTCCATCCAACACATACATGCGTCAGTTCCTCTCGTCGCTTCCAAACTCTTCATAGTATTATATAGTAGAGCTAGCTAGAGTGTGGCCGCAGTGCTGCCGAGGCCTTTAAAATTGGCTCTCGAGTTCTTGCTCACCTCATCTCAACGACCATCCAAACCCAAATATATTTATACGCAAACCTTTCTTTCCCTGTGACTCACGCAGATCATCAAGTCCAATGGAGCAAGGCTCTAAGGAGAGAGGCCTCCCTCCCCAACTGCTGAACCTCATCCCGGAAGAGAGGGACTGGAAGAAGGTCAGGGAAGCAGGAGATCATGGAAGCAGATCATCAAGAGCCGGAGCAATCTTCGATGCTGCCGCCAAGGAGGACTTAAAGCTGGAGCTCAAGCTTGGCCTCCCCGGCATCCAGCGTGAACAAGATGGAGAGAGCTGCTCAGCGCTCTCCCTTGGCTGCTTCCCTGCGGATTCAAGGCTGGCGAAGAGAGGATTCTTCGACACCGTTGAGGCCAAACCAGAAGGTACATAGAGCAAGTGAAAACACGCACTGCATTTTCGCTTTTCGAAGTTCAGTTAAGCCATTCTTCCTTCTTTTTTACACATAGTATGTTCTATTTTGTGTCTGAAGGTTATGATCAGAGACACATGGACAGGGAAGGATGTGCGAATGAGTTAACATTAGGAGGAGCTGAAATGTTGTCCGGTGAGAGGAAGAAGAAAGGGTGCTGTCCCCCACCACCACCATCATCACATGGCTCAGCTGCCGCTACACCTGTGCGCAGCAGCAGCAGCCCCCAGGGGAGGTAACGATCCATGGACCTCATACTCTGCCTTTCCTGTTTTTATTTCTGCTGTCAGTTGTGGATCAACCTATGATGGTCTATTCTTGTCATCATGTATGGGTGACTACATATTTAATGTGTCTGTGCCAGATTCAGCTTTTATGAGGAATTCAGTTTTTCTGAGTTCTTGGTTCCTGCTTACTGAATCATACAGTATGAAATAAGCAATTTTTGGGGGTATTGGGTTTAACTCTTGCTACCGAGTAAGAATGAGATTAAAGTGGGCACTATTGTAAATTGAAGAAGTAACCTTTAATCTGTCAGTTAACAACCATTACTTTGCTTAAAGGAGGTTGTCTTTTAATCAACCATGCAGTTGCTTTCTCTGAATAGTTCTTTTGATTTTCACACTGCTTTTCTTGGTTAATTGAGCATCTGCTTTCCAGCAGTGCAACAGTGTGCTCTTTCAATATTGATGATCACTGTAATTGTGTAGCATGACTAACATCAACATCATATAAACTCACCTGAACTTGAGAACCAAATACTAAACAGTGATCTAATGTGATGCAGAGCTGCTGTTCTTCCAGTAGTCGGTTGGCCTCCAGTCCGATCCTTCAGGAGAAACCTCACGAATGGAACTTCATCCAAGCAATCCCCCGAGAGACAAAACGACGAAGCTGCCGACAGGATGAAGTTAATCTGCAAGAAGAGACCGCTCATCAAAATCAACATGGACGGGATACCTATTGGAAGGAAAATAAACCTTACAGCTTACGACAGCTACCAAAAGCTGTCATCTGCCGTCGAAGAATTGTTCCGTGGATTTCTTGAAGGTACAAATTATATAACCAGGCCACAGAAAATAAATCAAACCATTTTGAGTAGTGAAAAATAGTAATGGGCTAACTCCTCTGCACTTGGTTCTTCTGCAGCCCAGAAGGATCTATCTTGTGCTGAAAGCGGAGAGCGAAGAGCAGAAGAGAAAATATTTTCAGGCTTGCTTGATGGAACTGGCGAATACGCTCTAGTGTACGAGGATGATGAAGGAGACAGGATGCTAGTCGGCGACATACCATGGAGGTAAGCTCTGACTGTTCCCCCAACTGTATTACCACGATTCATATGCTGGATTTTATGCAAGTTGACAAGTTCTTCAAGAAATTTACTGGAGAAGAACAATGGAGGAACATATCATGAGTATTGCATAACAAAATGCTTCTAACTCTTTGCAGTGCGTTTCTTTCGACTGCGAAGAGACTGAGGGTGATGTGGAGGTCAGAGCTTCCCCAAGATCTGGTAAGTGTAGTGCCACATCAAGTTGTATGACTTTCCTTTTGGGCATTTACAAAACTCCTCGCCGGTTATACACGGATCAAATACAATGCAGTTGTATTTTGTTTAAAACCATGCTGCTTTTCATTAATTTCCTCAAATCCAGGTTTCCCTCATTTTCTCCCATGTTCTTTTCCAGATTGGAGCTAACTCAGGGAGGGTAGCAGATTGCTGAAATGAGGATAAACTGCATTTGCATAGTGCAAATTGCAATTCATCACATTTTTGGAGATCGCCGGTCTTTAGCTTGCAGAGATGAATCTAATATGGAAAAAAATGTACCCAGTTCAGGATGTAAATTACCCTACTCTTTCTCGAATGTAGTGTTCGTCAGTGCAATTCTACATGTTTTAGGTTTATCAAAAGCGCCGAAAGTGTATCAACGTGCTGTGATAACTTTCTACTGGGCTGCACTGCAGGATGCAAATCTTTTTTTTTTTTTTGAAACGGGCAAAAAAACCTTTGCCTTATATTAATATAGGAGAAGCAAACAAGGGGATGGCAAGAGCCATAAAAGAAAAAGAGAAGGCAGGAAAAGAAAAACCCGCCCGGAAAGGAACAAAACAAAACACGGTCAAAGGCTTTTTTGCCCGTTTCAAAAAAAAAAAAAGATTTGCAAATCTAATGATAAGATCATAGTGGTGCATGACTTGTCGAGTTGTTAGCCGCTGCAAACGCAAAAGTGCAAGTGAACAACTATGTAAATTAAATGCTGGTAGTTCATCAATAATGGAGGCTGGAGCAGCAACACCATGTGGAATTTCCTACTGTTAGGGTGTGAAGTTATCCACTCCCTTATTTGTATAAACCTAGCGAAAGAACTTTCTAGATTATTTTCTTATCAAGAACAAACAACGAAACCAGAGAAGGTGGTACCAAATAAGTAATCACCATCCTGTCACAGAAGTGGCATCAGTGGGACTGAACTAAACACAATCTAACTTTTCATCGTAGCTTTATGAGTTATTGATGAAATCAATAATTCATTGTTATCCTTGCAAGCTGACCATACCCATTGCTATATCCGACAGCAATAGTTACCAAACATGGAAGAAGTATGAAGCCTATCCGGGGAATGCGCATAATTTGAGTTGCTCTCAAAAGGCACAAATGGCATCGAATCACTCCATGATTGAAACAATGCATGGGCTTCAACTTGACACTACTGCAACTTGTCATAGAATTTTTGGATGGATTTTGATGATTTGCTTTTCTCAACGATTTAATCACAACTCAAAAGTGAAACACATGTCTATGAAACTAAAATTGTTTAGTATTAATGAGAAAAATGGCAGCAAGCATTTTATCACCAGAATATTAGTGGGTAAGCATGAGAGTTACCTGCAATTTAGACTAACAAAACAAACAGCATATGCCTGGGACAGCTCCAGTACTAAGTTTCACTTCTGAGAAACTGCAGGCACCCTGTCATATGATTTATCATCAGAGGCTCCATCTGCAGAAAAATCAAGACCTATGAGTCAGAGATAACGCACAGATCAGAAACCAGAAAAAAAAACTTTTATGGCGCAGATGGCTGCAATGCATCCAACCTTGGAATTGGGGACAGAGGAGAGGTCATTGTCATTGGACCACCCCTCAATTCCGAAAAGCAGAAGAGGTGGGGTGGATTACGAAAGAATCTGCAGCTCCTTTTGTATATGTCCTTCCCAAAACATCTGTATCCCCCGTGTTGTGTGCTCATATGTTGCCAGTGTACATTTTAGCTTTTTCTAAGCTAAAAAACTATATTTTATGGGCAGGAACATGAACTGAAGAAGGTGAAAGCAACAGGAGTGCTAAAAAAACTAAACATGCCACCGTCCTCTGTTTGTCCATATATAACTACATGTGCAAACTTTTTATTAATCTACTGCATTCCAGTATACTATTCAAGAAAGCAGCTTGCCAATCAAACAGATAAATGTACGGGGAGTGGATGCTATGTGTCCAGCTCTGAGTGTACTACTGGAGAGTAGCTCTGGCAAAATGTGAAGATGTGCATATAATTGAGGCTACAGCCAAAGAATCAAGATCCATTGAGCATTGCAACGAAGTTATTCAGATACGGCTCAGAAGGCGTCAGGCCTCAAAGGACTAAGGGCATCTCCAACCGGGCGACCCAAACGGACGCGCTGGGCCGTCCGTTTTGGGCCGTTTGGGTCGCCGCCCGGACACGCGGACAGCGCCTCGCGTCCGCGTGTCCGTTTGGGTCGCGTGCTGCGCCCAACGCGCGGACGCATCGCATAAACCGGAGAAAAACGAAAACAAAAAAGAGGCAAATTTAAACGATATTTGATTAAACATATGCCCTATTTTGGGCAAATTTAGTACATAGCCCTATTTTGGGCAAAAAAACTAACAAAAGAAGCCCCTATATGGGCTTTTAAAATTAAACTAAAATATAAACAGAAAAAGACCAAACCCTCTAGGGTTTGGTCGGCAGCGTGATGGCCGCCGGCGCGTCGCCTAGCCCCCGTGGGCGTCGTCGGCGACGTCGTCGAGGTCCCCGGCGGCGAGGCACCGTTGTGGCTCGACCGCGCCGGGACCGGCCTCCTCGCCGCCGCGCCGCCTCCTCCCCGCTCCGGCCGGGGAGACCACGAGGCCTCCTCCCACGCGCGAGTGGGGTCCGGAGCCACCCGCGCCGCTCGGAGGCGCCGCTGCCTCTCTGCCGGCGGCGCCGCACAGCCTCCTGGCGCCGCCTCCTCGGCGGCGGCACCTCTCCTCCCGGCGGCGGCTGCCGGTCGTCGGCGCGCGCCCGGCCTCCTCCCGCCGCGCCGCCTCCTCCTCCTCCTCCCGTCGCGCCTGGGCGTAGAGCTCCCAGCCCTCCGCCTCCCGCCGCGCCGCCTCCTCCATTTCGGAGGTGCGAATGGCCGCATGGAGTTGCGGCCATTGCGCCTCCTCCTCCGGCCGCCGAGACGATGAGGGCGGCGCGGAGGTCCGGGTCCTCCTCCGAGGACTCGGGCTTGGGCGGCGGCGGTTGCGGCAATGCCGCGCCGCCGCGGGCGGCCTCTCCGATGTGGAGGCCGCCTCGGTTTCCGGACGACGGTCGCACCGCCGGCGGACGACGGCGGCTGCTGCTCGCCTCGTCGTCGTTGGCTCCGGCGAAAACCCGCTTCGGGGCCATGGCGGCGGTTTCGCTGCGGGAGTGGAGTGGGGACCGGAGTGGAGGGCCGGATCCCTCCGGTCCCCATTTAATAGACTCCCCTGGTCACCGACGGGTGGGCCCAAGGGAGACGAGGCGACCGGCCGCGCGGACGCGAGCGGACGGCGCGTGCCATCCGCGGCCACGCAAACCTAGCCCGGATTTGGGCCGGGTTTGCGTCGTTCCGGACGCCGCGGCCGTCCGCTTTTGCGGTGCGTCCCCGCGCTGGGCCGCGTTTTTGTCCGGCTCGACCCAAACGGACGCGCGGGCGCGGTTTGGGTCGCGCGGTTGGAGATGCCCTAACAGGTCTAAACTTTTTTGCAGCTGTTTAGACTGTAGTATGACTCCTATGATGGAGATATCCTGCCCAACTGATACAACCTGAACACAAAGGTTCCACATAACCTTGCAGAAAAAGGGCTGCCTTTTGCCGCAGCATTGGAAAGAAATGGTCCCAATCTAGCTGCAGAGTAGTATGTAGCTATCTTAAAGATTGTTCACAAAAAGATATCAAGATATATCATGCCAACTGTAAAATAATGGAATAGCATCTATACAAAGATTATTACGAGATATGGGAATCCCTAGCAGTACACATGCTAAATAGATAAGCCCGTAGTGGCCAAGAAACTACTAAACACCAACTAAAAAAAGAAAGAAAAGCACTTCAGCAGACACCAAGTTAATTAATTGTGGATGGACAGAATCAAAGTGTTAATTGAACAATCCGATCCCAAAAGGATGCCCGTGGATAGATGAGGGATTAATGGCGCGAGAGTTGAACCCATGACCTAGGCGCTCCAATACCATGTTAGATATTACTACCAACCGACTATCCCAAAAGACCGATCTGTTAGGAAGTTGAGACATCATATACTAAACAATAATTACCACTAAAAATACACACACTTGATAAATCTGATGCATCATATATTGCATTAACAACAGCCATAATAATTCTAGATTTTAGATGATCCAGCTTGATTTGAAGATATTGTTTAATAAAATAAGACGATACCTAGTTATTACTAGTTTCTTTGTTATATGGAGGACCAAGAGTGACACTTTATGCATGTGCGCCCACAAACATGTAAAATATTCTTATTTGGTACTTCTTATTGAAATATAAATGTGATATTTCTTGTGTTGGCACTTTGCTCTTATATTTTCTTAAGTACTGACAAGCCCACTGTCTGTCTGTGCATCGGTGATGGTATGTTCATCATCTATCAGATCAGATCCTAAAGAATTGACAGCTCAACTATGTTCTTTGACCCTTGCACTCTCAAAACTGTCAACTGCTACCATTTTATATGTCACAAGCGTAGAAAACAACGGAGGCATTGTGCGGCTGTATGAGAGTGACACCACCTGTAAAATAAAACATTCGAAGCATTGGCCGGCAAAATTAGGGGAAAGAACTGAATTAAGAACCAGTGGGATACAAACTGCCTGTGTAACTCCAAGAAACCCATAGCAGAGTCTGATTTCCTACCGTAGCAGGAATATCCGGCGGCGGCGGCGCTATCTTCGTCTCGCGCTTCGGCTTGTTGGCTTTAACTGGGAAACGGATCGGATTGTGGCCTGGGATTGGGATTGGGAGAAAACTCGCCTTGTTGGGTTCGGAAGGAAATTGAGGTTTAGGAGAGAGGGAGGCCTCACGGTTACGGGTGTCGTGGACACATCGGGGTATCATGGAGTTCCCGGGGTTGAAGCGGGTCATGGCCATGCAGCGAGAGCGACGGCGGCGCTGCATCCTCGTTCTTCTTTCCCCGTGTAATTTCTCTGTTTTCTGCGAGAAGAAAAACAGCAGTTTCTGGTAGCATTGTGTAAAGATTAAGATGTAAGTATTACCAATTTACCATATACACTTAAACAAGAAGATATTTTGATTATAGCACTAAATCTAAACTCACCTTAGAAAACAATGTTAGAGCATCTCCACCGGTAGCCCGATAGCATTTTGTGGGCCGGCGGGCACGCAGAGCCCAAAAGAATCGTCGGCATCCCCGCGCCGGCCCCTTCGCGTATGGCGCGAATCGGGCGCGCCGGCGCTTCGCGGCACGACAGTTTTCGCGGGTGGGGGCGCCTTGTCAGCGAGAGGACGCGACGGTTCGCATCGACCGCGACGCGGGAAAGTTGGTCGTCGGCGTTTAATGGTCTCCCGCGCGGAAACCGAGACGGCCACGAGGGCAACAACTGGCCACGCAACGTCCAGTCTTCTATGCTGCCGTAAATGCGGGTAGTTGCCACCACTATTTAGTATGTACGCCGTCCACCACCGCGGTGCTATCCTCTCATCTCCACCATCGCCGCCGCGCCATTCTCTCCTCTCCACCTAAAAAATGCCGCGCCGTCTGAAGACGGCGCACTCCATGCTTGGCCTCAACGGCCGCGCGCTGCCTCCACCACCACCGCAGCCGCAGCCCGACGCGGACTACAGCTCCTGATGAGGACATCTCTACCTCACTACTACCTCCGTCATTACAAGAAGATGATCCTGCTGTGAAGCTCAAGTCCAATGAAGTCAGGATTGGACCAATGACACGAGCTCGTGCGAAGCTACTTAAACAACAGGTGAACTTGTTCCTAAACGATTCTTTGATTGATGAGAACTTTATACTGCCTAAGTGCTATTACTTATGTATGATCAGGTATGAGGAGGGAGCAAGCATCGCACGAGGAGGAGAGGAGCAGCTGGACCAGAAGATGGACGTGAAGCTGGACATGGAGCTGGACATGAAGACATCCCATGGACGCGCGAGGGAGGAGCGGGAGGCATGCGCGAGAGGGGAAGATGCTGTCCAGGCCAGTGCCAGATCCGGTCCGACCGGCCGTGCCGCCGGACCATCCGGTCCCAGGCCCGGTCCGACCGGATCCAGCGCCGGGTCCGTCCGGTCCAAACCGGTTGTGGCGCTTGTGCCAACCGGGCGCTATCCAGTATGCTCGGGAGCCTCGCCCGGTCACCACCCGGTGCCAGGTCCGGTTTGAACCGGACCGGCCGGTCCCAGACCCGGTCGACCGGCCCCCAGGCCGGCCGCGTCCGAGTCTGTCTCGACCAGATCTATTCTGGGTCGGTTATTTTCGTACTTTTTCGACCTAAGGTCGCCCTGAACCCCTATATAAGTGCCCAGGACACCCACAAAGTTGCTTTAGACCATGTTTAAGATAAACCCTAGTTCTTAGTTGGTTGCTCTGCAAAACTATTGAATCCCTACACCATATTGCTTGATTTGGTGTAGATCTGAAAGTCTTGTGTGATTTGTTGTTCCATTGGGAATTAGTAGATTGCAACCTACCGCTTCGTGGTCGGCGGCTACGTGCGCAAGTGTGTGGAGTTGCGAATATCTTGCAGGGTTGAGAGCTGTTGCATTGGCGACAGGGACCAATCGAGAGATCTCGTTGCGTCATACAAGTTACCATCCACTTCATCAAGTTATCTCCGCTGCTATCACCCCGTGATCATCATCACCACCGTTGCTTACTGAGAAGATCGGGCTACCCCTTATCAGCTCTGACGACGAAGAGGACCCACGATTCGCGGCGTGGCACGAGGCCTATGTCGCAGACGCTGAAGCTGAGGCATCGGAGGAGGCGGCGTAGTGGGGCGAGCAGCCACATGCCCCCGCCGACCCGGAGCAGGCGGCGATCCTGGCGTCGCTGAACGCGCAACGCTTCCAGAGGTTGAAGGAGGAGGAGCGGGAGTTCGTCAACGACGCTAACCTCGAGCACGCCCTCGAGATCTCGTGCCAGCGAGCGGCCACGGAGGAGGCGGGACGCCTTCTCATGGAGGCGGAGCGACAGAAGCTCTACGAGCTCAATGTTCATCGCCACTATGAGGCGTTCGCCCGCGAGCAAGCGAGGCGCGTCGAGAACGAGGCTTCTCGGCAAAGGCTGGAAGCACACAGGGACAGCGCCGCCGACAAGCTCCTGCGACGCTGGCCGCCATGCTCCACCGCCAGATGCGCGAAGCAAGGGACAATAAGCGGGCACGGACGCATGCGGCAAAGGCAAAAACGACGACGATGCAGGCCCGTTGCGCGCCCCAACCGACGACCATTAGATTAGGATGAAGTTTAAGTTTTATTTAGGTTTAAATTCGAGTTACTTTTGTATGAATTTCGTTTTTTAAATGTCATTTTAAATTTAAATTTCTATTGGGGCTACACTATGGAGGGCGCCGGTGTGGGAGCAGCATCCCCAAATAGAGGATACTCTGCCGGCGCCCCCCATACGGCAGTGTCGGCGCCCCTGCCGGTGCCTATTTGGGGGCCGCCGATGGAGATGCTCTTAGGCTTCTTGTTTTTGCGGCTAAACTGCCACATCAATTACATTTTTAGGGCAGGGAAAAACTTCTGCGACCAACCAGTCCCACTCACACAATCCAAAAGTCTTTTTGGCTCGGTGCGGTCCAATATGCTGTCCGGCCAAACAGAGCACGAAGCGAGGCGGCGAGTTGCGGGCCCGACGCGTCATTGACCCATTGAAATTTAATCAATCTCCCGCCACATCGCGCATCTCCCGCCACATCGCGCCCTCCCGCCACTTCCCGCCGCCAGCCGCACATCTCTTTACCCTGCCAAAAGATTTCAACCCCTCCCACCGATTCGTTTCTCCCTCCACCGCCGATACTCTCTCCCTCCCGCCGCCGCTACTGTCTCCTAGCCATGGTGCCGACAGTCACCAAAAAACTGGCCAAGAAATCGGCCACCAAGCCACTGGGTAAGGAGGCAGGGACGAAGGGGCCGAAGGAGCCCTTCGCGAAGCCACAGAAGGCGGCAACGGTGCAGATGAAGCCGGGCAACTGGACCGGAGAAAGGTGGCAGGAAGACTGCCTACGGCGCAAGTTGTCGACGGCAGAGCAGAGGGAGCGGCGCGTGGTAGAGCAAGCGAGGAAGACGGCAATGTCGCTTGCTCAACAGAAGGTCGCGATGGCCGCGTGTGACGTTGCGACCGCCGCGAGCCCATGGAGTTTATCGACCAGCGCGTACATTCCGGGAGTGGCGTCCCCGTCGACACCCGGTTTCTTTGGCGAGGCTGCAGCGGCGACGCCCCAGTGCCTGTCACCGCGCTTGTCGCCGTAGTACGAGGATGCGCTGGTGATACGTTGCAAACGTATCTATAATTTTTGATGCTCCATGCTTGTTATACACCAATTTCCATATGTTTTGTTTACACTTCGTGGCACTTTTATGCATTTTCCGACACTAACCTATTAACAAGATGCCACAGTGTCAGTTCTCTATTTTTTGCTAATTTTGTATTTCAGAAAAGTTGTACAGGAAATATTCTCGAAATTGGACGAAATAAAAGTCAAAGTTCCTATTTTTTCGGAGTGAAGACGGAGTCCAGAGAAGAGACGGAGGAGGGCCACTGGGTGGCCACACCGGCCCTAGGCGCGGCCTGGCCCTGGCCCGCGTCTAGGGGTGGTCTGGGGCCACTAGGCCTCCACCGACCTCGTCCTTCCGCCTATACAAAGCTCCCGACGCAAAAACCCTAAATATACAGGTCTCCATCCACGAAAAGTTCCGTAGCTCCGCCGCCGTTGCAGACAAGATCCGGGGGCAGAAGTCTCTATTCCAGCACGCTACCGGGACGGGGAATTGCCCCCGAAGCCATATCCATTGACTCCACCGCCATCTCCATCACTGTTGCTGACTCCCATGATGAGGAGGGAGTAGTTCTCCCTCGGGGCTGAGGGCTCTACCGGTAGCTATGTGGTTTATCTCTCTCTCCCATGGTGTGATGTTTATGTGATCATGAGCTTTGTATCTAGATGTCGTTATGCTATTCAAGTGGATTTTACTTATGTGATCTCCGGAGACTCCTAGTCTGACGTGTGTAAAAGTGGAGTGTGTGCACCGTGTGGGTCTCTTAGGCTATATTTCACAGAATACTTGTTCACTAAATTATGATTTGAGTTGGATGTATCTATGAAATTGTGGTGTGTTAGTACCGCCTAGGAATGCTCAAAGTGCAGCGCGGGGTGTTCATTAGTACTTGGAAATACATTTTAAAGGTTTGCTTTTGCAGACCTACGCAGTGGATTAGTGTTCGTTATCCAGCCGGAGAGTCTTTCAGAGTAGCATAGTGAAGTGCTTATATTTATATTCCTTTATGATATCATTGTTGAGAGTGACCACTAGTGAAAGTATGATTCCTAGACCTTGTTTCCAAACATCGAAACACCGTTTATTTACTGTTTTACTTCATGTTACTTGCTACCATATTTATTTCAGATTGTTATTACCACTCATATTCATCCATATCACTTGCATGTTACTATCTCTTTGCCGAACTAGTGCACCTATACATCTGACAAGTGTATTGGGTATGTTGGGGACACAAGAGACTTCTTGTATCTTAATTGCAGGGTTGGTTGAGAGGGATATCTACCTCCCTGAGTTTGATAAACCTTGGGTGATCCGCTTAAGGGATACTTGGTGTTGTTCTACAAACCTCTGCACTTGGAAGCCCAACACTGTCTACAAGAATAGAAGCGTTTGTAGACATCAGCTGGCGCATGGCAGCTTCAACCCGAATGCTATGTTCTCCCCGAAGTACGACGAGCAGAAGTGCCAGCAAGGCTACGGTGCGGACGGTGTTGCCTTCACTGGCCGTAGGGGTCCGCTCCAATTCAAGGGCGTCGGTGCTCTGTTCGGGAAGGAGGAGACGGCACGCGAGGAGGAGGACGGGGAGGACGACGACGAGGATGACGTAGAGGACGGGGACGAAGAAGACGAGGAGGATCTTAATATATAATTGATCTCAACATAGTATTCAATATTCATCGGATCCGAGCAAACATAACATGTAGCATTACATAAGGATGATCTTCATCATGTAGGGAAGCTCACAAGATCTAAACATGAGGCACAAATTGGAGAAGACAACCATCTAGCTACTGCTATGGACCCATAGTCGAGGGATGAACTACTCACACATAACTTCGGAGGCGGGCATGGCGATGTAGATGCCTCCGACGATGATTTCCCCCTCCGACAGGGTGTCGGGAAGAGCTTCAGAACCCTCTCGAGCTAGGGTCTGCAATGGCGGCCGCGACGGAACTTTTTGTGGATGGAGGCTCGGGTGTTCAGGGTTTTCCCGAGATCGTGAATAAATAGACGGAGGGGCGATGTCGGTTGAGGCCATGGGGCCCACACCACCCCTAGGCGTGGGCCAGGACTAGGTCGCGCCTAGGGCTGGTCTGGCCGCCCTGCTGCCTTTCTTCGACTCCCCTATGGACTCTGTCTTCGTTACGGAAAAATATTGACTTCGGCTTTTGTTTCGTCCAATTCCGAGAATATTTCCTTTTTCTAAAATACAAAACAACAGAAAACAGGAACTGGCACTGTGGCATCTTGTTAATAGGTCAGTGCCAGAAAATGTATAAAAGTGCAACGAAGTATGAGCAAAACATATACAAATTGGTGTAAAACAAGCATGGAGCATCAAAAATTATAGATACGTTTGAGACATATCAACAGCTCACAAGATCTAAAAATGAAGCATAAATTGGAGAAGACAACCATCTAACTACTGCTATGGACCCGTAGTCCAGAGATGAACTACTCACGCATCACTTCGGAGACGGGCATGGCGACGTAGAGGCCTCCGGTGATGATCTCCCTCTCCGGCAGGGTGCCGGGAAGAGCTTCAGAACCCTCGCGAGCTAGGGTCGGCGATGGAGGCCGCGATGGAACTTTTCGTGAATGGAAGCTCGGGCATTTAGGTTTTTCCCGATCAGATGAATAAATAGGCAGAAGGGCGAGGTACGCCCGAGGGGCCCACACCACCCCTAGGCGCGGCCAGGGGCTGGGCCGCGCCTAGGCCAGGTGTGGCCGCCTCCTGGCACTCCTTCGTCTCTCCTCTGGACTCCGTATTCGTTACAGTAAAATAGGAACTTCGGCTTTTGTTTCGTCCAATTTCGAGAATATTTCTTGTACAAATTTTCTGAATTACAAAACAGCAGAAAACGGGAACGCAGCACTGTGGCATCCTGTTAGTAGGTTAGTTCCAGAAAATGCATAAAAGTGCAACGAAGTGTAAAAAAATATATAGAAATTAGTGTAAAACAAGCACAAAGCATAAAAAATTATAGATATGTTTGCAACGTATCAACGGTCGAAGTAAAAACATGGGTGTGCGTGTGGTGACCCTGCATACCACTGCATGTTGTAGTATGCCAGTCGTTGATATAACATTCACGAAGTACCAATCCGCAAATATACATCCCTCAGAGTAGTACAACAGAACATAGCAGGTCCATAACTCATTCATTTATTATTACAAGCAACATGTACATATCATCTCGGAGCTCCTCTTGGGTCCTAAGAGGGATACTCCTGGGTTCGAGACGAACCCAACTTAATTTACAATATAAGAGTCTTACTAGATTATACATTTATCCTCCTCGAGCAGTTAAGTACTAAGAGTTCGTACTGCTCGGATACTAATACTACTTGGTAGGTCTACACGTGCTCTCCTCCGGAACCCTCCCCGATTCCGTAGACTATGAGGTAGTCTACACCTTCAACACCTCCAGAGAGGTCTGGTTCTTCATAGCCGATGACTTCGGCTCCTTCAGGGTTGTCGTTGTCCTCCTCCAGATGGTTCAGACAATCTAAGCAGGGGATTTAAGAGTGGTATGAGTACGAGCGTACTCAACAAGTTCATTATAGAAAAGAGGTGTTTAATGCACTAGCTACAATATTAGACCAGAAAGTCTAATACCAATGCAAGTTTTGATAAACATTTCTTCAAGAGGTTGCTTTTATTTCAAAGAACTATGTCCGTCAGCCTTCACCGGTTTACTAGAACTTCATGGAGTTCCTTTCCGGCAGTGTTCGCAGTTCCAAATCCCGGAACAAGGAGTGATAGGTCACGATTCATTACACTCTGCAGAGGTGTGTTGCTTTACCCATAAGAGATCTTAACCTTGGTGCCAACCGGGCAGCTTTCCCGTCCACACTTCCTTTGGTGTGAGGCCCGGTATAAGGTCATAGCCAATCATATTCCTCCGCTACCTCGCACACCCACCCTTTGTTGCAAACCCCGACCTCGGGTCCTTGCCGGTCCTCTTACACCAATTAAGGATGGACCCCGACCGCGACAACAGCTTCCCGGGCTCTACCATAAACTCCTTTGCCGGTAGGCTCGCAACCCATCATAGACCGCATTACCGTGGGGAATTAGAATGGGATCCCCACCCTCCGGTTGTTCTCGCGAGATACAACTGCTACGGTAAGCGCATCCGTTGATGTACAAGAGGTGGAAATACGATTGACTATTCCGTCCCACTCCAGATCTTATGGTTAACACGGTTTTTACGGCACAAGAATCACTGGACGACATTTGTTGTTTAATCCTAGATGGATATAAACCCTTGCAATGGAACCTCCACCATATCAACACAATCCATGGTTCCATTGCCCACCACTTAGTCATATTCATAGTTATGAAAATAGTGGTTTTGCTTTTTTATGCAATAGTGATAAACATAGTACTTTGCAAGTAATTTGATAAAAATACTCGAATGACATGAGCAAGTGATGAACTTGCTCGAACACCGCAAAGTGTTGCAGTTGGATGGTGTGGACTGACCCTTGTCCTCTGTTGCTGAAAAATAACATCATTGTCCGATAAGGGCAATGGTTAAAGAAGCATTTATGCATGATTCCAGTTTTAGGGTTTGTTTCCCCCTTCCGATGTCTTATCATTTCATGTGAGAGGTTGATACTAAGAATAATTTAGGGATACTCTATTTAGGGTAGAATACAACCTTGAAATGTTGTCAAGGTGTTTTTAAAGTCCAAAAGACTTTTATGGACTTATTTTCATTATTGAAAATATCACGTGTGATTTGAATAATTATTTAAATCATCAAATTTGAACTTATTCTTGTTTATCATCAAAAATTCTATTTCATATTTTATTATAATAGAGAATTTTATCCTGAGTGGTTTTCATATTTTTAATTTTTTTTAGAGCTATTTGTCATTTTCTATGCATTTTCAAAGTTTCTGTTTATTTGAAAATGTGAAAAGACGGAATTGCCCCTGGGCCCACCTGTCAGGGTGGCCCAGTGGTTAACCCTAACCCGAGCCACACTTGGGCTCGGTCGGTCGCACCGCCCCCTTTCTCCTTCACTCGCTCGCGAACCCTAGCCCTCGCTCTCGCGACTCCCGTGTCGCCGCCGCCTTCGCCGAATTCTTCCGGCCAAATCCGGCCGTCGCCGCCGGCGAGATGGAGTGCATCTGAACCGCCGTTCGACGGTGCTTCAGATCCTCCGCTTCGATTTGTGTTTCGCCGCCTCCTCGACTCGTCCTCTTCGCCTCTGGTCGCCTGGCGTGGAGTGCCGTGGCGATCTCGTCGCCGCCGACGCTCCAGATGCCGTGGCGTCGCCGTGCCCTGCCGTGGTGGTGCCGGGCACTACGGTGCCGCCGTGGCCTGGCCTGGCGCTGCCGCGCCCTCGGCGTGTGCCACCGTGGCCGCCATGGCCGCACTCATCACCTCACGCCACCTGTAAGTGCTCCGTCGCCTCCTTCTCTCCCTCTCTGCTCTACTCCCTTCTCTCGTCCTCCTCTGCGTCTTGCTCGGTCACTGGCATGCATCTCCATGTTGAGATGCTTGCCGTGACGATGCGCTGCTGCTGCACCTTGCTAGCTTGCGCATGTGCTGTTGTGCTGTTTGTTGTGTTGCTGCTGCGCTCCAATGGCCTTGCTACTGCCATGGTTACTACTGCTGTGCTGCTCTTCCATGCTATACATGATTCTGTGCAAGATTCCTAGGCTATGTGCTTGCTTATGCTTGCATTTCTTGCCTAATTCTCTCCCTGTGACTATGTCCTTGATGCTACTGCTGCTAGTTCAGCATGTGTATTCAATTATTTGCCCTGGCTTGATTACTGTGTGTATTCCTTGCAAAATTTGCAAGTGCCAGTGCCCTGGTGTGCTACATCTTGTGTTTAATTTCATGATCATGCTCAATTGGGCATTGTTGTTGGCTTAACAGCACTATCCAGTGATGAGTGCTGTGTGCAATCCTTGTGTAACTTGATCCAGTGGTTCATCATGCCTTTGATGTGCTTCTGGATACAATTATAAAGTCATTATTTCTGTATCTGTTTATTCAGTTATGGCTTGGGTGTAATTCTTCAGTAGCTGGCTCATTACTGATGCTATGTTTGGCTATAGCCACCTGTAACAAGTGTTAGCAAGCTCTGGTGATCATATGATCACCAATTGCTTGATAATTAATTGTTGTGCTTACGTACCGTGCCTATCCGGTGCTCACCCCGTGTCTTGTGTGTGCATCACACAGGCTTGGCCTCGTGTGTGATGATGCTTGCTCAAGCATCGAGTTGATGCTTGCAATGATCCATTGGATCATCTCGCAAGGCTACGGTGCATCAATTGCTTGTGTAATTCATTTATCTGTTTATCTTGCTTTATTAAATGGATGAATGATGTGAACTGTGATTCAGTGATGATCATTTCAATGAAGTTGTTAGGGCTAGCTGGATGCCAACCACTGGATGGTACCCTAGCCCACTACTGAACCCTACTGGGTGATGATGTGGTGGCTTAAAGTGTTGGCTGTGGGTTGAGGTGGCCCTGGCAGCTCTGTGATGCTTTCATGGGTAGCTCCCCCTCTCTGTGGCTTGCTGTGGCTTTGTGGATGCATCTCTGGCCATTCCTTGTTGGATTTCCAGTGAGCTTTATCGTTGACAAATAAAAATAGGCACGGAGTTGCCTATCTGTCTGATGGTGTAGCTAAACTGTTAGGTGCTTGGTGACTTTGGATGGCTAACTAGGATTAAATCCTTGATGGATTTCTCTCGTTGTGTCACTGTGTTGACACAACCAGTGTTCCCTTGGTTGTTTTCATTTTAGCCTTTGTTTTATTTGCTGGCACCAAATGGTTTTGCAACCAAGTGATGATACATCTAGGGTTTCATACCCTTTTTGCTTCTGTGACATATGCACATGCTTAATTATGAGCAAAACCATGGTTTGCTCATGTTTATCCGGTATACCTCCCTCCAGCTCCTAGAAATGGGTGTTGGTGTAGAGGATTGCTTCTGTGCTATTTGATTTGCTTGCCCTGCTCCTCCTTGCAAGCTGGTGGTGCTTGATTCAATTCTGTGGCTGTTTGAGCAGGTTGAACAGCAGTGGCTGTTCTTCCTGTTCTTGTGTTCTTGTGTTCTTGGTGAACTTACCCTGGTGAGTTGCTGCGGATGAACTGCTGGGTTCTGGCGGTGGAAAAGGTTTTATATGAACCTCTCATGGCTCTCTTGGTCGACAGCAGTGCCTGTCACTACTTGGTGACTCTCCATGTATGTGTGTTGTTGTTGTGCATGCACACTAGCTGTGTGAGCAGCTAGTGTGTGTGTGTGTCCTGTTGCTTGGGACTTGGGCTGTGAGAGGATCAGCTCGGCAGCCTGTGGTCATATCCTCTCCAATTACCATTTTCTTGCTAACCTGCCAAGTGGCTTTGCCACTTGGCATAACATTTGCTTTGCTTTGTTTGTGTGCAGGGGACTTGGAGATGATCAAGATGAGACTCAAGTTCATCTTGGTCAAAGAATTCATGAAGATCAACTTGTAGTTTAGGAATTTCATTAATTGTAATCTTCTTTCTTTTTCTTTTTCTATTTTGCTAATTCTTGTAATGTGTTGTAATATTCTATATTTCATACCTGAATATTGTAAAGACAATGTATCTTGTGTGATTATCAATAAAGCTCAAAGTTTCTCTAATGAGCTTTACTTAATATTTGCATTGTTCACATTCTTTATTATTTACTATTTGTTTCAAGAATTACCTCAATATTGAATTATGAGATATTCATATGTTGTTTGAATTTGAAATTTAAATTCAACTTGTGTTTGAATTCAATCATGCAACTTAAGTTGTAATGCAATATCTCTCCTCTCTTCTCAAAACCCTAACTTAGTTGAATGAGAAGAAAGTTTGTCGCACTCTCGAAACCCTAACCCTGTAAGGTGTCGAGAGAGAAACTTGTCCCCCTTCGATGCAGTTTTGTTTTAAAAGCGCGAAATTTCCCTAGAATTTACGATGCAATGCACATCCCTTTCTAAAATCTACCCCTCGATCGTCTCTAAACCTGGGACATTACAGTGCGCGCCCGAAAAACAAACTCCAGATAAAAGATGCACTCTTCCATTCACCGGCGGAGCTTTCCGGAACTCATCTCTCCAGCCATATCAAGGCAAACTGACCTCCGGTAGATCTTCATCTTTGCTTGCGAGAAACTCAAGGACCAAAACCAAAACAAAGCAAGACCGGCAGCCCCCACGCCGTCAGTCCCTCCTGCCGGATCACCAGGGAAGAGGACGGCGGCGCAGATCATGCGTACAACCGCCGAACCGTTACCGGGGGCGGAGGCTTCCACCGCTCCACCCACTCTTCCATGGTTACCGACGAAGAGCATCTGGCCCCGGCCAAGCAGTCGCTCGCATTTGGGAGGACGAGGTCTGCCGGTGGCCGGTGGCTGACAGCCGATAGCATTTGGCAGCCATGAACATGTGCCATGGATCAGGAGCTAGAAAGTTTGCTAGATACGAGGCTTGGGTAAAATGAAGAGAAAAATGACTGGAAGTTTAATTTGACTCTCAGGTGCATATACTTCCTCTACCAATAACTATATATTTCGAAGTCTCGAAAAAATTAACAAAAAAATTATACATGTATATCTCCATAATATATGTGCATTTGTTAAGTTTCGCGAAGATTTTTCGTTGTCTATGTAAAAAGGAGAAATTTTATATCATGAAAAACCTTACTTTTAGCATTAAATTTTATATTTTTTACGCACGCCACACCACTCCTAAAAAATGACGCAAGACCTGGATTAAAACGAACTAGAATATCTAATTCGTGGTCTCCCGATGTGCTACAATTGCCGGACAAAATCAACGTGAACTCCTGCCATGCGAGGATGACTGGAGGTCAGGAATAAATATGGCAACGGGGACACTAACCGCTGGTTATTGCTCAACCATAACCATTCCCGTGCAGGAAAATTTTCTTCGTCCCCATCCCCACTAACTTTTATAGGGTCAGTTCTTTTACCATCCCATCCCCATCGGGTAAACAAATAACAACGGTTAACCATCCCCGCTTTAGCTAGTAATTATGAGCTCAAAATAAAATGATAACATGGTAGGATGATGGGGTTGACTCGATCAGGAGTTTAGGAATAAGAGGCGTGTGTTTGTGAGTTGGGATTTGGGGGCTACGACGGTTGGAGACGGGAGGGAAAATGTGAGCACAATAGGATATGGGTTTTCTGGTATCTATACATACCTATCTTGTACCATAGTGCCACATATCATGTGCCTAACGGGAAATTTCACGGTTATCGGTTATGGATAGTAGTAACACAGACCCAACCCCATCTTACCTAATGGAGAGAGTTTGCCTCCAATAAAACTCTCACTGGGATGAATTACTAACCAAAACCATCGACCCGAACGTTTAGAACCCGGCTACGCGCGAGGTCGAAATCATACACGTCGAGGTTGCTATGTGATTAGCATGTAATATAATGTGTAGTTAATACGCTGTTTTTACTTTTGCTTATCTTATTGAATACGGAAGAAATACATACCCGTCTCGTATGCATGTGCGGGTGGTTACATTGCAAATTAAGTACAAGGTGCAGGATCCGTACGCCAGCCAGTAATTTTAATGAGATGGCCGACTTTCCCCGACCCTTCATTAATACTGTTTTATTTCTAAATAAACATATAATTAGCAAACACAGTTGCACATGTAAACTTCAAAAAATTATTTTAACTAACATCATTTTAGATCGAACCATTCAACAAAATAAAGAAAATGCCTATTAAATAAATTGGAAATCTAAATTATCAAAGTGGTAACAACTGAAAAAAGGAGTCCAAAAGAAATTGTTACCAACATGTAGATTAAGGTAAGGAGAAGTACGAACAACCAAAAATGGATTTTATAGTATGCAAAAAATGGATGTTGCAAATATGACAATTAACAAATGGTAGACATAGTCAAAATGATTAATTTTAAACACAAATTCTTAAAAAAAAATTTCAATAGAGTAGATAGAAAAAAAGCAGGTCAACAATTTTGTACTAGTGGTGCGAAAAGTCAAAAAGGTTAGTTTGGGCTAATGCAAAATGAACATTTTTGTACTAATAGCGTAGCGGGTGAAAATTGTGATTTTGTACTGAGAGACTAATTATAATTATAACTCTGATTAGTCAACTGAGACCAAATGAAAATGAAACAACCAAAAAAATGTTGCTAATCCATAGATTAAATGAATATGCGCTGCTTCCTCACAATGGGATATGATCCATTGATTTTTCAGAGTTCATGAAGCACTTGCTAATCTGCTGCTAGTAATCCGGATGCCGCACTTGCTAATGGGCTGCTAGCTAATCAGATACGAGCGAGCAGTATGCCACAGATCCAGGTATGAGAACATTAGGGCATCCCAGCGGCGCGACGCAAACGGACACTGAGCGACCGTTTTCGTCCGCCGTGACCGGAAATGCGTCTGGGGCCTGCTCCAGCGGGGCGACGCAAAGTGACCGGGCCGTCCGCGGAGACGCAAACCTGGCCCAAATATGCGTCAGGTTTGCGTCTCAGCCGACGCTCGGCGGTCGCGCGGAGCGTCCTCCATTTCTTACCCGGTCCCGCATATCAGGGACAGCGAAATCGACCGCTTCGATTTGCTTCTTTTTCCCCTTCTTTGCTGCCCTAGTGCGACGCCACCACCCCAACCCCACCCGCCGCCGTCCTGCCGCAGCGCCGCAGTAGTCGCCGTCGGCTTCGTTCTCGCCGCGCGGGAGAGGAGGATCGTACTCGGGCTTGACTCCGCCGCGTACCTGCCGGCTGTTTTCGGGCGAAACGCTCCCGGTTGCGCCGCCCTTCCACGCCGCCCACGACCTGTTCGGTCAATTGTGTCGGTAGGTTTCTTACTCGTGTTTTCGGTGCTATTGCGCGCGACCGTTGATCCGCAGTTTTGTACCCACGCAGATAGACATGTGGCAGATCTTGGACAAGTTTCGCGCGAAGGTCGTCGACTCCTCTTTCGACGTGGAGTCCGATCAGTCGACGCAGACACTGGCAACTACTACGGCCTCCATAATCCACGAGTTCACCTCTAACCCGGGGCCGCAGCACCGGGGCTCTGTGAAGGGGCGCTCCAAAAACCTGCGCGCAACAGAGTGGAAGGGCAGGCCCGCCTCCACAAGGACTACTTCCACCTCACCAATCCGATCCGTACTCTGCTGAAGATGGCAAGGAGGAAGAGGAAGAGGAAGTGGTGGAGTAAAGAAGGATAACAGAGAAATTAATGTGAATACGCGTCGGTGACCAAAGTTATACGGGATGAAAATACACACGCTCTGATTGGCTGGTTTTTGTCCTCGCGCGTTGCCAGGTTTCGATTGGGGATTTCACCAAAACCATCCCCTAATATGTGAATTAACCACCGGGCTCGGGGAATGTGGCCCCATTGCCAAATTGATCAGGGAGTTCGATATTACACGAAGCGGATGACGAGCGCCTGGCCAATAATGGGCCGACCCACAGTACCCAATGGTCCACTAGCCACAAACTGTTGGTTGAATGGGTCGACCCGTGGACTTCCGTATTGGCTTCGAGGCCATCGGGCCCAAGACCAGGTCCAGGTCCAGGCCGCCCGTTCCCAACTTGAGTTCCGAGCATGCTGTATGATTTTTTACTGCTTTACAAGATACTATTCTGAAGTCTTGTTAGTGTTCAGAAAACCAGTCAGAGTTAACTGGCCAATTAACCGTTGCTCAGAGTAACACTGAGTACCCGATTAACTGATGGATGGGCCGATTAGCTGATTATTTGGCCAGCCAATTAATTCTCTACTCGCCAGCCAGAGAAGCTAACAGTTAACAATTTCCTCAACAGTGGTCTTGTACATATTACCAATTATTTAGATCACATGCAAAATTTAGGGTAGAACTCAATCTTTAAACAAGCCAATTTTTCAGAAGTCAAAAAGAATGGAAGGAATTGGCTTCTATGAGCTTGTCCCCACCATAAATTGTTCCTACAGAATTTCAAAAACTAGCTTTTCTAGAAGTAGAAGCTAAAAAGTAGACGGTACGCGGTAGGTGTAGCGGAGCTAGTTACACAAGGTAGCTGGTAGGTGTAGCAACAATAAACGTTGGTGGCACCGGAAACCACAAGTATAGAGCTACACATAACTTGTTTTTTTCAAAAAAATCTAAATCGGTATTTTAAAGTTTCAAGAGAATATCATATGTAGATAATGAAGTGTTATATCAACACGCAAAAAACAACTCTAAATACGGTTTATTATTGGCTGTAAAAAATGATAAAATCATCTTAGAAGTGTGAACAGTGCAACATTTCAAATCCCAAAATCTGTCAGACTTTGGTAACTTTACCACAGCCAAGAATACAAGGTATTTAGCATTGATTTGTTGCACGTTGATGGAACACATTGTGATTGCCTACATGTATGCTTTGTTCGGAAATTCCTTTTTGAAACTTTGAAATGCGTTTTTGAATTTTGAAAGAAAGCGAGCTATGCCTAGGTCGACCTAGAAAGATATCCACACTTGGCACAGGCTACGTGCCTATCGTACCCGGTACAGTGCCGCAATATAATGAGATCGACCAGTCCACGCACGAGTCGACGGTCAGCAAAGGCGAGTCGGCGAGATAAGACTTTGTTCCTCGGTGCCCGACGCTGCACGGCGAGGTTTCCCACTCTCTTCCGACCAGACATACGTACGTGCGGTTAGATCGGATGGGCGGCTTTTCTCTGTGGGTGTGTCTAGGTGGTGACTGGTGACCGAGTGCCGGTCAATGGGCCATGCGTGCAGCCAATCATCTGCTCAACTCGTCCAAAATAGCATTCAGTGTACTCCCGATGCTCAATTTTTCGTCTCAGCGCGCTTCGTCATCCTGTGTACTTTAAGAAGCGTGATGGGTCATAGTAGTTCCAGAAAAGAATTTAATTTCTTTTCTTCTAGGAGAGGTGCACTTATGCATATCTCTACAACTCCCTTCATTCTAATAAATAAGGTGTTCTTGTTTTTGTTTTTTTGTTTTTTTCCGACTAAGAATTAGACCAAATACATGTAAAATGTTGATTTTAAGTTAGCATCATCACAAAGTGTTTTCAATATGTATCCAATGATGCTAATTACATATAAAATAACTAAAATTTTGTTGATTAATTTTTTTGGTTATAGTTTACTTTGAAATACATGTGTGTCTCGAAGCAGAGGCATTGCATTGCTAAGGCCATCTTCGGAGCGATCCAAAACAGTGACTTAAATTGTTCGATTTTGTTCGTTTGAGTGGTGCCCCAGACAGAAATTGGGTCGCGGTTCGGCCTGCCAGATCTGCGCCAAGCCGAGCGACCCATTCTATTCATTGATGGCTAGAAGAAAAGTCTTTTTGAATCGCTGCCATACGGGCCCTTGGCCCACGTAGGACACGGGAGAGCACCCACGTTGTTCGGCCCCACGCATCTGTTACGTAAATTTGGTGAATGCATGGATCGGTCCGTGCGAATCATTCTGTTTAGATTGCCCCGATGGGTCACTCAGCTAAAGATGCCCTAAAAATAAAATAAAAACTGAACACCCGTAAGTAAACCAGGCGTCGAAAATTATCTGAAGATGCGCGTGGTTCTCCTTGTCACTGGAAAATAAAGGTTCTGCGTGTGGTCGTCATGCACACTTGCACAGGCACGGCGTGTACATGTACTGCCCGGAGTCGACGCATGCCTCCACGTGTGATGTTGAGCATGATCGCCTACTGTCGTTTTCTCGGTTGCTCGACGACTGGCCAGTCAGTCGTACAGCCAGCTGCCGGCGTCCGCATCCTCTTATCTACGACTTCTCCAGCCGTTTGATTAGCTTAATCAACGCCGTATTTGTAAAAAAGACATCAAGGTGTACACAGCGCACTGACTTGCGGGTCCAGCACACAGGGTGAAAGTGTCAGAATCATGTCATGCTTAGTGCCTCGTGAGTACGTGACCTCGATGCTCAGTGCTCAAGTGGTATCCAGTACTGGAAGCAACGTTTTAGTCATAATAATCATCACAGTTTCCGCGGTGCAAATATGGAAGCCGGCCATAAAAGAAGGATCATCACAACAGCAGCAATTCATTTTAATTTACAGATGATGCAACGACTCATTTTTAAAAACCGTGGAGAAACTGCAATGATTAACAAACGATAATGGTACTCTGTCCATTTTTATTTTACTTCCTCTTATTGGTTTAGTTAAAGTTAAACTTTGTTAAGTTTGGCTAAAAATATAGGGACAAATATCACCATCCATAATATGAAAAAAAAATACTTTGTGACTATTCTCATATTATAAACTAGATGATACCCCGCACGTTGTTGCAGGATTCTTAACTGCCATTAAGAATTTTGGTACTTTGTTTTCTGATTGAAATGATGACCAATGCAATTGGCATCTGGCCATATATTTAAATCTTGATAAATAAATTTCTCGAACGAACATGGATCCAGTACGTGAGGTATTTCAGTTTTGTAATGTGAATCGGTAAGGAGTAGAATAAAAATGAGATTCTTAGCTAGCATTGAGAATTTTTTTATAAATACAAAATAGGATGATTCTTAGTTCGCAAGTTTTCACAGTACCAATTCAACGAACAGTGAACTGTATCTGTCAACAAATGAATGATAACCTAAATATCTTGGAATTGAGCATATTAGCAAACATCGCCTCTATTGAGATCAGAAGGTTAATTAAAATGAGTACTGTAAAATTGTTAAGACAATTTAGAAAAGTCTGCAAGGGAGATCACATCTGGCGGTTGCTAGCCTGCATGCATATGTAACCTGCAAATCTGAAGTACACTCATTAGCTTAAATTTGAACTTTAACTCAGCTCATCTATCTCCAATTCAGTTGAAACGCTGCAGACATATTACAAAGATGTAGCCCGAGTTTCGTATATGGAAAAAAGCAAAAATATTACCGATAAAATATACCAGTACAAATTTGTTACAAAAAAGTGGAAACTATATTAATACTTCTGAAATATACGGTATACTTCAGTAAGTCAAATGAACCATTGCATGCACTTGATTAAACAATTGCATGATGTATTTGCCACAATATAACATGATAGAGATAGAGAAAATTAGCCTGATGTAAAAGAGTAAAATATTATCACCTTCTGGATCGTTTAATTGGAAACATAGCAGAAACATGTCATCAAGCATTAGGCTGTTTTGTTCTATGTAGTTTGTAGAGCATGAAACTTAACTTGTAGTTCCCTTGATTTGTATAGAAAGTAAATCTTTGTCACATTGGTGTTCCTGACCAAGCATCATCTAGACGTAATAGGTAACATACAAAAAAGAACTCACAGAGAAAACACATGTTGTGGGAGGTTCAGGCAGACCATAGATTTTAGGGACGAAAGAAAACAGTACCACATCATCCGTGAATGATGTGGGCTCTCTGCTCAAGGGATGTAGGGATAAGTGGCATTAATTCAAACCAACACTTAGGTTCCGCAAAGCCCAAACTATAAGAAGAATCCCAACTGCAAACTGAAAGATTCGCAACATGGAGCCTTGAGGAATATCTGTACCTTTGTTTGCGTCGGTGTCTCAGTGAGGGTGTCGACTATCCAGATCCCATCCGTCAGTGGAGTTCTTAAGCCCTGAAGGTGTGAATCCAAACATATTAGAATTTACTCATAAAGCCCTGAAGTACAAATAGTATAATCAATTCAACATAACATTTAGATGTTACAGTAAACCAGTTTGAAGCTATATCTCATTAGCCAGCAACAGTTATAAACCGAAATTTGAGCAAAATATCACATAATCCATAGAAAGAAGCAGTGTAGTACTCACCGGACTCCTTATATTTTTCTGCAATAATGGTTAAAAGTTGCAATTTTTAAAATTGCTGCAGACTTCATTAAATAGCATGAACATTGGTATGGACGATGCAGTCAATAATACCAAGAAGATGAGGCCTTTAGTTGACTTGAAATTTGGAACCTATGGTTTAGTGAAAGCAATCGTGTGGTGCTCCTTTTGTGGCACCATGTGGATAAGAGATCCATGCCCCATTGCAGTCCTCTGAATTTTGCTGTTGAGTGCAATATTTTACGTAGAATAATAAATCATAGCATAGGGAAGCCAAATGCTTAATCCAATATCTCTGAATTCTGGAAACTAAAGCCTGCAGTTGCATGAAGGCCGATGTTGGATGGCAACAGAGGAAATCGGTGCAGAGATTAGAAGATCAAGCGGAGCAGCTATACCTTAGACCCTTAGTTTCCAGGACGGACTTTCTTCAGTCCGTGGGAATGTGGGATGATTTTTGTCATAAGGTCCGTGAGATGATGCCACATAATTAAGAGAGCTCTGTCGGAGAGATTAGAAGATCAGACACAGACACACAATAGCAGTCCCTCTGTTGCCTAGATTATCATGGGGACAGATTCTGGATATTCTCCTTGGCATTTTGGCATCAACACCTCAGGAATCCAGGAGTCATTGAGACATTGACATCGGCCGTAGCTCTGCTCGGCCTTGTAAGCAGCAGGCATGGCGAGGCACGATGACGGGCTGGAGGGGGTTAAGAAAGGGAAGGTGAACATAGGAGGGAACTATAATTAAGGTAGCCAGGTCTTTAAAAGACACCAATGTCCCTTCGGGTGCCCCTCCACGAGATTCTTCCATGGGATGATGGTTATCTACGTTAATTTGTTGGGAGAGAGCAGTTTCCAACTGATTTATTTCTTGGTTCTGACCATGGGGAGAGGAAAGGGTGAGCCACTGTTATAGTGGTATATTGGGGGACAGAGAAAGAGTACATGGAGGCAAATGGTTGCTTGCTCTTTTATTGATAAAAAAAGAAAAGAATCGTTGATTGCCTCCTTGGAGAAGATGAACGTACTAACTCCATGGGCTTAAATGAGTCTGCGTGCACTTCTGCTCCTGAAACTAATACGCTGCTATTATTTTCCAGGAGAAAAGTTTAGCAGACACTGCTGTTGCCCGGTGATTAGTCTACCACGTGAAAAATTGTGTTGGTTATAAAGATAAAAGTGATGATGTATTGATTTTGTTGGAAGAGGAAGCAACCACGTCTGAAAGCATCATCAGACGCATGCATGGGGTGGGATGATGTGGACTGGAGATGGCTTATTTGGTGGGACCACTGAGGTGGCATAGCTGCATGTTTAGAGAAATAGGTTAGTGGGGATGAACTATTTAGTTATATAGGATGTTACATTGTTGATGTCGATAGTTTTCACTAAATAAGTACATATCTGATCAAATTATGTGAAATTTGACTTTGACTAAATCTAGAAGGGGGAGTACATGAACCAAGGGAAGGGAGCACTGCTCGCTTGATGTAAACAGAATTAAATTTGTGAGAGGTCAAACTTTTTCATTCTTGGCATCACCTTTCTTGACTGTTATGTACCTCATCAAAAAAGATTTCGTATGAAAAACTTGTGGAGTTTCAGGTTATACCGGATATTCGTGTAGGGAGTTTCCACACCTCTATGTACTTGGTATTTTCTCTGTTGCTAGTTATTAATATTTTTAGTTGCTACTTATCGTTGTCATTTGAATAAAATTGGACTCATCTTAATCGGAGTTTGCATGCTCAATGAGTTTTCTGTTTTGTTTTGGAGGTTTCACCGCTTCATCTTTTATAGAGAGGTCAAACCTTTCATCATGTGGTTTTATAAATCCTCCCTTGCTGGTACTTCATGTTTCTATATATTGTAATGTAGATCTCGTTGTTATCTACAAAACAAGCCTAGGCACATCATAACTGGAATTCGAGAAAGTTGCAACTTGTTTTGTATGTTAGGCCAGACTAGTCTAACCTTAGTCCAGGCCACATAATGAGGCCACATAATGAGTCGTTTCACATTGTATATTTCATTATATTTTTGCTTAAGTAGTGATAGAATTTTGGTATTTTAGCGCTCACGCACACCTATTCTGCTTGTTTGACCAGGCAACCCGATATAAGAAGGTTGGTGGGCAAATAAATTAAAGATATCAATTTTGGACATAAATATGGTGTTTGGAAGCAATAAATGCATTCCATATATTCATCCACGCACCTAGAGGTCAAGCCAAAGAGCGAAGTTGTGAAGAAAGACAAAAAAAAAATGTTTTAACGACCGGTGTTATGATCATGCCCAATCATATGTCATGATCGTACCACATATCGGTGGCTTCGTCTCATCAAATACTTACCCTCGTGCAATAAGATCAGATATCCGAGACTCGGACTTAGAGCCATAGAAAATCATGAAACTCACCTCAGGAAGGAATCTCGAGGGGGACCTCGCAGCGGCAATCTACGGCCGCTGATGCTTGGATTGTTCGAGGCACTACAAAAAAAAGTCATCCATTGTCTGGTGGATATTTTGGATGGCACAAGCCCTAGGTTCCTGCAACAGTTTTTTAGACGGCGGATGGTTATTCTTGGTAGCCAATTAAGGGCCGGATGATATGCACCTTGAAATCCATGCCAACAAATTTGTTCTGTGGTAGGTGGTCGGAAATGGGGCGTGTTTTAATGGATACACGCATATAAAAGTTCCCCGTGCATTGTAGGCGATGCTTATAGTGATCGTTGGTCAAGAACCTTGAGTTGATTGGTCACATGAGTCTCACTCACTGGTGTGACCCACCAACGCCGAGTCGCCTATTTTTCCATTATTTATCTCGCTCGTTTGTGTCCCGCGTCACACTACACTTATCGCTCCCCCAACTCTCCCGAGAAGTTATACTGTCGTAGTGGCGGGCACTGTTGAGGCAACAGTCAGTGACGACATCAAGATGTAGAATCCTGGAGTTGTCGAGTGCGATGGCTAAAGTGAGATGCAAGATCGTAGATGTGTTGAGCGGTGTGGAGGCAACCTATGTCATTCTTGTATATTTGGGATATTTTACTCCATCTCTGAAAAGCTAATTTGGGATTTTCTTTCCCGATCAGCGCCTCGGGACGAGGTGAATCGATTTGAAAGTAGATGGGTGAACACCGCCTGCAGGTTTCTCGGGTGTCGCCGACTTTATGTTGTATATTGATAAAGAGCACTCGTCGGAGTTGCAACGTATGTTGGCGGTGATGTGGAAGGACACCGCCGATGACTTGTATGAATTTTATGACTCCGACTATGAGGCAACTATGCAGCAAGTAAAGAAGAAATCTGAAGAAGAGGTGGCTCATGTGATTTATTCCACGTGGGCCTTTGTGTCATTTAAACTTGGGTATCTTGTGGAAACTCTATATATTACCTAGCATACTAGTGAGTAAGGGATTTACATTTGATGCAACGGTAATATGTGTGCTTTCCACTTTGTGTTCCAAATCCCTCTAACAATGGTTGTTTAGATATTAATTTTAGCACTATGTATTTTGATTAGTATATGAAGTCCTCTGATACGTCTCCGACGTATCGATAATTTCTTATGTTCCATGCCACATTATTGATGATATCTACATGTTTTATGCACACTTTATGTCATATTCGTGCATTTTCTGGAACTAACCTATTAACAAGATGCCGAAGAGCCAGCTGCTGTTTTCTGCTGTTTTTGGTTTCAGAAATCCTAGTAACGAAATATTCTCGGAATTGGACGAAATCAACGCCCATGGTCCTATTTTGCCACGAAGCTTCCAGAAGACCGAAGAGGAGTCGAAGTGGGGCCACGAGGCGCCGCCACCATAGGGCGGCGCGGCCCAGGCCCTGGCCGCGCCGACCTGTGGTGTGGGGCCCTCGTGTGGCCCCCCACGTTGCCCTTCCGCCTACTTAAAGCCTCCGTCGCGAAACCCCCGACACCGAGAGCCACGATACGGAAAACCTTCCGGAGACGCCGCCGCCGCCAATCCCATCCGGGGGATTCTGGAGATCTCCTCCGGCACCCTGCCGGGAGAGGGGATTCATCTTCCGGAGGACTCTTCACCGCCATGGTCGCCTCCGGAGTGATGAGTGAGTAGTTCACCCCTGGACTATGGGTCCATAGCAGTAGCTAGATGGTTGTCTTCTCCTCATTGTGCTTCATTGTTGGATCTTGTGAGCCGCCTAACATGATCAAGATCATCTATCTGTAATGCTATATGTTGTGTTTGTCGGGATCCGATGGATAGAGAATCCTATGTTATGTTAATTATCAAGTTATTACTTATGTGTTGTTTATGATCTTGCATGCTCTCCGTTATTAGTAGAGGCTCTGGCCAAGTTTTTGCTCTTAACTCCAAGAGGGAGTATTTATGCTCGATAGCGGGTTCATGCCCGCATTGATACCGGGACAAGTGACGGAAAGTTCTAAGGTTGTGTTGTGTCGTTGCCACTAGGGATAAAACATTGATGCTATGTCTAAGGATGTAGTTGTTGATTACATTACGCACCATACTTAATGCAATTGTCTCGTTGCTTTGCAACTTAATACTGGAAGGGGTTTGGATGATAACCCGAAGGTGGACTTTTTAGGCATAGATGCGATTGGATGGCGGTCTATGTACTTTGTCGTAATGCCCAATTAAATCTCACTATACTTATCATGACATGTATGTGCATTGTTATGCCCTCTCTATTTGTCAATTGCCCGACCGTAATTTGTTCACCCAACATGCTTTTATCTTATGGGAGAGACACCTCTAGTGAACTGTGGACCCCGGTCCATTCTTTTATACTGAAATACAAATCTGCTGCAATACTTGTTTTACTGTTTTCTTGCAAACAATCATCTTCCATACAATACGGTTAATCCTTTCTTACAGCAAGCCGGTGAGATTGACAACCTCACTGTTTCGTTGGGGCAAAGTACTTTGGTTGTGTTGTGCAGGTTCCACGTTGGCGCCGGAATCTCTGGTGTTGCGCCGCACTACATCCCGCCGCCATCAACCTTCAACGTGCTTCTTGACTCCTACTCGGTTCGATTAAACCTTGGTTTCTTACTGAGGGAAACTTGCCGCTGTGCGCATCACACCTTCCTCTTGGGGTTCCCAACGGACGTGTCAATTACACGCATCATCCTCCGTGTTCAATTTATCACATATCTAGTTATTTAAATTCTTATTTAGTTCACATGCTTAATCTCATTACAATGTTGATGGGTGTGGTCCAGAACAAATACAACCGTATTAGCAAATTATGGACCCTTCTATCAACCCTGATCCATAATGTTGTTCTGTGGGTACTTAAGGGCCCAATTAAAACCCTATTCTGCACCCCACTCGCAATTCTATATAGTAGTATAACCCTTTCCCCACTCTCCACTTTCTCACTACCCTGTCACCGTACTCTCAAATGTCCAACGCTAACCCTAGATCGTGATTAGGCTCATCCAAATTCCAACTCACAAGATGGTTCAGGGGAAGAAGATTGCAAGGATGTCATGGCTTGGCCGCAGTCGCTCATTCGGCGATTGCTCCCGTCTATCGATGATCCTGGCTCGCAAGTTAGGCATCATCCCATCTATAGATTACATTTTGTGTCTTTCTTATTTCTGTTATTTAATCATGGCTCCTTCTCTTTCAGATCTGACACAATGTACGCATGCCTTCCAACCCGTCGCCATCCAACCCGCCTCCAAACGAAGAGATGCCAAAAATGCCGGTGGAGGACGAAGCCTTTCAGCCTTCAAGCGTAGCAAGATTCGAAATAATTGTAATTAGTGTAGGATAGCTAAGCCCTCTTATATTAGTGCACACTTTTAGGACAGGTACAAGTTTGCACTAATCATAAAAAATGTAATGTAGTGAGTTTTATCTCTCTTAATTTAATGGAATTCTATGTCTTAAAGAAATCGATATTAGTATGCTAAGGAAGTAATAGAGCACTTGCTTTTATTACTCATTGTGATTAATTGCGGTGTCATAAAAGATGTACCAAAGAAGGTATATTTTGTGCCGCACTTATTCGTATCTCGATAGTAAATTTCCAATCATCCGATAATGCGCCGAGGCATTTAAATGTTGGATCCTCGCATCATAGAGCGTGGCATATCACGATGTGCCCCGAAAAAAAATGTGATGGGTCTACAGCTTTCCCCATCAAAGGTATCCATGGCGGAGTTTTTGTTGGGCTAGCACGAGTGTGGCTCTTATGTGCGTGCCTCGGCATTTATTACTAATAGGGCCCATGTATCTTGTTGTAGCGAGGCATTGGCATCGATCTTCATCATCATCACCTTCATCATCTCCATCCATCTTGTTGTAACTTCATTAAATGACCATTCAGAATAGATTAATTTGATTCCTCATACTCCATTCATTTAATCATGATGATGTTATTTGCCTCCATGTGTGAGTAATTTCATTTTTTCTTGGGAGATGGAGGAACCCTAGCAATATTATAAGATGAAATACATTTTTTTGTTTGTATTTATGTAATATGTATTTGGTGGTCTTCTTAAAAGATGTTAAGTGCTGTAGAACACATAATATTTGCCACCGGGAGATTGGGAAAATTCATTGTTATATGTAGTTTTAGAAATGTGTCCATTAATTATGTGATAGCATCCATCGCATCCACCAAATATGTATTAACGAGGGAAAACGAGATCTAAGAGTTGATAGAAACCCTTAATTACTTAGGACTCTATCCACTCTCTTGGGGAACAATGGTGGTTATGAGGGGTGTATGTTGGTACTACTAAGTGCACCTCTATGTAGGATTTCACCGTACACATATACTACAAAGACTTCATAATATCCTAATCGAATAATAAATATGCTAGTGGTGAATCTAGAACACCGTGAGAGCGCCTTTATCCTTATTAAGTTTCAAGTACTTTACATCGCTTACACTCAATGATGGCTCATAAAAACAACCACTTTATCTCCATCTAACCCGGGGTATCTTCTGTCAATATGAAACCAATATATTCCTACCTCTGCTATAAAGTACTAAATAATGCCAAGATGTGCAAATGTGCTTGTTTATTTATTTTGTGCAGCAATGGAAGTAAGGAGGAAATCAAGGGAAATTCATGAAGACTTACTAGCTGGAGATATCACCAAGTCAACCAGGCTTCAGAGATGATTCGCGTAAGGTTTAACGAGCCCTGGTACGGTCATACCCATATGTACGGCCTGGCCGTACCATGTGCCGATGGCTTCTTCTTGTCAAACCCAATATAAAATGTGAAGCTACCCAATGCATCGAAGCTCTATCGTTGTCGCCATCAACTTCACCGTCTTATTATCATCTCCATCCTATCCCTCCCCTACTCGTGATCTTGATTCATTCGCGATTGGCGACATTGCAAGAGTATTTATCATTCATTGGCGACGCGCCCCCGCTATCTGGCAAGACCGTGTCGGTCTAGTCAAACCAATAGGTAATTTAAAGGGAATGTGGTCGGTGGATGCATATTCGTTCTCTTTTGAGTCTCACCTATTCGACATTAGTCCTAGCTAGTACCATGCCTACCTCCTCGACCCATGTCCCTTGCAAGCCCGAAAGTCTAGGTGGTTAAACGAAGCCGCTCTTACCGCTATTATTCTATATTTTCTATTTCATGATTAAGTTTATATTCTACGCTATAATTATATTACCTCTGGATATTGTATATTTCACATTTTCACTACCACCGCCACCGTCAGCAATAATCCTATATTTCCCTAGCGTTGTCATCGGCTGTCGCCACCACCACCCCGCCGCCCTCTCCTTCCCTTGCCACCACCCTAGCCGACACCATCGGAGCATCGTCACGGAGATCTACTTCCCTCTTACTCTTGGCATGTTGCCGGAGTCTACCACCGCCTAGATCTAATCTAGTCGGTCTCAGAGAAGCGCTACCGGATCTTCATCGACACGTTCTTCGACCGTGTGCTTGATGACACTTTGATGGTCTTGTACGTGTGGATATATACCCGTGGAGGTGTTTCACGTGTAACACTTGTTCGTGGGAGCGGTTCGACAGATAATACATCTCCACGCGACTTCATCAATCTCATCATCAACAACTTCCACTAGAACGAGCTACAAAAGTATGATCTGTTACCTCCCCTCTCGCATATGATCAAACTTATGTGTAAGAACTTTTTTGTTTTCTATCCATGTTCCCCAACACTGGCATATTTTTGTCCTGTGCCAACACATTGATATGTCCCAAACGTATCTATAATTTCTTATGTTCCATGCTACTTTTATGATGATAATCACATGTTTTATACACATTATATGTCATTATTATGCATTTTCCGGCACTAACCTATTGACGAGATGCCGAAGAGCCGCTTGCTGTTTTCTCGTCGTTTATGGTTTCAGAAATCATAGTAAGGAAATATTCTCGGAATTGGACGAAATCAATGCTCAGGGGTCCTATTTTTCCACGAAGCTTCAAGAAGTCTGAAGAGGAAACGAAGTGGGGCCACGAGGCGGCGCCACAGTAGGGCGGCACGGCCCAGGTGCTGGCCGCGCGGCCCTAGCGTGTGGGCCCCTCGTGATGCCCCTTGACCTGCCCTTCCGCCTACTTAAAGCCTTCGTCGCGAAACCCCCAGTACCGAGAGCCACGATACGGAAAACCTCACCGAGACGCCGCCGCCGCCAATCCCATCTCGGGGATTCAGGAGATCGCCTCCCGCACCTCGCCGGAGAGGGGAATCATCTCCCGGAGGTCTCTTCATCGCCATGATCGCCTCCGGATCGATGTGTGAGTAGTCCACCCCCGGACTATGGGTCCATAGCAGTAGCTAGATGGTTGTCTTCTCCTCATTGTGCTATCATGTTAGATCTTGTGAGCTGCCTATCATGATCAAGATCATCTATTTGTAATCCTACATGTTGTGTTAGTTGGGATCCGATGAATATTGAATACTATGTCAAGTTGATTATCAATCTATCATATATGTTATTTATGTTCTTGCATGCTCTCCGTTGCTAGTAGAGGCTCTGGCCAAGTTGATACTTGTGACTCTAAGAGGGAGTATTTATGCTCGATAGTTGGTTCATGCCTCCATTAAATCTGGGACAGATGACGAAATTTCTAAGGTTGTGGATGTGCTCGTTGCCACTAGGGATAAAACATCGATGCTTTGTCTAAGGATATTTGTGTTGATTACATTACGCACCATACTTAATGCAATTGTCCGTTGTTTACAACTTAATACCGGAGGGGGTTCGGATGATAACTCGAAGGTGGACTTTTTAGGCATAGATGCATGCTGGATAGCGGTCTATGTACTTTATCGTAATGCCCCGATTAAATCTCATAGTACTCATCATGATATATGTATGTGCATTGTTATGCCTTCTTTATTTGTCAATTGCCCAACCGTAATTTGTTCACCCAACATCTGCTATCTTATGGGAGAGACACCACTAGTGATCTGTGGACCCCGGTCCTATTCTTTACATCTGAAATACAATCTGCTGCAATTGTTCTTTACTGTTCTTCGCAAACAACCATCATCATCCACACTATACATCTAATCCTTTGTTTACAGCAAGCCGGTGAGATTGACAACCTCACTGTTACGTTGGGGCAAAGTACTTTGATTGTGTTGTGCAGGTTCCACGTTGGCGCTGGAATCGCTGGTGTTGCGCCGCACTACACTCCGCCACCAACAACCTTCACGTGCTTCTTGACTCCTATTGGTTCGACAACCTTGGTTTCTTACTGAGGGAAACTTGCTGCTGTACGCATCACACCTTCCACTTGGGGTTCCCAACGGGCGTGTGCTTTACGCGTATCAAGCTAAATTTCTGGTGCCGTTGCCGGGGAGATCAAAACACGCTGCAAGGGGAGTCTCCCACTTCCAATCTCTTTACTTTGTTTTTGTCTTGCTTTGTTTTACTTTATTTACTGCTTTGTTTGCTCTTATATCAAAAACACAAAAAAAATAGTTGCTAGTTTTACTTTATTTACTGTCTTGTTCTCCATATCGAAAACACAAAAAAATTAGTTACTTGCATTTTACTTTTGTTACCATGTCTAGCTCTGTACCTGTTACTTCTTCACCTGAGGAATTAGTCTTCACTTTTAAACAAGGGGATGAGGAGAGTTTTAAAGATGCTTGGTCTAGAATTTTTGATTCTTATCGTAAAGCTGAACCTCAAATGACTCTAAGTTTGCTCCTTAGTAACTTTTATTTTGGGCTTATGATTCGCTATAGATATGCCTTGGATGCTATAGTGGGAGGAGATTTCCTTCATTGCAATGGGGATCAAGCTTTTAATGCCATAAAAAAATTGGTTGCATCACATAGTTCAGCTAATAACTTTGATTCAGCTCTTATTAGCATTTATAATAGATTAAACACTCTTGAGACAAGTGCATCTTGCTTGAAAGAAAATTATAGTTATGTTCGTAACCGTCTTGATCAAGTTTTAGTGAACTCCGAACCTTCAAAATGGGACCCTACTATTAAAGTTGTTATTGGTGGTGAAACTTTTCATGCCCATTGTGATATTATGTCTGAATTTTGCCTTATGCCTAAGAGTATTTATGAATCTTTGACACTTTGGGGACTCGTTGAAAGGGGAGAAGGAATAACTCTTATTGATAACTCTGTTATAATTCCTAAGGGAATAGCCGAGGGTGTGCATACAACCATTCTTGGAAGAACAAGTATCCACTGATTATCTTGTTATTGAATGTGTAGGAACATGACAAATCACACTTGGAAGATCCTCGTCGAAACTATTGGGAGCAATCATAGATGTGGGAGAAGGCACCCTAAAATTCACCTCTACATCGGGAGGTAGACATGTATTCCCTAAACCAAAGAGTAAGAAAAAGAATAAGAAGGGTATGCGTAAAGCCCGAGGTAATGTTGATGCTTCATCTCTTGATAATACTTGATTCACACTTTCTGCGCCTAGCTGAAAGGCGTTAAAGAAAAGCGCTTATGGGAGACAACCCATTATTTTACTTCTGCACTTTTGTTTTATATTTGAGTATTGAAAGTTGTTACTACTGTAGCAACCTCTCCTTATCTTTATTTTATTGCATTGTTGTGCCAAGTAAAGTCTTTGATAGTAAAGTCAATACTAGATTTGGATTACTGCGCAGGAACAGATTTCTTGCTGTCACGAATTTGAGCAGTAGTCTCTGTAGAAAATTTAAAAAAATCTGCCAATTTACGTGCGTGATCCTCAGATATGTACGCAACTTTCATTCAATTTGGGCATTTTCATCCGAGCAAGTCTGGTGCCTCAAAAAAATTCGTCTTTACGGACTCGTTCTGTTTTGACAAATTCTGCCTTTTATTTCGCATTGCCTCGTTTTGCTATGTTTGATGGATTTTTTTGTTCCATTAACTTTCGGTAGCTTTGTGCAATGTCCAGAAGTGTTAAGAATGATTATGTCATCTCTGAATATATGAATTATGCACTGACCCTCTAATGAGTTTGTTTTGAGTTTGGTGTGGAGGAAGTTTTCAAGGGTCAAGAGAGGAGGATGATACAATATGATCAAGAAGAGTGAAAAGTCTAAGCTTGGGGATGCCCCCGTGGTTCATCCCTGCATATTTTAAGAAGACCCAAGCGTCTAAGCTTGGGGGTGCCCAAGGCATCCCTTCTTCATCGACAACTTATCGGGTCACCTCTAGTGAAACTATATTTTTATTCCGTCACATCTTATGTGCTTTACTTGGAGCGTCTCGTTTGTTTTTGTTTTTGTTTTTGTTTGAATAAAATCGGATCCTAGCAGTCTTTGTTTGGGAGAGAGACACGCTCCGCTGTTTCATATGAACACATATGTTCTTAGCTTTATCTTTAATGTTCATTGCGAAAGTTGGACTATTTCATTCATTGTTATATGGTTGGAAACGGAAAATGCCGCATGTGGTAAATGGTATAATGTCTTGAATAATGTGATACTTGGCAATTGTTGTGCTCATATAGATCATGTTTAAGCTCTTGCATCATGTACCTTGTACCCATTAATGAATAACTACATAGAGCTTGTTAAATTTGGTTTGCATGATTGATCTCTAGAGTCTAGATATTTTCTTCGGTTAAGGTGTTTGAACAACAAGGAGACAATGTAAAGTCTTATAATACCTACAATATGTTCATATGTGAGCTTTGCTGCACCTTTTATACTTGAGTTTGCTTCAAACAACCTTGCTAGCCTAGCCTTGTATTGAGAGGAATTCTTCTCGTGCATCCAAACCCTTGAGCCAAATACTATGCCATTTGTGTCCACCATACCTACCTACCACATGGTATTTCTCCGCCATTCCAAAGTACATTACTTGAGTGCTACCTTTAAAAATTCTATTCTTTGCCTTTGCAATATATAGCTCATGGGACAAATAGCCTGAAAAACTATTGTGGTGAAGAATATGTACTTATGTGTCTTATTTCTTAATAAGTTGCTTGTTGAGCGGTAACCATGTTTCTGGGGACGCCATCAACTCTTTTACCTTTGTTGAATATCATGTGAGTTGATATGCATGTTCGTCTTGTCTGAAGTAAGAGCGATTTTCATGATCAAATGGTTTGAGTATGCATATTGTTAGAGAAGAACATTGGGCCGCTAACTAAAGCCATGATTCATGGTGGAAGTTTCAGTTTGGACAATTAATCCTCAATCTCTTATGAGAAAATTAATTATTGTTGAATGCTTATGCATTAAAGAGGAGTCCATTATCTGTTGTCTATGTTATCCCGGTATGGATGTCTAAGTTGAGAATAATCAAAAGCGAAAAATCCAATGCGAGCTTTCTCCTTAGACCTTTGTACGAGCGGCATAGAGGTACCCCTTTGTGACACTTGGTTGAAACATATGCTATGCAATGATAATCCGTGTTAATTCAAGCTAATTAGGACAAGGTGCGAGCACTATTGGTATACTATGCATGAGGCTTGCAACTTATAAGATATCTTATACATAACACATATGCTTTATTACTACCGTTGACAAAATTGTTTCTTGTTTTCAAAATGAAAAGCTCTAGCACAAAAATAGTAATCCATGCTTCCTCTCTGCGAAGGGCCTATCTTCTACTTTATTGTTGAGTCAGTTTGCCTACTTCTTTCTATCCCAGAAGCAAACACTTGTATCAACTGTGTGCATTGATTCTTACATGTTTACCTATTGCACTTGTTATATTACTTTGTGTTGACAATTATCCATGAGATATACATGTTGAAGTTGAAAGCAACCGCTGAAACTTATATCTTCCTTTGTGTTGCTTCAATGCATTTACTTCGAATTTATTGCTTTATGAGTAACTCTTATGCAAGTCTTATTGATGCTTGTCTTGAAAGTATTATTCATGAAAAGTCTTTGCTATATGATTCATTTGTTTACTCATTATCTTCATCATTGCTTCGAATCGCTGCATTCATCTCATATGCTTTACAATAGTATGATCAGGATTATGATAGCATGTCACTTCAGAAATTATCTTTGTTATCGTTTACCTACTCGAGGGCGAGTAGGAACTAAGCTTGGGGATGTTTGATACGTCCCAAACGTATCTATAATTTCTTATGTTCCATGCTACTTTTATGATGATACTCACATGTTTTATACACATTATATGTTATTATTATGCATTTTCCGGCACTAACCTATTGACGAGATGCCGAAGAGCCGCTTGTTGTTTTCTGCTGTTTTTGGTTTCGTAAATCCTAGTAAGGAAATATTCTCGGAATTGGACGAAATCAACGCCCTGTGGTCCTATTTTTCCACGAAGCTTCCAGAAGTCCGAAGAGGAAACGAAGTGGGGCCACGAGGCGGTGCCACAGTAGGGCGGCGCGGCCCAGGTGCTGGCCGCGCGGCCCTAGCGTGTGGGCCCCTCGTGATGCCCCTTGACCTGCCCTTCCGCCTACTTAAAGCCTTCGTCGCGAAACCCCCAGTACCGAGAGCCACGATACGGAAAACCTTACTGAGACGCCGCCGCCGCCAATCCCATCTCGGGGGATTCAGGAGATCGCCTTCGGCACCTTGCCGGAGAGGGGAATCATCTCACGTAGGTCTCTTCATCGCCATGATCGCCTCCGGATCGATGTGCGAGTAGTCCACCCCTGGACTATGGGTCCATAGCCGTAGCTAGATGGTTGTCTTCTCCTCGTTGTGCTATCATGTTAGATCTTATGAGCTGCCTATCATGATCAAGATCATCTATTTGTAATGCTACATGTTGTGTTTGTTGGGATCCGATGAATATTGAATACTATGTCAAGTTGATTATCAATCTATCATATATGTTATTTATGTTCTTGCATGCTCTCCGTTGCTAGTAGAGGCTCTGGCCAAGTTGATACTTGTGACTCGAAGAGGGAGTATTTATGCTCGATAGTGGGTTCATGCCTCCATTAAATCTGGGACAGTGACAGAAAGTTCTAAGGTTGTGGATGTGCTGTTTCCACTAGGGATAAAACATCGATGCTTTGTCTAAGGATATTTGTGTTGATTACATTACGCACCATACTTAATGCAATTATCTGTTGTTTGCAACTTAATACTGGAAGGGGTTCGGATGATAACCTGAAGGTGGACTTTTTAGGCATAGATGCATGCTGGATAGCGGTCTATGTACTTTATCGTAATGCCCTGATTAAATCTCATAGTACTCATCATGATATATGTATGTGCATTGTTATGTTTTCTTTATTTGTCAATTTCCCAACTGTAATTTGTTCACCCAACATCTGTTTATCTTATGGGAGAGACACCACTAGTGAACTGTGGACCTCGGTCCTATTCTTTACATCTGAAATACAATCTACTGCAATTGTTCTTTACTGTTCTTCGCAAACAATCATCATCATCCACACTATACATCTAATCCTTTGTTTACAACGAAGCCGGTGAGATTGACAACCTCACTGTTACGTTGGGGCAAAGTACTTTGATTGTGTTGTGCAGGTTCCACGTTGGCGCTGGAATCCTTGGTGTTGCGCCGCACTACACTCCGCCACCAACAACCTTCACGTGCTTCTTGACTCCTATTGGTTCGACAACCTTGGTTTCTTACTGAGGGAACTTGCTCGCTGTACGCATCACACCTTCCACTTGGGGTTCCCAACGGGCGTGTGCTTTACGCGTATCACACATCCCCACCCCTTCCCTAAGTTTGTTGTTCTCCTTCGGCTCTCTTTATTCCTCATCACCAATGTCACCGTTGCGTCGTTCCTATCGCCAACAAGAAGTTTCGCTTCTGCGCACATTACGAGAAAGAAGGAAGCCTAAAAAGATAAGGAACCTAGGAAAAAATCTTGGTGCGAGATCTGACAGAGAAAATGTCGACCGAGTTCCAATTTATCTCCAAGTTAGTTGAGATCTAGCAGAAAGGTTTTTCTTGAACAGAAAATAAAAGCCCCGCGTGGCTGTGGTGCACGAGAGTGGCGATTCTCCCGTGGATGGGACACCCCTTGCACGAAAACATCATATTTCGTTGCGAAATATTACGTTTCATATTTTTAAATATAACAAAACATAATGTTACTTGCAACACGAATCTTCTTTTTTTTGAAATCATATATATTAGGTCGGCAAGCCCGCCTCATTAAAAACCTTCTAGTCCCTTACGGTACTCCGAAAGGAAAAGAGTGCGTCCAACAAACTTGCCGCCTCACAAAAGGTTACAGAATTGTTACATCATAAAGAAGGGGTTGAAGGAGGAAACTAGAGGGTTCATCGATCCAGGTACAAGAAATTCTAGACCTAAAGCAATGCATAGCAATATCATGGGCCACATTGTTTGTCTCCCTCCTACAATGAACAAATTCTACCATACCAATACTACCAGCACACTCCAAAATCTCCCGCATAGATAGCCGTTGCATCATTCCATATCCGTTCAGTACCAGTGCAAAGTTGGATAACTTCCAACGAGTCGAGAACAAAGTGAATCGGAGAGAAACCAAGTGCACGCGATGTACCGTGTTCTGCGTGGTGCACGGCGTGTACATGTACTGCGCAGAGACGCACGCACGCATGCATGCCCGTGCGGTGATGGACACGATCAAGTGTCATTTTCCGTTGCATTCCCTTTCTGTTCGTCTGAGACTGAGATTACACGACGATCGGCAAATCATACATACAGTCGTAAAGTAACCACACATCCTTATCTACGACCTTTCCCGCCGTTTGACTCGCTTAAGCACGCCGGAGCTGCGAAGAACATCTAGATGCAGAGAGAGGCAGAGCAAGTGAGCACCTGACAATGACGTGTGGGTCCCGTGATGCAGGCTATAGATATCCACTTAGGCAATTATGCCGTAATAAACTAATAATCATGTCATGCTCACTGCCCCGTGATATCAAGCTCACAAATGCTCAAGCGGTGTCCAGTACCGGAAGCAACGAAAAGTTCTCTCTTGCCGCCACGCTCTGATTGTGATCATAGTTAATTTGGTGGATGCAAATCTTGATTCTAGAAGCTGACCAAAAATAAAAGAACCAGCACGGATAACAACAAGTTTTTTTGTTTTGTTTTAAAATGAAATGGTTAATGAGAGGAACTACATAGTCTTCGATAGCTACTGTATCAATTTGAATTTACAAATCGCCATTCGTCCCCCGTTGTCGCGAGTGATCGGTCTCACTATAATCTTCTTTACTATTAAATTGCAATAGGTGGCTGCCTGGTGTCACAAACGGGCCAAAGTTTTTTTCTTTAGGCCCAACGTTCTCCTGGAAATCTTAGGCCTATTAAATTACAATAGGTGGCTGCCTGGTGTCACAAACGGGCCAAAGTTTTTTTCTTTAGGCCCAACGTTCTCCTGTAAATCTTAGGCCCAATAGTATCAGCTCAAACTAACACCGAAAAAATCGATTGACCCACGCCACCACCTAAGAGCATCTCCAGTCGCGTCCCCCAAACCGTCCCCCAAACCGCGCCGGATTGAGCGTTTGGGGGACGTGTTTCGTTCGTGCCGCGTTTGGGGGACGTCGCTTCCCAGTCGCGTCCCCCAAACAAAATTTCGTAAATTTTAAACTTGACTAGATTCGATTAGATTCGTCCAAACTTACATAGATTCGAACGAAATTTGACTAACTTTAAAACTAAACCTAATCTAGAACCACTTGCGGCGGCCGGAGGCGTCGTAGTACCGCCGGAAGTTGTACATCTCGTCGGTGACGACCTCCCGCTTGACGCGCTCGTCGACGGGCTCGTCCTTCACCAAGCCGCTTGGTCCTGCCTCGCCGTCGTCGGTGAGGTCCACCAGCCGGCTTGCCGGAGTCGCGGATGGACATGGCGATCGCCGCGTCCAGGTCGCCCTCCGAGCGTCCTTGTCGTCCATGGACGCCAAGAACGCCGCCCGCAGCCCCGGGCGAGTCCTCGGGGTCGTCGCTGCCGGCGATGAGCCGCTGCTGCCGCTCGTACTCCGCCAGCCGCGCCGCCTGCGACGCTTCCTCCGGCTCCTCCTTCACCTCCGGCTCGGGATGAGGAGGGCGCCGCCGCGCCTCCCTTGCTGCCGCCCGCCGCCGCTACCGCCACGCCTCGTGTTGACGGGCGTCGCCGGCTCCTCCTTGACCTCCCGTTTGGGAACGGTATACGGCGCCGACCGGTACGACGACGACGGCGTCGATCGCGCCGGCCCCGAGGAAGAAGAGTGCGAGGAGGACGAGTACGTCGTCCTCCTCGGCTGCCATTGAGGAGAAGGCGGCGGCGACGACGGCATCTCCGGCCGCGGAGCGCCGTTGCGGAGGCCGCGGATGACGTTCTCGAGGGTGCGCCCGGAACGCCCCGCAACAGGCGCGGCCTTCCCTGTTCCAGCTGTTGGGCCCGCCGATGAGCCCGTCGGTCGCTGTGCAGCTCGACGTCGTACTTGGCCTTGAAGTACCGTCGTCCACCAGTCGTCGTTGTCCTTGGCCGCCCATGTCGGATCCGCCCGCTCCTCGGCGGTGAGTTGAGCCCGACGGGCCTTGATGGCGTCCCGCCATTGCTGCGTGTCTGGCTTCGGCGGCGGCGGGATGCCAATGCCGTTCACGGCCATCTTCCAGCCCGCCGCCGCTTGGCAGCCGCACGTCCGGCGGGACCGGATACCGGGCGTGGTACGGCGCCCACGCCTCCGCCACGGTGAGGCTGCCGCGGCCGAAGCCGTTCGCCGCGGCGATCTTGCGGGAGGACGACATTTTTTGAGCGGCGAGGAGAGGATCCGGGAAGCGGGAGGCGGCGGCGACGAGAAGGATTATGATGAGCGGCGATAACCGGAGGGCGTCTTAAAACAGCGGCGGCAGCGGGTGGTTGCACGCAATAACTCCGGCGCGGACGGCCACGCGGCCATGCACGACGAGACGCGTCCTCGCGTCGCCCGGGAAAACAGGGACGCCATTAACGTCGCTTGACCAAAGGTAGGCGACGGGGTTTTAGCCTTCCGTGCCGGCTGACGCGTCGGCCCCGCCACTCCCCGCCTCGCTTTTCGTTGTGTCCGGCGTCCCCGGAGCGTCCCCTGTGGGACGGGGACGGGCTCGGGGCGCCGGACACCGTATCGGGCCGCGCCGGACAAAAAAAGGCTTTGGGGGACGCGGCTGGAATGCTTTTTTTGTCCGGCGCGCCCCAAATCCCTTTGGGGGACGGTTTGGGGGACGCGACTGGAGATGCTCTAACCACGTTCGAAGTTTCCGGTTCGAAGTTGTATTACAACAAACACTAGCTGAATCAATCCACGTCCTGTACGTCCCAAAAAAAAAAACGACGCATGGCGTGGAAGGGAGATGGGTTGATCCGCATGGACAAAACTGATCCATGTTACAAACTGAATGGGATGAAAATTTTCAGCAGCAAGCTAGGGAGGCCGGTGTAGTTCTAGCGACGCGTTTTTACTGATGCTATGTTCTTTTAAAACGAGGCAAAAGCATGACCTTTTATTGATATAGGAGAAAAGAGTTGGCTCGTTTATAAGGAAAACTGACGATAAACCGTTACAGCACAACACCACACGCCAGTCCCGATGCTGCGCTTCACACGGGTCGACGACCAACCAGGTCGACACCAAACCGTTACAACACAACACCACACGCCAACTTCGAGGCTGCGCTCCACACGGGTCGATGAACAACTAGGTCGACACCACACCTCAACGCAACAGGCCCCGGGGCCGCGCCCGCCGGGCCGAAGACGAACGTGCCTCCACCAGACCACCAAAACACTCCACGAGCCCTCTGTCCGGTGGACGTCCAAAGAGAGGCCCCAAGAGGCAAAGCGACACAAGAGCGCCGCCCACGCTCGTTCCCGCGAGGGATCTAGGGTTTCCCCCGGAGAGCCCGGACGGAGATCAAGAAACACCCGCTTCGACGACGCCTTCAAAAAGGATGCGGCGCCCATGGGCGTCACCGTCGTCGGTCCTGGCCAGCCGCCAAGACAAAGCTTTCGCTTAGCGAAGAGTCCTGAAACCTCACGCCCGCCCAACGAGGACTGGCACAAACCAACACCTGCATCCGCCGCAACGCGACCCCCGGAGAGCCACCGCAAGCACCCTACCCCGCAGCCTCCATGCGCCATCCCGAGAGCTTCCGCGCACCGCCACGCTCCCGTGCTGGGCGCCACGAAGACGGCGACGGCGCGCAGCCGGGAAGAACACCTCCGCGTGCCGGCACGACCGAGCCTAGAGAAGGCCCTCCCGGCCCAGAACCGACACAACCGCATTAGCACGCACCTCCAACCACACATCGCCTCGCACCACCAGACGTCGACCTCGCCGCCGCGCACCACCCGACGATGCCGCGCAGCAAAGCAGCCCGGAAGAACACCTCCACGCGCCGGCTAAACCAAGCCCAGAGAAGGCCCTCGCGGGCTAGATCTTGCCCATCCGCATCGGCTCGCACTTCCAGCCGCACGCCGCCTCGCACCTCCAGACGCCGACCTCGCCGCCGAGCCCATCCAGACCAGCTCCGCCGCAACACACCGCCAGCGGCCACGCCCGCCTGCTGCTGAGTCGGTGAAACGCGCCGCCCGGAGATCTCCCCTGCGCTGGGAGAAGAAAGGTGCCCCGCCGCCACCTTCCCTGGGGCGCGCACGACTTTGCCGATGACCCCTCTCGCGGCGGTGATGGCGGGGGAGGGCGGTACGAGGCCGCTAGGAGCGGCGGTGGCTAGGGTTCCCCGTGTCGCCTTACTGATGCTATGTAAGTTGAAGTTTGTCTGCTTCCTGATTGAAAAAAATGGAACATGAAAATTTGATGGAGGACTACAGTATTCTCCAACGAATTTGACAGAGAATTGGTTGATCGCTCATGTTATTGTGCTATATAAAAAATTTAGTTCACCTTAATTTGGTAGTGTTATGATGTTTAAACTAGCATACACATGAAATTTTTTGGAACACAGGGACTATTTTGTGTCAAAAAATAAAAGTTTCGTAATGCATGTTATTGTTACAACTTACAAGGTATGGTAAACATGCAAATTCATCATTTCAATTTTTAAAATTTAAGTCTTGTTTGTTCCGCGGCGAAGCGCGGGCATAGTGCTAGTTCGAATAGTTTTGTTTGACCATAGCGATCAAGCAAGAGAGAGAGAGGCCGATTGTCTTTCTAAGATCGGGATGAAATCTAAGATGTTGACACCAACTACAAGAAAACGCATGTCGTACTACTAACCATCTGGAACACATCCCTTTCCATCTAACCATTTTGTTGACCCAGCCTAAAACCACATAAAACGTGCATGTCGCAAAGACAGATTAGTTAACAATTTTGTAGAGAACAAGATAGAATGAAGCTTCCAAGCAAGCACCACCAGACAAGCCCACAGATTACAATAACCAAACAGTATCTTGATCGGCACACAGTGGAATGAGCACAAAAAAGTATTTTAAAAAGGATAATAATCAGCTGCCGTCACCCATCGCCAGTTCCCACTACGTATAAATACTGCCCCAACACGTTTCCACACTGGAGTCAGCGATGGCAGGCCAACCAAACTGAACGCGCGCACGCCTCCTCACTCTCCCGTTCCCGCGCCGGCGGCCGGAATTTCTCAGTTCTCACCATGGCAATGCCAGGCCATGCTTACCTCCTGCTCTGCCTCGTCCTCCCATTCTGCCTTCCGCGCCACGCCGCGGCGCAGCAGGTCGACGAGCAGCAGGTCCTGCTCCGGATCAAGGCCGCGTGGGGTTCCCCGCCGGCGCTCGCGTCATGGTCCTCCAACGCCTCCTCGCACTGCACCGGCTGGGCCTTCGTCTCCTGCGACGGCGCGGGCCGGGTGAGCTCCCTCTCCCTCCCGAACGTCGCCGTCTCCGGCCCCGTCCCCGACGCGATCGGCGAGCTGACGAGCCTCGCCACGCTCAACCTCCAAAACACCACCGTCAGCGGCGGCTTCCCGTCCTTCCTCTACAACCTCACCGCCCTCACCTACCTCGACCTCTCATCGAACAACCTCGCGGGCGACCTCCCCGCCGACATCGGCCGCCTGGGCAAGAACCTCACGCACCTCGCCCTCGACAACAACTTCTTCACCGGCGCGGTGCCGCCCACGCTCTCGCAACTCAAGAACCTGACGCACCTCGCCCTCAACAGCAATCAGCTCACCGGCACCGTCCCCACGGAGCTCGGCGAGCTGACGGGGCTCCAGACGCTCAAGCTCGAGCTGAATAACTTCAGTCCGGGCAAGCTGCCCGGCTCGTTCAAGAACCTGACGAAGCTGGCCACCGTCTGGCTCGCCAGCTCCGCCCTCACCGGCGAGTTCCCTGCCTACGTCACGGGGATGTCCGAGCTGGTCTGGCTCGACCTGTCCAACAACTCCTTCACCGGGAGCATCCCCCCGGCCATCTGGAACCTCCCCAAGCTTCAGACGCTGTACCTGTACTCCAACTACCTCGCCGGCGACCTCGTCATCGACGGCGCGATCGGGGCGGCGGGGCTGGAACAGATCGACGTGTCCTTCAACGACCTCACCGGAGCCATCCCGGAAGAGTTCGGTAATCTCACGAAGCTGGTGCATCTGAACTTGAACACCAACAGCTTCTCCGGCGAGATACCGGCCAGCCTCGCGCGGCTGCCGTCGCTGGTGTTCCTGTGGCTGTTCGCCAACAAGCTCACCGGACCCCTCCCGGCGGAGCTCGGCATGCACTCGCCGGTGCTAAGGGACATCCAGGTCGACGACAACGACCTCTCCGGCCCGATACCGGCGGGCGTCTGCCAGAACCGCGGGCTGTGGATCATCTCCGCCTCCAACAACAGCCTCAACGGCTCCATCCCGGCGAGCCTTGCTACTTGCCCCGCGCTCATAAGCCTGCAGCTCCAGCACAACCAGCTCTCTGGTGAGGTGCCGGCCGCGCTGTGGACGGAGACCAAGCTCATGACTCTGCTTTTGCAGAACAATGGTGGGCTCACCGGGACCCTGCCCCAGACACTGTTCTGGAACTTGACGAAGCTGTACATCTCCAACAACAGGTTCAGCGGGGCTCTCCCAGCGGCAGGAGCCCGGCTGCAGAGGTTCTACGCGGGGAACAACAGGTTCTCCGGAGAGATACCCGCGGTGCTTCCTGCCGGGATGCCTCTGCTGCAGGAGTTCGATCTGTCGGCGAACCAGCTGGCGGGCGCGATCCCGGCCAGCGTCGCGACGCTCGGTGGCCTGACGCAGATGAACTTCAGCAACAACCAGCTCACCGGCGAGATACCGGCGGTGTTGGGCTCCATGCCGGTGCTCACCCTGCTCGACCTCTCGTCGAACCAGCTCTCCGGCAGCATCCCGGCGTCGCTGGGGAATATGAGGGTGAACCAGCTGAACCTCTCGTCAAACCGGCTCACCGGCGAGATACCGGCGGCGCTCGCCATCTCCGCGTATGACGGGAGCTTCCTGGGAAACCCCGCGCTCTGCACGGCCGCGTCGTCATCAGGGAACCTCGCCGGCGTGAGCTCGTGCGCGGCCAGGTCATCGGACAAGGTATCGCCGGGTCTCCGCGCGGGCCTTCTCGCAGCCGGCGCCGCGCTCCTCGTCGCGATCGTCGCACTCGCCTTCTTCGTCATCCGCGACGCCAAGAGACGGAAGCGGCTCGCGCCGGCCGTGGAGGCTTGGAAGCTGACCGCTTTCCAGGCGCTGGACTTCGGGGAGACCGCCGTGCTGCGCGGGCTCGCCGACGATAACCTGATCGGCAAGGGCGGGTCTGGGCGCGTGTACGGCGTGGAGTGCCCCAGCCGCACCGGCGGCGGCACCGCCACCATGGTAGCCGTGAAGCGCATATGGACTGGCGGGAAGGTGGAGAAGAATCTGGAGCGTGAGTTCGACTCGGAGGTGAACGTCCTTGGTCACGTCCGGCACACCAACATCGTGAAGCTCCTCTGCTGCCTCTCCCGCGCCGAGACCAAGCTCCTCGTCTACGAGTACATGGGCAACGGTAGCCTGGACCGGTGGCTCCACGGCCACAGGTGGGCGGCCGGGAGCGCGGGGGCTGTGGCGAAGGCCCCGTCGTCTGCCCGGCGAGCGCCGCTCGACTGGCCGGCGAGGGTGAGGGTGGCCGTGGGCGCGGCGCGGGGGCTGAGCTACATGCACCACGAGTGCTCCCCGCCGGTGGTGCACCGGGACGTCAAGTGCAGCAACATCCTGCTCGACGCGGAGCTCAACGCCAAGGTCGCCGACTTCGGGCTCGCCAGGATGCTCGTCCAGGCCGCTGCTGGCACGACGACTGACACCATGTCCGCCGTCGCCGGAACCTTCGGTTACATGGCTCCTGGTAAGCACCTGTCGATCACCTTCCCTAATCCAACTCCAATTTTTTTGCACGCACGGCAACTCATCCTGTTCATTGTGTTGTGCAGAGTGTGCGTACACAAGGAAGGCGAACGAGAAGGTGGACGTGTACAGCTTCGGGGTGGTGCTGCTGGAGCTGGCCACCGGCAGGGAGGCCGGCAACGGCGGCGAGCATACCTCGCTCGCGGAATGGGCGTGGCGGCACCTGCAGTCGGGGAAACCCATCGCCGATGCGGCGGACAGCTCCATCGGGGACGCCGGGCGCAGCAACGACTTTGAGGTCGTGTTCAAGCTCGGTGTCATATGCACCGGCGCTCAGCCGTCGACGCGGCCAACCATGAAGGATGTGCTGCAGATACTGCTCCGGTGTGAGCAGGCCCACCGGAAAACGGTCGACGAGAAGACGGTTTCTTCAGAGTACGACGCTGCTCCGCTGCTGCCGGTGCGAGGGGGCAGTCGCCGGAAAAAGGTTTCCGACGACGACAGCAAGGGCAGCTTCGACATCGTCTGACGAAATACGGTAGTGGTCTCAGAAAGTCAGAATACATTAGTAGCAATAAGGTACAGTAGCAAGAGTTGTGCAGTGCAGTTTCTTCGGGAGAGCAGAGCAGATAAAATGGTGGAATTGACACTGTGAGCCATCATTCAGGTGTATAGGCAACTAAGTTTGATCAGATAGTATCATTTTGAAAACAAGATTGTGCATTCAGACATATATATAGTGGACAAATGAGGTAAACACATCTAAAAGATGGTTAAATTGGACTATGTCGATCCCCATCTTTATTGGGAAGAGAAAAATACAAAAGGATTAACAACAAAATGCTTGGATTACAACACCAGACAAGGGGAAAAAGAATCTGGCAGAACAGGAATGGCATTGTTCAAACCTCCATCTCCATTGTTCCTGCCATCCAAACGTTTATGCATGCCATTAGATAAACCTCCAAACTCTTTGGCGCTATACTAGCTATTATCCCGCTGCAAAGATGTCTGCAGAATAGCCGAAGGAAGGTAAAATTCCACCACCAGGGGAGCCCAGAATATTAGGAAGATTTGAAGAGAAAACAAAGAGGAGAGGCTACACTCAGAGTTCAGTCCATCAGGGCAGTTATCAAAAGACTAGTCGACCTCCGCATACTGGGAGTGCGAGGCCGCAAGGAGAGCGGCTCCGATGCCAGATCCGTCGTTGGCCAGCTTAGCAACCAGCGACGAAGAGGCTTCCTCCCCGAGGAGATCTGTAAGAGTTGCTTCTAAGCAACTGCTGAACTTCTTGTAATGTTCATAGAGCCCACCATCCAAGGCAACGACGGTCCTTGGCATCGTGCTGCCATCAGTTGGCACTTTGTCACGGCCTAGCTTCTTCAGGATGCCATATATACCAGCAGCGGCCAAGCGTGCTCCGCGCTCAGCAACAATGTCACATATGTGACGAGTAATGTATCTTACTTCCAGGGAAGTATCTGCAACCTGAACATGAAATCAAGATGTTATACAAGTAATCAATGGTCATTGAACATTTCTGGTATCCAGTTAGGTTCACGCAAGTCATACCCCAACGATATCCTTTAGCTTAGTTCCCAGAACTTTAAGGTCATGTGATGCATCATGGTGCATGGCTGACATATCCGGGGTCCTGCAATGCATAAGATTCAGTAGTTGAATTTACATCGAGTAAGAATACAGTACAAAACTTCATACAGATAAATGCTTTAATCGTAATTGAGCTCATGTTCAGAAAACATTTGTCAAGATTTAACATAGATTTCTGCTACTAATGGCATGGACTCTTCATTAGTTCTCAAGAATTCTATGCTATTCAATACACATATCAATCAACAAATAGTATATCTACTTAGCCTCAAGTAAATATTCGATTAGTTCCAAGAAGACGAGCATAACACTATTCACCATCACTCTTTTGAGCCACTTGAAAAAACAAAAGAAAAAGGAAAACAAACATTTGGTTTTGAATTAGAATATTAAGGTGTGCACGAAACAAACTCTATCCAAGTAAGCAATTGCACACGCCATCCACCAAATTATTCTAATACACCAGAGAAAAAAGATACCAAGCTTTGAATTGCTCGCAGTTGAGGACAAAACAGAGCATTGACCAGACGTAAAGTATTTCATCACCAGTTATGATGAATCGGCATTGAATTTTGATTTTGCCACCTCACATAGATTACTTGACTGAAGTATATGTTAACTTCAGAAGGCCCGAAATTTCCCAATTCTTTTATAGCTTTGGGCTTTGGCCTTACACGGACTAGTCAACTGATGTAACATGATAAATTCGGACGAGAATCTGTTTCCTTGTGCAGTTTTGAAAGCTCAATATTAGTGTGTAAAAATTCTTGATCACCGTTTAGCTACAGCAAAGATGAAGAGTTCAATGACTAATGGGTCAAGAAAGTATACCTCAGTACAAACGGCTGTTCCAACTTAGGTGGAACAACATCTCCGAACAATGCAGCATCATGAGCCAGTTTCAGTAAGATTCTTCGCACAATCTCTCCAAGATACATGCCAGAAATCATCTTTTCATATATCTGTTACCCAGAAGATATTCGCATATATTAGTGCAGTTTAGCAACAAAACATAAATGGAAGTGTAAATACCACCGAGATAAACACCTGTTCTCCAGGATTCAGACTTTCAAAATCCATAGCTTTATCGTATTCTGAAAGTGGAAGCTTGTCTGATTTAAAGCTTCCCCATTCCGTGTTGATTACCTAGAGAACATCAAACAATATTGTGGTTAGGCTAGTAGAGTACAGCAGTGAAGATACGATGCATGTGTACGCCCATACGATGTTTAATGGGACTTGTTCATTCCAAGCAGAAAGGGAATTTTAAACACTAACCATATTTCCGGATTTAGGCAGTAATCCAGTCCATTTAGGAATTGCATTAGCATGCTCAACATATGCTGCATTTGTGCCAGTGCCCAAAATTACAGCAGCAACAACATCGTTATCCACATATCTCCCACCAGCCAATGTGCCGACTGTGTCATTAACCTACAAAATATCAACAATCAGCCTACATAAAGGAAAATCTCAAAAAAGAAGAAAGTTCTGCATGACGCAAAGCATGTTTCCATCCCCATCAACAGAAAAGATTAACGAGTAGCATCAGGACACACAAAAATAAAAATTGCATTATTTTGCGGCAGTAAAAAATAGACATGGTGTATTACCAATGCTGAAACTTTCATATCCAATCCCTGCCTCTCCATTGCCTTGCTCAACTCAGCCACAACATCCTCACCAACCTGATTAGGGAGTAACCAAATAACAAATTAAAATCAAAGTAATTGTGGTTATTATGGGATGATTGAAAAATTGGCTCAGAGACCATCAACCGAGAAACTTAATATTCTTAAGTATCACAAATATATTCTTCCTTACCAAGCTCTACATTTCATCGTTGTGATAAACTCAGATAACATCAACCCAGAAACATACTACTCTTACTGCATCATAAAAATGTGCTTCCTAACCAAGCTTTACATTTCATCATTGAGATAAAGAAATCAGTTTGACCAAAATGTAATGAGTGATAACGAAGTATAAGAGAACTAAATGAATCAACATGAAATAATATTTAATAACATTTAATCATTGAGATAAAGAAATCAGTTTGACCATAATGCAATGACTGATTGAGAAGTATCAGAGAACTAACTGAGTCAAAATGAAATAATATTTAATAGCCACACGCCCACACCACTATTAAAGTTCAACACTTGTGGCATATACAAATATACAATGGTTGAGAAGGCAAATCTCTTTTAGCCCTCCATGTCATCTAGAAATGACTAAAACATCTCTATTAGTTACCTAAATTAAAACTGAAACTGATTGACGAAGAGATGACAACTAGTACAATAGAAAAAAGTCATAAGTGCTAAGAGGGGAATCCTTTTTTTGATTTCTCTCCTTCAAGGTCAGACAGTATCTTAGAAGGTTTGGCTAAGAAAAGGGTGCGTTAAATCTGCTCTACTATACCAAAAGAGTGATCAAGGACAAGAACAGAGTCCCTTGCCATATCAAATAAAGGTTAACCACCAGAAACTTGCCATATCAAAGAAAATACACTTGAAGCCATGTCAACTAATGTGCTAGGAGTTTGCTGGACATAATCAGCATAGTGTTCTGAATTTACCGTGCCGTTGATCGAAAAACCCTTTGTCCACTTGATGAGCGTTCCAGATGATATGGACAATTGGTTCACTGGAAAGGAAAAGGTGAAACCCAGCTCTCTCTGCCTCCCCTCTGGGAGGTGGAAATCGACACCTTCGGTATCCACAAATTTTGCCAATGCAGCAGCAATGAAATCAAACAGTTCCTGTATCAATAAATTCAAGATACATTAGCAACCACGCGTGTAAATTTCGCAACTCCAGGAAACTTGAGAATCAAACAGCAGGTAACTCACCATGGAAGTCCCAACCATGAGGTGAGGTGGGATAGAGACTTCCTCGGACTGTTGCTTGGCAACACGTTTCTCCCTTCCTGCGAGTTGGACTCGGAGTACACGGAAGTTGGTTCCTCCAAGATCCAGCGCATAAAACAGCCCATGTTCGTCTCTGCAGACATAGCACCCAGATGATTAAACACAGAACTTGAAGAGTATAGGCATGTTTATGAATGAATAGCACATAACAGACTGAATGCAACAAAATGTTAGAATTTAAGAAGCTTACTTCCAGTGAATCTGTTTAATTTTTTTACTATATAAGTGGATGATCCTCGAAAAAATGGATTATCCTGGAGAGGATTTGGTAGACTGATGGATATAACTGAACAAACAAATTGTTGAAACAAACAATAAAGACATATGAACATTTCTACAGAATTCACAGTATAGGAGTAAACATGGGCTAACTATCCATGCCATTAATTGGACAGCACATCTCACTAATGGGCTATCACATAGGCTCGCCCCACCAGGCATTCATCCCAACCTCATGTCACTCCACGACTGGTACCATGCTCATTGACACCATATCCTAAATCATCAAGGTTGGTTTGGAACTAACTACCATATGATCTGCAAGCATGGGATTTGGCAGGGTGGAATTGTTAGGTAAAAGGATCCTATCCTGGCCCACGATCCATCCAGAATCGCCAGAAGGCGCGATCTTCCGCAATAAGATCCGGGCATTTCCCCGGCAGGCCGGTCATTCCTAATCAAGAGCGGGAGAGAAGAATTTCTGACGCTTCCGCGATCACGGAAACAGAATTCGTCCAGCCGCGACGACTGTCCCAACAACAGACGGCATCTTCGGGATCACAACAACAAGTCAACCGAACGCGCAAAAAGGAAAGGTAAAAAAATAGGAAAGACGGGATCGGATCGGATCAGATCAGGCAAGAATGGGATCTTTGTTACCCGGTGGGCAGGTTGTCGACGTAGGAGATGAGCATCTTGAGCTGGGAGTGGATGTCCCCGCGCAGTCCGCGCTCCATCTCGACGACGAGCGCGTCGGAGATGCCCCTGAGCAGGGCGGTGGGCGTGGAGAGCGCGCGCTCGACCTCCTCAATCACGTCCGCCACCTTGCGCTTGCGCTCGGCCTCGGCGGCGCCGTGCAGCTCCGCCGCCCGCTTCTGGCGGCGCCGGCCCAGCACGACCGCCGTGCCCACCGCCGCGCACACCACCACCGCCGTGCCCACCGCCGCCGCCTTCCCCATCGCTGAGATCAGCCTCTCTCCGCCCAGCAACCGATCGACCGGCAAGAATCGCAGAGGAATTCCGCTCTGGATCCGAGGGAGTGAAGGAAGGGATGGTTCGCCCGGGCGCGTAGGAGAGGGACTGGCCCTCGGCGTTTTAACCGGTAACTTTAACTGGCCCTTGGCTTTGCGGCATTTATGGATCCACCTATAAATACACGGACGGCCGGGATTCGTCCCAGGGACACGTGGACGGACGGGATCGTAGCCTTGGAGAAGTGGATCTGGATTTTTTGGATTATTAGGGAACGGATTTTCTGCTGTGGAAATATTACTAGACGGATTTACTCCCAGATATACGGTAAGTACCTCCCGTGTAATTACCTACGGAGTATATGATTTGGCGAGTAGATCCTGAATTACAGCGTTGACTTGTGGCAGGGGCCCATGTTCCAGTGGGCGTAGAAAATCTTGCGTGGAAAGGCAGGTGCGTAAAGAGGGGGTAAAAGGATTCCTGGGCCACGTCACGTGGATCGGCGGGGCCCACGGTAGATTCCTGGCGTCAGGATGATGCCATGGTGTGGCCACGTGGCGCCCAGCATAGCATAGGGTCAACCGCCGCCACCAGCCGTCCGCTGGTTCGGACCAAGAGCAGCGACGTCCGGCTACACGTCGACGGCGACGGCCCAGCCGCACCGCCGACACCTCTCGCTGGAAAAGCCCGGCCGGCGATCTGTCGTAAAAAAAATGACTCGTTGCCAAGCCCACGCGTGACGCGAGGATCATGGTACGGAAATGATATCGTACCGTATCATGTCAACCTAATTATGCGATTCCCATGCATTGATTTCCAAATGCGAACAGCCAGTCCGTGTTTTGATTAATCTAACATCGAAGCACGCAAGCTGTAATGGATAGCCAAATCTTTCTATCCAAACATATATAGAGAGCAAAATCTTTTTATCCAAATATACTGTATATCATTCCATGATCTAAACAGTTTTAACAAACTTAGTTTGCTAAAACGGCTTAAAAGGAGGTAGTAACATGTATAATTGCGATTTCTTAGTAAGAGGATGTTAGGCAACGGTCGCTCCGGTCTTTTATGACCGCCCTCCTTTGGGCCATCGACGCCTCCTACGACATTTTGTCTGGGTTCTCACGAGCCTTGAGCTATTAGGGTGCGGGAGCTGCGGCATCGGTGGAGGCCAATAAAATGTGACGGCGACAGCGGATGCTCGGCGGGGAAACGAAGAACTAAATGAGAGGGATAAGTTGTGCATAAAAAGGAAAGTGAAATACAGTCTGGCCTACTTGTCATAATCCGACGTGGCACCTTTTGGCGGTTGTGTCTGACACTCCTAGGCCTCTCCATATGGATCAAGGCTGGTGCGTGAATGTCGAACAGATTATTAAGCGCCATTAGACAAAATGTCGCTAGGGCTGCAGCTAGGCAACATTTTTTGTATTTGGCACGTCCCAATAGCCTAATGGAGCGTGGCTCAAAATGCTTCTACCATTTCCTTACAAATAACTGAATAATACCACAATACTGCATCCGTCGGGATTATAAGGTCCGCGCGTGTCCCTAGGTCATAATTTTAACCAATGTAATACAAGTTATATATTTTAAAATATATATCATTAGAAATTTTACATGTTCTACTTTTAATGATATAATTTTTGTTTTGTACACCACATGTTATGTTGGTCAAATTAATGACCTAGATATACATGTAGGCCTTATAATCCCGAACGGAGGTAGTACTAAAAACAACTTCGAATGATTTGACAATCACCTCGATATCATTTCAAAAGACAAACCAACTTGATATTATTTTGATATTCCCATGATAATTGTTAATTTGAGAAAAAAAGAGGAAAAAAGCAAGTAAAGGGGGACAGTCGAGCACCGGGTCTAGGCACACTCGGTTACCCAGTGTTATTTAAAAGTTTTAAAAAAGTTGAAATATATTTTTTGAGGTACATATTATTCTGATGTTTCCTCATGCAAATTTTCGAAGAAAAATATTATAGGTGGCCTAAGTGTCCAAGCGACACTATAATTATTGGATTTCTATTGTTCAAAAAATGCAGATTTTCATTTTCTCTTTTTTTATTTAATCTACACATTTTTATTTTGCCTTTAAAATTTACACAGATAAATACCAAAATAATAAGTATATACCAAATTATTTCAATTGTTTTTTAGAAAACGGATACGCCTAAACCCTTGCCCACCAAATTCAGATCGGTCAGTCGAGTAGCTTCTAAGCAATAACCATTCTATCTAATGAGGCCCTTAACATTGCACATGCCCCACGCAAGCTCAATCGATCTAGTTTAGATATCCAAATCCGGCCTACCGAGGGCCAGCGCTCTAGGTGCCGAGATGGACATCCATACCATCCATTAACACACCATTGTGCAAGCCACGAGTTGCTTGTGAGATCGTGTCTCCCAATCATACGGGGATGGACGAACACGTCTGCACCCCATTTACGTGAGCCTAGACCCTTTGCGACATTTCGAAAGGTACTCGACTGACGCCCAACGAAGGGTACGTACATGATTGCCTCCTCGAAATGTTCGTCTGATAAGATGTTGGATAGCCCGGGCCACGAAAGTTGACACTGATGACTGCTTGCCACCGAGGATTACAAGGCGACAGCGATCGCTGCCAACACCCATGATTTGTTTCTCGTTTTGTTCCTTTGCCCACCTTCTTTCAGACGTGTGCTCTGCTGCAATCTTACAGAGAACAACACAGGAAAATGGAAAAGAAAATCTATCAAGAAGAAAAAAGAAGGTAGGCGCTATTTCTCAGTGTACAAGTTGTCCTAATATACTACAAAAATTTTAGGAGAAGAAGTTGTAAAGACACGCTTTTTTTCCTTGGGAAAGTCTGATCACGAAATACTGGGCCAGAAGAAAGACATGTGTTGGGCAGTGGCCAATGGGTCATATAAACGTTCAGCACTTACCATGTTCTTTTTAGGGGAACTAGTACAAATGCCCGTGCGTTGCCACGGGTCCTTAAATTTTATTTTTCAATGAACATATATATTTCACATCTCACTATACAAATTCAAAATAAATTAAAAATATCATAATGTACCACATCATGATAATATCGAACGCACTTAGAAGATAACATTGTTGTGCATTGAGGTACCACGACTTCTGCAATGATGAGGCTTAGATTAACCCGGCCTGCTAACGGGTCTTTATATCCAGCAAACATGAGATGGTTTCTAAGATTGAAGTGCAACAGGTGCATGAGAGCGGTTGTGGTCTAAATATACTCTTCACTATCTATCAACTACTTTTACTATTACCATGTATACAACAATATTTGGCAGCTTCGTTTTTCAAATGGGTAAACACTGAAATCTTATAATCTTTAACCATTTGACAGCTACCAGGCAGAAAATGTTATGTGAGCATGTATATTCAACATGCCAATAACACTTCTTGGCAAGAAGTAATTTGATGGCCCAACAAAGCCCATATTGATAAAGATTTTACCGCAGAAGTATATTTTAGTAAATCATGCCAAAACTTTAATAATACATATGTTGGCATGGTGCATATTTAATCTGTTAGTAGTTAAATCAATATATATTAGAGTCTCCATTTGATAGGCAAAGAGTTATACACTTTTCACTACAATTTGTAGAAGTAAATCAATAAACACGTATTAGATTTAAAAAAAGATATAGATAATAAAGCCTCACCCCATGCAAGCGATGTGATGGCCTTACAAAATCTTTGCCTCAGTGCTGGCAGATGTAGGAAAATCTTGTACTGTAGAGAGATAAAGAAAGGGTCGACGAGATTCACTGGCTCTCTTTGCCTCAACGCTCAATCCTCACGCCGATGGAGCGCCTCCAAATCATCTTCTCCTACCGCCAGCGACACCTAACGGCCTCCACCACTGCCTAATTTTCCCTGCCATCATGATAAACATTATACCACTTCAATTGTTTCTTAGGTAGGGTACACAAATATGAATAATGTTTTTTCGAAATAACATTGCGGTGTCCATCTAATACCAGCGGCTTCTATAACTGTGTTGTCCCATACGACATCAGATTTAATAGGAAACCCCATTATGTCATAGTTTAGAGAAAATTAATGCCACCAAGCAAGAAAATGGGGCAAATATGTGCAACCAGTTTCTTAAGTCCATTGAAATAATTCAAACATGACCTTTCTCTTACCTATTCCAACAGCATGTTCCTATATCTACTCTTAACTACAACCTGTAGAGGCATTTTGTCAGACATCTTGTAAGTGTTTACTAGCATGGAAGGGCGCGGCGGCACGCCGCGCCGACTGTGTAATATGATGGTAGTAATAATTCTAATGCCATACTTGAATGATAAATATTTTCTTGTTTAAACCATTCACAAAGGAGCAGCTTATAAATATTCATTACCAATCATCTTAAAATGCACTATGATGGCTTGCACCCTCTTAGAACTATTATGAGCAGCTTACATACTGTTACAAACTTGGTTATTATGATGGCATGCACGCTCTTAGCAATATCATTGGAAGCAGCTTCAATTGACGCATCATGAAATGAGTATGGCGGGCAGATTGCTTAAGCGCCAGCGAGGATTCGTTTCCCCTTGAACATTCTCTCTCCAAATGTGGTCTCCTCCATCTGCAGAATAGAACATGCTATTTTAAACAGGACATTATGTATTGGAAGTGTTAACTTCTTATCTGTAGCAGTTAGAGGTCTCTACTCGCCCTGTTTTAAAAAGAGCCTCTAAATGCAATGCAGTCAAAGCATTGGTGTATTAGGTATTAAACGAACTCGTTTATCTTTTGAGAAGTGAAAAGGCAAGGAAAAGGTGGCAAGCACTGTCTTTCTCATGGTTCAGCCAAATCAATATACCCATTTTATCCCCCGCCTAAGCAATGCTAATCATTTAGAAACATCAGTGTTGGGCACTTATCTTCAGGTCATGTCACAGGTATAGTCATCAAAAGAAACAAAGTTTTTTGACGATGAACAACAGGCGATCTGCTTATGCATTATAGAGGAGGGAACACAATTTTATTACAGAGCTGGATTGTGTCTTAAGTACGGAAAAATGCATAATCTATGGACAAATTGTGTAAATAAAATAAAGATTGATGCAACGGTAAGCTAGTGGTGCGTGTTTTACTGGTGAGGAATTTCCTATCGCAGAAAGCAGTTCTTCACAATACATAAACCTCAAGAATGGATTTTGTCACACAATGCAGTATTGATTGTGGCCAACAAAACGATGTTGGGCCAAGCTAATATTTAGTACAACATAAATGTAAAGAAATACATGAGAAAGATCACCTGATTCCAATGGTGATCTTTTGGAAGGCGCAAATGAGTTGATCTGATCATGACAGCATGCTTTTGGGACCAAATGTTGCCTTCATCCTTCTACCTGGTTGGGTATAATAGTTCGAGACCAATTTTCCAAAAATAACAAAAGGAATGGTGCATTTGCCTCCTCTGAATACGAATATGCAAAACGCGTGAAGGGTAACATATCACTATGTATGGGTAATCAGCTAAACAATGGTCTTTGCTCAATATGTATGCATCCCTTGTTCTCCTTACCAATTGTATTGTTAGATTTATAATTTTGGAGGAACATTAAGCAGTATTTTGAATGAAGTGTTAGATATGCTCATATACACGTGCACATATGCACATACAGTAGTAAACCTACAAAATGCTAATCAAATTTGCCACTGAAATTATGCAAGTAATGGGTAAGGTCAAACCATCGTTCCCCTCCAACTGATGCACAATATTTCTACATGGCAACACTCTGTCATTTGTAGGAAACCATCAGATGCAGTGGGGTCTTTCCCTCCTAGATGTTACTTGGGTAGACGCAGTGGATTCTTTCTCTCCTAGATGTTACTTGGGTATGTGTCTATGTACCCCTCCCGCACGATTGCTAGTCCGTCGCTTCATGATGAGGCGTACACAAAGAAATGGACATCGACAATGTGATGGTACTATGGATATTTATTTGGAATGATTCATATCTATGTCAATAAAAAGATGTACGCCATAATAGTTGCAGGGTATATGTGTATTAACAAACCAATTAACCAGATCTCAACTCTCAAGATAAATGATTGGCGTCAATTTGAAGTACACAACTTAGTAGCTAACTTTGTGGTTACATTCAGGGTTCAAAGATTTCTATGTATCAAAATTGGCACACAAGTGACAACCTTATATTAAAAATAACCTGAACCGCCTATGGTACACATTCCACCAACTGTTGAAGTTCATCGTAGTACTAAGAAAGATTAGAATGAATCACAATATCAGATAGTGGGAATCTAATAAGCATTGGAAATTTGCCAAGAATTTTTTTTTTTGTTAAGTACCAAAACTACCTACATGGAATTTACAGAGAACCATCTTTCTCCGGTGATCATCCAGCAAGTGTAGGGTATGTGATCATTCTGGCTCAACTCCACCTCTTTGCCTTTTCACCGATTTCCGTTACTGTTTACTCCGTGGGAGGGCCTACACTTTTTCTTTCATCTTTGCAATTTATCCACCTGCATTCAGGCCCAGAAAAAGAATATTTGGGGTTGGGAAAATAAATAAAATATTTTAGACTTTATGGTATGGTTACAGTATGGTAGCATGTGTAAATGTAGCTACATGTTGGAACAAAATCAGCTCAAAAAGTGTGACTTTGGTCTGCACCCTGAGGTCTTAGCAGACAGAGTTGACATGTAGTACATAAATTCAGGAAAGCCACAAAGATGTATTAGAGCAAATAACTAAATAATATCCATCCATGTCAATCCCTTTTCCACACAGTGGAATTTTCCTGTAACAACCACTTTTAAATATTTACACCTATTTCAGTTTTTTATTCAATAACACCTAGAAAATAAGGGACCATAATCGACACTGCCTTTCTAAAACTAAAACATATATGTCGAATACAGGGACACCTTAAACCAATAGCACAAGTAACCGACGACATATTTGTTATCTGTAAATAACCGGTAGTTTTTTTAGTACTAAACTGCTCGTCTAAAGTACTTGGAAGCATACACCGGTCTCAGTAATGTCTTGTAGGTAGGTGCCTTTATATTTGACTGGTGTACTTTTCTGGAAGATGCTTAGATGTGTTAAAGAATAGTTAGGACAATATATCTTGAAAGGGATATAATAAAATTAGTTTCCAACTGATAATCCCTAGTATATACCTAAGACCCCAGAAATGCATTAATAGAACGATACTCCCTTTGACATATGTTTCAAAAAACGCCACTTAAAAAATGAAGAAAGTGAAGTCATTCTTTCAAAATAAGGAGTGTGCAATATTAAGGGATATATATATATATATATATATATATATATAAGAACTCTATACAAAAGAAGATGATCTCTTTTTCAGAATATAATTGAACCAGTTCAGAGATATAAGCAAGCAACGTATATAAGGTTCCTGGGCACCACAGTATTAAGGAAATATATAGAAATAAAAAAAATGTGTATTGATGATAGACTTAATGAATGGCAGCCATTGGGTTGGACTAAACGACCAGATAGAAAAGCAAATTAACACATGCAGGCATTTGACAGAAGCTACAAAATGTAGCTGCATGAGTGATAAAGGAAACATGTGCTCTTTTACTGTATGCAAGATATTTATTGTTTCCCAGAGATATTTGGGTACTTTCAAGTTCAAATTGAAGGTGAACCTGATACTGTAATCTTCCTCAACAGTTGGAATAAATTCATCCGTAAGTACCTTACTTATCATGTTCTGCCAGCAAATTCCAAAGCTATTTCAGGTTAGATGGATCAAACTTAATACATTATGGCAAACCAGGCCACTCATGAACAACCTGCAGTACAACTTTACTTCATCAGATGGTTGCAGCTACATATAATACGATAATCGAACAGATGAACAGTCGGACGAAAGGAAAAACAAAGGGGAAAAGGAGAGGCATTACTATCAGCAGGTTTGATCGGTCGTTTACCAAACCAAATTGTGCACCTCGAATCGTCATCACCAGCAGTCGAAAATCATAGAACGGAGGGCGACCAAGCAAAAAGAGCAGACAAATCAACAACAGATGCAGGGGCAACATCGGACTATCGGAATCAGACGTCCCATGTGCGGCGGCGCTCCCAACCGCCGAGGCGCCGAGCGACTGTCCGGCGAGCACGCAAACGTGGCCTTCCTGCGACAACCCGAGTTTCAGTCCCGGCCTGGCCGCGGCGTGGCTAGCGAACATAGGCGCGAATCCGATTTGACTGTCCGTGCCCCCTGCAGGGCGGGCCGGCATGTCGACCCCGGCGGGCACTGCTATCCGCTGCACGATCCGCCGATAACCCCGCCGTAAGTGCCGGGCCCAGACTCGTTCATGAATCCGGCGTCCGAGAAGCCTGCCGACCGCGGCGGCGCCCCCCACACCTGGTGGTGGTGGTCAGGCCGCTCCGCCAGAGCAGAAGTGGGCGACGGGAGCGAGGGCGCTACGGATTAGTGCGGGCATGCTGGGATGTGCCCGTCCCCGTGGCGGCGACGATGGCTGGCTCCAGCAGCTGCAACAGCCATGGGACGGTGTCGCCGTCTGACTTGCGACCAAGCTCGTGAGCTCGCTAGAAGATCCGGGATGCGCAGAGCGCTGGCATCCGGATCCGCCGCCCCTGCCGTTCACCTTGGTGTTGCGGTCGTTGCTGGAGTTCCGCCTGGGTCAGCACGCTCTGGTCCTCCGCCGCCTGCAGCTCCTTCTCACCAGCTCCATCCTCCTCCTGCGGCGTCTGATGCACCTGGATTTGCGGCTGATGCTGCGCCTGCGGGCTTCACCGGGAACGAATCGACGTCCGTCGACTCGCTGCAAAGATCTGGTCCTTGTTAGCCAGAGAAGAAATACAAACAAGAAGCAGAGCAAGGAGAGACGGAATGAAAAACCAGGAAACTGAACATACTTAGCATCATGGTACCACGGAGAATCTCCCTCATGACTTGGCCATCGAACACATCCACCTCACAGGAGGACGACGGCGCGTTTGCGTGCTCCGCGCAGTAACCTCGCTGGATGGACCCCGCCCCGGAGGAGCTCACTTGTCAGTGCGGACGCGCGACGAACGATGCCGCCGCCTCCAGCGACGACCACGCCCGACTCCCGCGGTCAGCGGCCGCCACCTCCATTTCCCTGCGAGTTCTCCCAGTGCCGCTCCAATCTCGCCGACGACCCCATGGTCGCGTCCGCCGCCTCGCTCTCCCATTGCCAAAGAGACATTAGTGGGCGGAGGGGCAGGCCGCAGGCAAGGAGGGCCCACGCGGGACGCGTGTTGCGCTGCTGTACCGTTCTTTGCACCGCTTTGACCAACTGCCGGATGCATCTACAATCAAATCAGACCGAAACGGTTCGGCTGAGATTTTTATGACTACGCCCACGCAGAAGTGAACACCACGTAAAAACCACACGAGGTCAAACTAAATAGAAACTGCAAGACGTCCCCAGAAATACACACGAAACATTTATGTAGCACAGTAAAACACGTGTCAGCATGGCAAATAGGCAAAAAATAACTCAAAAATGTGAGAAAAAAGGAAGTTGTTCAGGTTTAGTATAGTGATATACTTCATACAGAAGAGGGCAACATGAGTTAAAATGATACCAGTCTGTGACATCCCAGGAAGAATATGACCTTGCCACCGCTGGCAGTTCCTTGGTGGTCTAGCTTGCCAGCTATTTAAAACTTACAACAAATAGTGATACTCGAACAACAGAACCAGGAACTAAATTTTGTTCCCCATCGTGCTCTCTTTGTCACGTACGCGGCACGTTCATCCAGCACCACCATGCCACGGAGGCCTCTTATGCTCATCCATGTCCTCTCTATTATGGTGAGCCGAGCCGTCCACCTCCATGAACAGGAGGTCAGGCGTGTCCTCAATCATCCACGCCAGCTCGTTCCACGACCTCCATGAAAATGATGCAGGGATCGCTCCCCACGGTGTTGCCTCGTATCTCCAAGATATCCATGTCAGGGAGGACGGCTAGGCCTCCACACTCACCCATAAGCGCCAGGAGGACGCCAAACTTGTCCAGGACCGTGGGAAGGTCGCCTCCTCTCGCTTCGCCGCGCGTGGCAGCGAACTGCCACTCTTCCATGGACCACCAGCGAGCCGAAGCCGGAAGCCATGCCCTCCCTCCCCACTCCCATTGGCTGTACAATCCCCTCCCCCCATCTCCCATTGGCTGTACAATCCCCTCCCCCCATCTCCGGCCGGCCGTGCCATCCCCTCCCTCCCCATCTCCCCGCGGCCGCGCATCATGCCGCTGTAGGAGATCGCTGCCACGCGTTGCTTCTCAACTAAGTACAAAATAAGCATTTGCTGCATATATATCATGCATGAGATTTTATATCTACTAAGAAATAAAAAAAAGTTGGATACCCATAATGTGCTCTTTGTTGTAAGAAAAATAAAATCTATCCAGGCCTATATTTAATAATAGATATAAAAACTCAAAACAATGAGCCAAAAGATTGAAATTGGGCAAAACGTTTTACTCGACACATATATTGTGTTCACAGTCTTTTGTCTCCTCATATTGAACATGTAAGGAAGCCTAGACAAAACATCTACTTTACGGACCAAAGGCATATCAGAATTTCCAAACAAGTTTTTGTTTAACGTAACACCGAGCTTAATTATAATCTGCCAATCTACTACCCTTTATTCTAAGTCTAGTGACCTTTTCCATCACATGATTCCAATACATCTCTAATTATAAAATCCCTTAGGTAGGAAAGTAGAACTGAAAAATGAGGTAAGTTTTAGGAGCGTGCTGATAATCCTTCGGGGGCTGGGAGCTCTCCAGCCTCCGGCTTCCCTGACCGACACGTGTCTACTTTTAGCTAAAATTCAGATTTTGCTTCGTCGCAGCAAAAAATTTCCCGCTTTTGCTTCATTGAAGCAAAAAACGATTCGCCTAGAAATAGAAAAGGAAAGACATGTACTCCGAGTTTGCTTCATCGCAGCAAAAAAACCTCCCGCTTTTGCTTCATTGAAGCAAAAAACGATTCGTTTAAAAATAGAAAAGAAAGGCATGTGCTCCGACTTTGCTTCGTCGTAGCAAAATAAAAACCCCGCTTTTGCTTCATTGAAGCAAAAAAGGTTTCAATTAAAAATAAAAAAGGACTCGCCACAGACCTCACCGGAGCACCATACAGCCCTAGAGACTCGTCGGAGACTTAGTAGCAAAAACTTTGTGTTGTTGAAGAAAAAAAGTTCTCCCGCTTTTGCTTCATTGAAGCAAAAAATGGTTCGACCAAAACAAAAGGAGAGTTGCGACTCATTCAGATTTTTGTCACATAAAAAAGCCCCGCTTTTGCTTCATTGAAGCAAAAAACGGTTCCACTAAAAGTAAAAGGAGACTCCTCGAAGCACCGAACTTTGCCATAAACTCGCTGAAGACCTCGCCGGAGAGTCGCCAGAGACCTCGCCGGAGATGTTGAAGCAATACATTTGTCTAAAGTAGCAACACAACAAAACAATTGAAGCAAAAAAAAACTATTGTAGCATTGCAATGCTATTATGGTAAAAAAATGATATCACCGAAAAAATCACCGAACATCTCGTAGCAAAATAGATACTAAAGTAGCAAAACCAGAGAACAATAGAAGCCACAAAATTATATTATTGTAGCATCGTTGCCGTACTTCTTACTTTGCAGCAAAGATTCATGCTGTTGGTACCATTGCCACCGTGCAGTAACATCGCCTGCAGTTGGTAGCACGATCGGCCTTCCTTGGTAGAACCACCGCTATTCGTTGGCAGCGGCGGCCGGCATTTCTAGTAGTAGCAGATGGCATTTGCAGCTAACGGACAACATCAGCCGTCCATGTAGCAGTAGCGGCTGAAGTTGGTAGCAGCGACATCCTTTGTTTGCAGCAAAGCAGTCGGCTACGGTGGACCTTTGCATCACCGAAGACTAACATTTGCAGCTGCGAGGGCCAGTGTTTGTAGCATAAGTGGAGGGAGTTTGAAGCAAGCGGTGTGACCGCTTCTGAAGAATCGATAGACACTTGAGTAGGAGTTGGGAGTGGAGATTTGGTTGGCGTGCACGCCGGCAGGCTAGAGGCACGACCACTGCGTCAGATCCCTTGGCTGGCGCGGGGACGGACGAGGCCGTCACGGGGAGGTCGGAGCCGGAACAGGAACGTCGCCGCGCGCCTGCTCCCGTGGAGGAGGTCGGAGCTGACCATCCTCTCCATCTCCGGTGGGGACCTCCGTGGATGGGGAAGGGCGCTCGCACTGAAGGAAGGGCGCGTGGCGGTGGTGGGCACCGACGAGGATGCTCCGGTGAACGGCCCTCCTCAGATCTTGGTACGTGGGGTCGTGCCGGTCGTCTCGCGACCTTCCCCCAATCTCCCATGGCGGTGGGATTGGGAGTGGCTAGGAGGCGGCGGCTGCACCGGGAGAGCGGACCAGAGGCGGCGGAGAGTGCAGGGCTCGGAGGCGGCAAACAGTGCGGGGCGCGGAGGCGGGCGTGTGGCGGCCGAGAGCGCTGTGCGCGGAGGCTTAGCATCGGGGAGATTTTACCCGTGAAAGAAGATGGAGATAAGGTTGGGGAAGAAACTGTGCGGGCCCCGTGAGGACACGCGTCCAACGCAGGAGGCGGAGGTACGAAGCGTTTCCATCCTCCGAAGGAAAACGAGCATTTTCCTAAGTTTTAAGGTAGGCAAACTTCCACCATACTCACATAAATTTCAATATCCTTATCCAAACGAATAAAAAATCCTGCATGGCATTAAAATACTTTTCCAATCAATCAGTTTACATGAATAACAGGAAACAATAGCATGGTGTTAAAATCCTTGCCGCCATCCTGGAATTTTCCATAGGGTGAGAGAAACTACGAACCAGATGTTCCATTACACCATGGCTGCAGGGGTGGTCTTTAGAAAAAAATAATTGTGGGAACAAACAAGTATCAATATGGTCTCTGATTCACTGAACATGAGCTTAAATTCTTTCAAATACGACAACTTGCCGAGTCCTTGCAAAATCTGACAAGAAAATGACACAACAAATTACATCTTCTCCTGGATAATTTCTTCCAATTCGAAAATATAAGCGCTGAATGCTTAGAATTAAAGCTAGCATTATTTCCATGTCAGCTGTACAGACGTTGATTCACATGCCACTACCAAAAGTATCATCCTTCAATTTAGTTTGCTGTGAGTATTTTCATTAGTATATGAGACAGCGATGTCCACATAGTTACGGTTATTCAGCAGATGCATGTACAAGAGCTGATCTATTGCATAAAAGAACGACCAATTACCTTTGGGCAAGCAGAGAGGGGTGTGGAGGAGCATCTTGCTGCATCGTGCAACAGTCGCATCTTTGGGAAGGAAGCAGCGCAGCGCCGGGAATCAACTGGACCGGACAGGCAGGCTGCATAAGTGCTCGAGTCGAGAGGGCTGTATCCAGGTAGGAGGCCGGCACTGGAACGACAGAGAAGCTCAGTCGCGGACGGCGGAGCTCACGGTTGGGCAGGATGCCGGCGGCTCGTCAGATCGGGGCCTGAAACGCGGAAGGGCTGTGGCGCCGCCGAGATCCATGGAGGCGCTGGCGATCTCGGTGGGAGCATCCCTCGGCAGATGAGGTGCTGCAGCCATGCTGAAATCCCGCTCCTGTGCGCTGCGTGCGTGGGTCAAACCGCGAGCTCGCCTGACGGCGGCGCAGCGGCCGGGTTGGCGGCGGATCTTCGCGCTTAGGAGCCGAGGGGCCGTGGAAGGAGCAGCGAAGAAGCACGAATTTGGGTTGGCCCATTTGGAGACGTGAAGAGGCGACGCGGCCCAGGCAGGCCCGTGCAGGACGACGACGACAAAAAGGTTATAGTGGCAGAATAGGGAACATGTTCCTCCTTTTTAAGTAGTGTAGATGTAGATAGAAAAATGAGAATTTTAAAAATTGTATGGCTATGGATCAGTCTTTACTATAAGCGGAATCGGATGAGCTTTTGTCCTACCAGCAAAACGTGCAACTATATAGAGAACTTATTTTATTTAGGTGGATACATGATAGTATGATCTTACCTATTCTGAAAACAGAGACATGAAGTGATGAAATGGTAAATTTGTTGCAATTCGAAACAGGGTCCAGTAATCCCATTCACAGGAGAGTATGATAAAATATTAGCTGATGGTCCTTAACATTGTACAACATATCTAAAACTACCAACCTAATGGAGAAATCATGAGTGCTATTATCGCAATGAAAAATAGATAGATGAACGATTTTCAGATTTCCCAATATAATTCCAATGTACCTTTTGTTTAAACAGATCAAGAATTCAGAGAGCATGAACGTAAAGTTGTTGGATATCATATCAGACATCAAGCTGTGAATAAAAAAGGGAATAGAGAATGCACCTTGCTAGTTTTTGGTAACACTTTAGTATGCCTCTTAGAATACAGGCACAATTAGATTCTGAAATTTACTAAAAGAGTAATCCGGGATTGTTTATTCATGTAGCTACATTGTTGATCCATAAGCCCTAGCTGAAACAAAAATCTAATAATTAGAGATCATAACTCAATTAGGCAATAGCAAAAAAAAAATCAGTCTAGGAAATCCATCTATATTTGCATACCTTGTAAATTATCTCTACTAATCGTGTATTACCGGTTGCAGAAAGAAGAGCAGCCCCCGCAAAAACTGTGATATTGCAAGTAAATTAGATGCGCGTATTTCACAGATGTTAAGTCACAACAAACATAGCTGTAGAATAAACAGGAGAGCAAGTTTCCATTATATCATATCCGCGATTCTGATCATATGTACTTTATTAGTCCCTCTTTGTATGCTCTTGTTAAACCAGTTAAGCTTAGAGAAAAAAATCATAATCAAGAGAAATCTTCTAATCCTTTAAAGAAAAATTAATAGCATGAACAATAGATACCTAACCAGGGGAACCTGACTTTTATAACTTGATACACCACCTGCATATAATAGAAACAACATGAAAATTGTATTTTTGTAAGAAAAAATATCATGTTAAACAAAAACAAAAAAGCAGAAAGTTATTGTCAAAACAAAGAACTTCTCTCTTCCGCTTGACAAATTACTCAATTGAATCAAAGCCAGAACAATAGACGGCTTGGAGTCATTGTCCAATTAAAACTTTTCTTAGCTCCTCCACATCTGCAAGTTGACTGGTACCCAACAATATACCCAACAATATAGTAGAAAGTGTTAGAGTTGTATAGTCCCTTTTCGTCATTCCTCAGTGTATGAGGGGCTTACCTGCACATTGTCACACTTGTACATGTACTGGCCTATGGCCCTCTGTGAATACTAGTTGCTATTCCAACATGGTATCAGAGCTCATGGTCTAGCTCTTTGCACGTTGCAACTCCGTGCTCGATCCGCGCCACCGCCGATGATCTTTCCGGCCGTCGCTGCTCCACTTTCTTTCTTCTCTCCTGCTCTTGTCGGGATCGAGTTCTTTTCCAAGTAATTTAGGTCTTTTTCGTCCAAATCGAGCTCCAAATCGGTTTTCCGTCGGGGGCTGGTTCTGCTCCGGCCGCCACCGTGCTGCCCCGGCCATCTCCGGCCCGCGCAGCTCCGGCTGCCACCGTGCTGCCCTGGCCAACTCCAGCCCGCGTCGCCCCGGCCGCCGTCGAGCTGTCTCTGGCCGTCCCCGGCCCGTGCAGCTCCGGTCGCCGGCGAGCTATCTCCGGCCGGCCCCGTCCCGTGCACCGCCGGCCGCCGGCGAGCCATCTCCGGCCGGCCCCGGCCCGTGCCGCCCCGGCCGCCGCCGCCGCCTGTTCCTCTGGCCGGCCCCGCCCCGCCTGCCTGCCTGGGTGAGCACGCGTCTGGCCCGATCTAGATCCTGATTCGGATCCAAAAAAAAAATTTGAAGGAAGATGTCGTCGTCTGCGTCTGGCTATGTCAGTATTCCCCGGTGCCCTGTGATTTTTGATGGTACCAACTATGGAGAGTTTGCTGCCTTTATGCGCATCCACATGCGTGGTCTTCGGCTGTGGGGTGTTCTTACTGGCGAGGTCTCTTGTCCGCCGCACCCCACTGCTCCTGTGCCTCCTACTCCACTGTCGTGCCACTGTGCCCTTGCTCGAAGATGCTACGCAGGCTGATCGGGATGCCGCCAAGTCTGCCGAGACTGCTGCTGATGAGGCATATGATGAGCAGGTACTTGCCTATTCAGAGGCTCTTGACTCCTACCGCGATAGTTTGGCTACCTTTACTCAGTGGTGTGATGAGGATGCCAGAGCTGCCGCTGTTCTTTCGCAGAGTGTTCAGCCACAGTTTGCTTCTGAGTTTATGGGCCTCGCTACTGTCGCTGAGATGTGGTCTCACCTTCGTCAGCGCTATCAGCCTTCTGGGGATTCTCTGTACTTGTCTGTGTTGCGTCAGGAGCATGATTGTAATAACCCAGAACATAGGAACAACGAAGGGTAGATTTAGAAATGGGATGTGCATTTCATCGCAAAACGGGGGAAATTTTCGCGCCTTATTGCAACTAAACCTAAGAGGGATCGAGGTTCTCTCTCATTTTGCACTTAGGGTTAGGCAATGTGAGTTAGGGAAATTTCGACATGATCTCTTTTGTATCTTATTGATTTTGGGAGTTGATTTCATTTGACAAGTGTTAATACATTTAACAATAAGCAGTAAACAATATAAATATGAATTCATCATTCAAATACAAATAATGAAATCAAATGACTTTGAATTTCACATTGAATACTAAATACAATATTAATTCAGAATATAAATATTACATAAACCAAAAAGCTCATAAGAAAAACTTGAGCTTTATTGATATACACACACATACATTGTCTTTACAATATTCTGGATACAAGCATTAAAGGAAAAATAAACAGAAATAAAAGAAGATTACAGAATTGGATCCTAAACTAAATTTCTATACTAATGACTTGGAGGATTCTTCATGATCATCTTCACTTTCCAAAAACCTGCAAAATAAACCATGAAACTAGCCAGGGGGATTAGAAGCTGCATATATTCAGTTTGGTCAGTTAGCATAGTGTCATTGACACTTGTGATTGTCCAAATTCAGGGACAGCACAAGATAAGACCAGGCAGACCAAAACTGAGCAAGCCACAGGGGCTCAAGTTTCACCATATGAAGGCTGTTGCTAGCCAAGCAACAGCAAGGCAATGCAAGGGGTGAGTCATAAAGTAACCAGGCTTGTGTGTCATGGCCAGGGAAGAAGTAGAGACCATATAAATAGCACACAAACCCTAGAACCATGACAGTCGACCACATATGCAAATCACCAGGTAAGGGTGCAGTGAGAACAAGCACCGAGCTTCATCCAGATTCATACTCAAGAACAGCACCAAAACACAACCACTTAACCACCGGGAATCATGGTGACTCGAGAAGATCCACCGGAACCCGGAGGTGAAGGGCTGTGCACAAAACCCCAAGTCTGCGAGCAACAAAACATTTCTTTCTAGGAGCTGGAGCAAGGTATACCAAGTTCTCGGATCTGGATCCAATGGATCCAATCCATCCAATATGCATGACATAGTCATGGGATTGAGCGAGATGCTCAAAGGGGAAATCATCACTTGGTTTCACCAAGGATCACTTGTCGATCAAAAAGCCACTAAGATAGAAACCCATCCGGATACGAGATCTTGTGCACGAAGCAAGATCTCATGCACGAATAGCACCAAGTAGATGTATTGCAATATATAGCAGCTAGTAAAGACTACACGAGATAACCCTAGGCACACAACCATCGAGTAAACCCTAGATTTCATCACGAGCAAGCATATTGGCATTCATAGCTAGTATGATCCCCAAATATGCAAGCAAAGATGAGTAGCCAACAAGATCCAACCAAGCGGGTGAGCAACCAATCGGTAGCTAGGCTACCGAGGTCACGAAACCATTTTTAACCACCCAAAGAAAAGCCATCAGTATCCAGAAAGGGATTCTGATTTCATTTGCTTGTCAAATGATCATGAACAACAAACTCATACACAAGCAAATAATTTAAATCATCACTGCATACGCAGTTCATCATGAATCAATTTATTCAAGCATGAATTTGTAACAGATTCATGCTATTCATTGACAGTAGCACACTGTGAGGCAACATAGTATAAATTACTGCATCATAGTCACTGGATCAAGTCCAGTGAGCTAGAGAGAGCAACAGCACATACACATAGTAGCAGTAGCATGCTTGAGCATCAGCATCAACAAGGAAAAGAATCCACTTAGCCACAGAATTAATCAGTAAGCCACCACTGTCATTTCATTGATCAAATGGATCAAATGAATCAAGTTAAACCACACAGGTAAGCTAGCCAGCAAACAATGGTTGATCCAATGGATCAATAGCTTACACAGGAAGCACAGAAGCATATCACAGGCATCACTGGCATTCACAAGTGTCACAGATGCATAGCAGTACACCTAGACAAGCAAGTAAATTGCCAGTAAGCATAGCAAGTTCATAAGCAGTTACAGGATAGCATAGCAAGATCAGAGCATGCTAGG